>NC_074684.1:8905989-9212623 GCF_029448725.1 Salvelinus fontinalis | reverse complement strand
TCTCTTCCAATCACCAGCTTCTCGGGCATTAACACTAACTTGTAGTCAACCAGTACATGACAATAAATACCTTCGTTATGCTTTTCATGTAAATAGCAAAGCTGTAGAATTATACAAAGTTACATAAACATATTACTATCTTCAATTTTCCCTGAATTCTGCTAAATCAGAGGTTCTCATTCATCATTAGTTAAATGAATTGAATGTAGCGAATGTGCAAAACAATTATAAATAGGTGCTGTGAGAGCTTCACCACATTAAATCAACTGAATGCCCCTAAATGCACTTACTGAACGGAACAATGTGATACATACTGCACGTTTTATAACCTCAAGTGAAAAGAGTTCCAAACCTTCAATTTACCACATACCAACAACGTTTGTCTTTTGTTCTGGGGACAGTAGACGCTGATTAATGTGAATCGAGTCAAATGACATTTGAGAGACGAGACAACGTGGGCACTGGGCTTGAATTTGAAGAGTTCACGTATGGTTAAGAATGACCTGATAGCCTCCCGTTGCTGGAGAGATGCTTATGAGTGGCGATTATGTTGTTTTTTAATTATAAACCAGACTTAATTCAAATGTTTCTGTGACATTTCTCAGCACCTCGTAATCGCATCAATTAAGGAGTGAGTCTCACGCTGTAATCCATGCTGAAGCTCTCCTCTAACAGCTCTGTCTGACTGTCCGTTCTATAGAAAGGCTATTGAAAATATGCTGTATATTCACTATATGCTATATAATAATGTAATCAATAATGCTATGTGAAATAACGAGGGGCAGTGTGGGAAAAAAACATCACTTTTTGATAAAGAATATGTATGTACATGCTGCAACTTCTCAGTGTCCGACAGAGTTAAACTGAAATCTGATCCAGAATTGAAAGTTAATCATTCAATCAGTGGATACTTGAGTCATGTTACCAACTTTTGCAATGCCTTTGTATGCTGACTTTAAGTGCTGAGTGCCTATCAATTTTTATCCACATTTTCTCAGAATCCTCCAGTAGTTTTATAAGTGGAGCTGCCCAATGATGTAATGGTAAAAAAAAACACATGTGTATATGTATATCCTATTCATTCAATGCATTTTTCTACATTGTTCAATTGAGGTGCGACATCATCACAGATTCAGGAAAAACAGAATTGGATGAGCTGGATACTATTTCTTATTTCTTAGTCCAGAGACCCCATGGGGATGACGTGTGTGTGTGTGTGTGTGTGTGTGTGTGTGTGTGTGGGTGTGTGTGTGTGTGTGTGTGTGTGCATCAATGCATGCGTGCATTTATGCAGATCCATTCAGAACCTGTTCAAAGTAATGTTTGCTGCAGTCTCACAACGCCAGGCTGGCTGGCTGTACTAAACCTGGAGCCTGAACCTAATTGAGTTGGGTTATTGATATGGGAGTTTATTTAGAATAGGGAGAATCTTATTATGTCTTCTCCCAGAGCTTATTTTAGGCTGAGGGATACATTTACACAGCACAGCGGTGGTTGGGTTCTACGGGCTCTCTTAGAGGACATCAATCCACAGCAACCCCAGCGTCCACCTGCAGTATGTGAACACAACCGCCCCTTCAAGTATTTCTTTAGCTCTACACGAGATTAATTCCGGTAATATCGGTGAGCTGCATTTCACAGAAGGTAAATTTACTTGACATGTGCTTCGGCGTGTGATATTGGAAAGTGGGTTATGCCTGCTAAATCCAGTCAGCACTGTATGTTTCCACGAAAACACCCTCATTTTATGAAGGTGAAACAACAGTCTGACATGGGTTCAAAATTTGAAGTATGTAATGTGGAATACTGGAATATAAGCAGTGCCTATGTTTACCACATACATGACACAACTTTTCAAAGTCCTGCAGCGATAATATCTAGTCGACTCTCCATTGGTCTATAATTAGAGACTCACATACAGTGTTGGAGACACACATCTGTAATCACAAATACACCAGAAGCGCACTCTCAAAAACACACGCACACTCATACACACACACACACAGAATCACACACACACACACACACACACACACACACACACACACACACACACACACACACATACACAATTATTTCTCTCAAATGAAACAGATTTCTGCTCTGAGACCGTGACGTGGTCATGAGGGATTCTCCCCTGCGTTGAGTCATGTTACGTTGAGGCGAGTATGTAAACAGCATTGGACTCAAGGCCACTGGCCTTTGATAATGGATCCTTAACCCAGAGCATAGCTCCCCTATATTGATGTACTACCCGCCCAGAAAGACTGCCCCACTGACTTAGCCCAGAACCTTTGACATAGCAATGTAAATAAGAGATTTACTGGGTACTCTCTTTGCTACCTCTGAAACCACTCAGACAAGGGAAGGGAAGAATGTACGACAGGCTTCGACAGTCACAGTGCAGAGGGAGAAAACACTGCATGCCGGGAACTACTGAGCATGCCTCCAGAACACACCCGTACATCTTTAAAGGAAGAGATGGAATTATTGTATTCTAGATTATTATCGTGGGCCTTGTTATTATGTGTGTGTGTGTGTGTGCGTGCGTGTGTCCAACAGACATCCTAAATGTTGAACGTATCTTGAGAACATATTAATTCAACTTAATATACTGTAACTGTCACGTTGCATAAGGATGGGAGACAGGCGCGGGAATACGTAATAGGGTTTTTTAAATCTCGACCCAAAACAAAAGAACGAAGTGTAACCTCTAATATAATTCATGGGATGAGACCCGTAATAACAAGTGCACAAAAATACACGTAGCACCAAAAACCGAATAAAACAGAGCACGGGGACTCACAAGACCAACGGACATAGGACAATGATTGACAAGGACAATGGGGAACAGAGGACACATATATACACATACTAATCAGGGGGAATGGGAACCAGGTGTGCGTAATGAGACAAGACAGTCCGGGGTTGATGGTGATGATCCAGTTCAGTGACACCTAGAAGGCCTGTGACGTAGACCTCCGGAGCTGGTGAACGGACTGAGCAGCAGTACTGGGGGAAATCCGTGACAGTAACGTTTAAGACATGAGACATCAGGGTGTCAATGTAAGCTCTGGCCCTGTCCAATACTGCTCTAGATTAAACATCACATCTGCGATTTGTACTGTGTTACTGCCCACTGTTAACCGCCATCGCAATGCCCGTCTAGTACATTTATTGCTCATAAGGATACGTGCTAGATGTAAAGTGAGATCACATCAGGCCATAACATAGTGGTTTGGATGACTCAGATGGGACTCGTAGAGATTAGTAAGGGGTGATTCTGTGTAAAAGTCAACCTGAGCATGCTCAAATAAAGTTAGTCGTTTCCAGATGAAACCGCTTTCATAATTATCCTTAAGGTTTATATGTTAGAGTTCAGGCTTTATTTGAAAAGCTTAAGTATGAAATTGCCTGAATTTTGACGATTACAGAGTAGGTGGCTTTTCAGTCAATTATAATTTATGGCTTTTAGAAAGGGCTCACAAAGCTTGTTTTTTTACCACTAGTTATGAATGTTAGATGTCTATTAAGCAATACAGACCACATTGAAGTGTATTGAATTGTGTTTGCATGTTCTACAGTCTTGGACAGGCATGTAACGTATATGAAAAAAAAAGTTGAACATGCACCTTAAAGCTCACTTTCATAAAGGTTTTTATATAGTCTGTAATTGGTTCTCTCTTCATTGTCAGTACCAGCCAAGCCTTGCCTTCGAATTGGCAATCCATGTTTTGACCTAAGACTTACAAACTCACAGACTTTTGCTTATATGTTCACCCCAAAAAGCTTGTCCATTTCACGTAACGCTTCTTATTTGCTTCATTTCTCCAACTTGTCAATATTTACAAGTTTGATTTTTGGGGTACACACTCCCCCAAAGGGGTACTATAGACACACGTGCATCAAACGTTTAATTTCTATTATGTCCATTCTGTGGGACATGAAATGATGTTTCCGCTTGCAAAAGTAACGTCCATCACACACACACACACACACACACACACACACACACACACACACACACACACACACACACACACACACACACACACACACACACACACAGATTATGTGATTTTGACAGTGTGGGCCAGCAACGCTGGAAGCTGGACAATAAAGATAGATACGGGGTAGGTAGGTGTTTGACAGTAATGGTGTGTGGGCTGTGTGGCATGATGATTGTGTTTTAAGTAAGTCAAGAGGGTCATGGTGTGTGTTTCTTTATCCAACACGCTGGCCTCCGCTTTACTTTAATGAGTGACAGGAAGAGCAGCGAACGGATGAGGGGGAGAAGGGAAGAGGATGTGAGAGTGCTCTGGTCTGTGTTCATGTGTCAGATCCGTTCTGCGGATGAAGAATATGGGCCGTGCATTTCACACATGGCTTGCTGTGGAGAGACCCTCACAAACTCGAACAGTTTTGCTCTGATTGTCACTGTAAGAAGATGTGCTCGCCACCAAAACGAGAGAGCGTGTCGTTTACACCGCGGTTGTGACCTCTTCCGGGTGAAGACAAGGCATGGAGAGCTGCTTTGATGTGGTAAATACCTGAAGAACTGTTCAACAACAGTCTCATCTGTCACCTTACCATCTGCTTGCATGGGACGTGTTTCAATCCAAGATGATGAAACGTACAGTCACGCACACACTCACACCGGGGTAGGCCGTCATTGTAAATACGAATTTGTTCTTAACTGACTTGCCTAGTTAAATAAAGATTACATTAAAAAAAACATGCACACACACATGCACACAAAAGCATGCACACACACATGCACACAAAAGCATGCACACACACAAATAGACACAGACACACACACATGCACACAAAAGCATGCACACACACAAATAGACACAGACACACACACATGCACACAAAAGCATGCACACACACAAATAGACACAGACACACACACAGGTGTCTCTCCAAAATGACATGGATTTTCAAACAGCAACTTCACCTCATATCCTTTTCCTCAAATCTATTTAGTCCAATGCGGTGGTGTAGATATTTTCCCTGAATCTCTCGTTAGGTTAGTAACGCTGGCAACTATGTGTGCGCACGCGTGTGTGTGCATGCGTGCCTGTTTGTGTGCGTGTGCGTGTAATAAGAATGTAATAACTCTGTCGACTGCTATCTGAACTCTGACAATGACTAATACAGCACCCCGCTGCTGCAAATCACTATAGCACAATCAGCCTTAGTATAACGATTACAGCAACCCTGACTGAAATGAGCGTCCCAGAATTCATTTATTTAACTATTGAAATGAACGTCTCAGCATTCATTGGATCGAAAACGATTAATTCACATCTGGAGAAACTGAATAATGGTAATCTGATGTGGTGTGATAATGAGTATTTTTCCTTCTCACTGTGTTGTATTATTATTGTTATTATTAAAACCTCCATTCCTTTCAAAGAAGCAATCAGTGTGGAGATGAGTTTGAAAATTAGAATTAGAACAGAGAGAGGATGGATAGCGTCTGATTCATGCTGATGACACTGTGCTTTTGCTGGATAACAATTTACCAGGAAAATTCCTCCAGAGACGATGACGAAGATCTTCTGAACATTAAAGATGAATAGTTTACCTAGGGAGGGGGTGGAATTTTGAAGGGATCTTACTTGATTCATGATGATGACACTGTGCTTTCCTGGGTAACAGAGGAATATTCCTGATGAAGAGACCTGATGAAGATGGAGATCCTGAACAAGATTCTACTTTACTTTGACCTTGTATGCGTCCTACTTCTCTAAATGAAAAGATAACAAAAAGAACTCTAGAGTTCTCTTCAGCACTGTAGCCAGCCTCACCTGTTCTGTTTGAATTAAGTGCGGGGTTCCCATTTGTTTTGAATACGGCATTAGTCTCAGCAGAGAAAGGGAGATAGCAGCAGAGGGTCTGCCTCTCCCGGTCCCTGCTCTCTCCCTCCTTTCCTCCAATGAGACTGACCAGCTAAAGGAGACATCGTTTTCCACCTGGTGGTGAAACTCGAGTCACACCGCATCTGCCTCATGCTCAAATTCATGTTGTTCCTATGACCAGAGAAAGTGAAATATTAATCGATATAAAGTCTTACTAGGATTAAATGTCAGGAATTGTGAAAAACTGAGCTTAAATGTATTTGGCTAAGGTGTATGTAAAATTCCGACTTCAACTGTATCTACTGTATATCTATTAGCCTTTTAAAATTATAAACTTGGATTAGCTAACACAACGTAGCATTGGAAAACAGGAGTGATGGTTGCTGATAATGGGCCTCTGTACGCTTATAGATAGTTCATAAAATGTTTGCCGTTTACAGTTACAATAGTAATTTACAACATTAACAATGTCTACACTGTATTTCTGATCAATTCGATGATATTTTAATGGAAAAAAATGTGGCTTTTCTTTCAAAAACAAGGACATTTCAAAGTGACCCCAAACTTTTGAACGGTAGTGTATATATATATACAGTTGAAGTCGGAATTTTACGTACACCTTAGCCAAATAGATTTAAACTCAGTTTTTCATAATTCCTTACATTTAGTCCTAGTAAAAATTCCCTGTCTTATGTCAGTTAGGATCACCACATTAATTTAAGAATATCAAATGTCAGAATAACATTATAGTAGAGAGAATGATTTATTTCAGCTTGTATTTCTTTCATCACATTCCCAGTGGGTCAGAAGTTTACATACACTCAATTAGTATTTGGTAGTATTGCCTTAAAATTGTTTAACTTGGGTCAAATGTTTCGGGTAGCCTTCCACAAGCTTCCCACAATAAGTTGGGTAAATTTTGGCACATTCCTCCTGACAGAGCTAGTGTGACGGAGTCAGGTTTGTAGGCCTCCTTGCTCGCACATGCTTTTTCAGTTCTGCCCACAAATTTTCTATAGGACTGAGGTCAGGGCTTTGTGATGGCCACTCCAATACCTTGACTTTGTTGTCCTTAACTTCTCTGCGTTACGGATCCCTTTAACGGGATAATTTTCCTAAACAACCGCTGAATTGCAGGGCGCAAAATATTACAACAAATATTTATAATCATGCAATCACAAGTGAAATATACCAAAACACAGATTAGCTTGTTGTTAATCCACCTATTGTGTCAGATTTTGAAAATATGCTTTACAGCGAAAGAAATCCAAGCTTTTGTGAGTGTGTCAATCAATGTTAGAACATTTGGGTTGCGCGTTATGTTCAGAAAACCAAAGCCTCGTTCTATTCGACAAAAATTCCACAAAGTATCCGTAATGTTCGTAGAAACATGTCAAATGTTTTTTCGAATCAATCCTCAGGTTGTTTTTAAGCCATTTTGCCACAACTTTGGAAGTATGCTTAGGGTCATTGTCCATTTGTAAGTACCATTTGCGACCAAGCTTTAACTTCTTGACTGATGTCTTGAGATGTTGCTTCAATATATCCACATCATTTTCCATCCTCATTATGCCATTTATTTCGTGAAGTGCACCAGTCCCTCCTGCAGCAAAGCACCCCGACAACATGATCCTGCCACCCCTTTGCTTCACGGTTGGAATGGTGTTCTTCGGCTTGCAAGCATCCCTCTTTTTCCTCCAAACATAACGATGGTTATCATGGCCAAACAGTTCTATTTTTGTTTCATCAGACAAGAGGACATAGTACGATCTCAGTCCCCATGTGCAGTTGCAAACCGTAGTTTGGCTTGTTTATGGCGGTTTTTGTAGCAGTGGCTTCTTCCTTGCTGAGCTGCCTTTCAGGTTGTGTCGATGTAGGACTCGTTTTACTGTGGATATAGATACTTCGGTACCTGTTTCCTCCAGCATCTTCACAAGGTCGTTTGCTGTTGTGCTGGGATTGATTTGCACTTTTCGCACCAAAGTACGTTCATCTCTAGGAGACAGAACACGTCTCCTTCCTGAGAGGTATGACGGCTGCGTCCCATGGTGTTTATACTTGCATACTATTGTTTGTACAGATGGACATGGTACCTTCAGGCGTTTGGAAATTGCTCCCAAGGATGAACCAGACTTGTGGTGGTCTACAATTTTTTTTCTGATGTCTTGGCTGATTTCTTTTGATTTCCCCATGATGTCAAGCAAAGAGGCACTGAGTTTGAAGGTAGTCCTTGAAATACATCCACATGCACACCTCCAATTGACTCAAATGATGTCAATTTGCCTATCAGAATCTTCTAAAGCCATGACATAATTTTCTGGAATTTTACAAACTGTTCAAAGGCAAAGTCAACTTAGTGTATGTTAACCTCTGACCCACTGGAATTGTGATACAGTGAATTATATGTGAAATAATCTGTCTGTAAACAATTGTTGGAAAAATGACTTGTGTCGTGCACAAAGTAGATGTCCTAAACGACTTGCCAAAACTGTAGTTTGTTAATGACTCCAACCTAAATGTATGTCAACTTCCGACTTCAACTGTATATATATATATTTATATATATATATATATATTATATTTTTCATTGTAAATGGCTTATAAATTAACGTGGGAGAAATATTCACAGAGTAAAGTGATAAAGTAAAGTTGTCATTAAGAAAAAGATGATAGTTATTTCGCCTTATAGCTCCGCTCATGAGTTACTTCACTCCAGTGAGAACAGAGCTGAGAGACCGTCGTGGCAGCAATTAGCGTATGAAGGAATTAGCAGTTAGCGAAATGCAAAGGAGCAACATAGCAAGCATTGGCGAGCCAGAACTAGAAGTCGCTCCAGTATCATTCAGGTATGCCGTCTGGGAACATTTCGGTTTCCCTGTAAACTATAACTAGGATTGCCAACGAGTGGTGGATAAAACTTATACAACATGTAGGCTCTGTTCATTGCTGATAGCCTATTCGAGTGGCAATACGAGTAACATGACTACTCATGTGCGCCAATCAGTGGGACTAGGCGAAATAATGAAACGGCAACCAATCGGCAACCATTTCTCCCCACAGCCTTCAGGCAACAATAAGCGGCTGACTCTGGTAGGGCTAAAGAAATCAACTCAGCGATAGCAAAATTCATAGAGGTTGATATGAGACCCTTCTCTGTGGTAGAGAATGCATGGTTCAGAAACATGTTTCAAGTGGTTGAGCCGCTTCACTATTCCTTCCCGTACACATTTTGCCCAGACATTAATACCTGCCTTATACAAAAAAAATGAAAGAACAACTTGAGAGCGAGTTGTCAGACACGTGGTCTGTTGCTCAGTTGGACGTCTAGAGCTACAGAGAGCTACCGTACTGTAACGGCTCATTTCATTACGGCAGAGTGGGAGATAAAAAGCCATGTCCTTCAAACACGTCCCCTAGAGAGTAGTCAGACCAGTGTAAACTTGGGGGAAGAGCTCAGGGAAGTAGTTGCAGTGTGGAAGTAGGAGAGGGATAATGTATAATGTAACGATTCCTGTGACCACTGACAACACTAGAAACTTTGTAAATGCAGTTGCACTAGCTGGATTGGAACACCAGATAAGATGCTCTGCTCACGTTATTAATCTAGCATCTCAAAAAGCAATGTCAGTGAATCCAATCTCTCGCCTCCTAGCAAAGATCAGGAAGGTGGTATCCTTTTATAAAAGCACAACTGCTGCACGTGTTTTCAAGACGAACCATGAGATGCCAAACCACAAACTAATCCAAGATGTCCCTACTAGATGGAATTCAAGCCAATATATGGCTGCGAGATACCCAGAGCAGAACGTTGAAGTATTCTACACTGACTGATCAAGTGAGGAAGAATGTCAACGATATTGTGACTTTGTCTGAAAATGACATTAAGACTAGCAGAGGAAGTTATCAAGGTGTGCAAACCTCTCAGAACAGTCACTCTGGTATGCACTGAGAGCATTCCATCAGTTTCGATGGTCCTGCCTATGAAAACAATGATCCTGAAATCAATGGTGGCATCTGATGAAGATGAGCCCGCAGTAATGGATGTCAATACTGCTATCAGAGTCAACCTGGAGCCTAGATATGCTGGCCCTGGTGTCCAAGACTTCTTCCACAAGAGCACCGCGTTGGACCCCTGCTTAATGTCCCTGAGGCACATGGATTCTGCTGCTCGTCTGAGAGTCTGCAATGAACTCACAGCAGAGATTGTGACTAATATACATCAGGTGTTGTATTTATTTTGTTAATGTGACATGTATTATTTTATTAGTTAGTTATTTAACAATTAATTATAAAGTAATACTTGTAATTGTCATAATAGTGTCTTATATATATTTCTAAAAACAAATCAATTTTAAAGCCACTTCTGAGATAGTAATTTTCATCTAATTTAATTCTGCAGGGTCAAGCCACAGATACCACAGGAGCCAACCCCTCTCCAGAGACGACAGGGGTTCTCCTCCAGAAAAGAAGTCTGCCATGGCTGAGCTTTTTGGGGAGTTCACGACCCAGGAGCAGGGAACCAAGTCAAAGGTCAAGGTAATAGAGGAGGAGGTGACCTCATACAGGGAAGTGGACTTTATTCCCCTGGATTCTTTGGAAGACCAAATAGTTAATATACCCTCATGTTTCCATGTTAGCAAGGCGCTACCTGGCTGTGCCTAGGACCTCTGTCTCTAGCGAGAGGCCATTCTCCACAGTGGTTGACATTGTCCCAACAAGCCGATCTGTGCTCACTGCAGATAGTGTGGATAGATGAATCTTCTTAAAGGAAAAACTAGAAAATCTGATAAAAATGCAAAAAATAAATAAATGAACCAGTCTCAAATAGTTCTATTTTGTTTAAGACAGTGCTATGTGACTTAATTTTGATATATGCTGCTGGACTATGCACTGTGGTTTAAGTTCTGTTTTAAATGACTATTTTATTTCATGTTATAAGGCAGGCACTACTGTTTTTTGTTGTCCCTTTGTTTCCATATCCTCCTGGGAATTGAAGCTACCCATGTTTACTATTATAATAAATGGAAAATCTAAATACAAATTACATATTTCTCAGGCATTTATTTTGTCGATGTGTCGAAACTGTACCGAACCGTGACACCACTGTACCGTATCGTACCGAACTGTGAGTTTTGTGAACCGTTCACATGTTCCAAAGGCATTTCTGCCAAAAAAACTGATTATCTTGTTTAGTTTTTTTTTTACGTTCAATTGCCTCTCCTGTGAAGTAGTGACACACAACATATGTCTAGTTTCCTGAAACGAGTCACATAGCTCAGTAGAATCCCCCTGGCTTAGACATGGCTTAGACTGTTATGGGTTATATGGTTATTATATTGCGGCATTAAATTAAGTTTTGCATCTTGCCTTCTTTGGTTTTTCTGTGTCATGGTTTGAGTGCCAGTAGCATAGTAGGCCTACCAGTCTATCTATTATATTGTAGCAAATACAACATTATAGCTGGAACTTAATTTGGACAAGATAAATGGCTCAACAGAATGAAACCTTCAAAAACGCTTTGAACAAGCTGGGCCTAAACCGAGTGTACAAACATTAGAATCGCCTTCCTAATACTGCGTTCCACCCACTTTTTCCCTCAGAACAGCCTCAATTTGTCGAGGCATGGACTACAAGGTGTCGAAAGCGTTCCACAGGGACGTTGGCTTATGTTGAGTCCAATGCTTCCCACAGTTGTATCAAGTTGGCTGGATGTCGTTTGGGTGGTGTACTATTCTTGATACACACGGGAAACTGTTGAGCGTGAAAAACCCAGATGCGATGCAGTTCTTGACACACTCGAAACGGGTGTGTGTTCCTAATGTTTTTTACACTCAGTGTATGTTGCAGCTATTACCAACAAAGGTGATTACCTACCGTAGGCCTACCCAACAAATAACAGCAATAGGCTAGTGCTATTTATTTTACAACAGGCCTACTTTTAACCTCAAACTAAATACGTAGCAAAACAGTTTAAAGACAGAACTTAAGTTAGCCAACAAATATTTCTAACAAAAGTAATAAAACACTTTTTGCATAGGCCACTTAAAGAACTGGATTAGATTATGAAATGGGCCTACAATAATAATACTAATGATTTACAATAATAATAATAATGACTAAATAATTGATAATAAATGTGAAAATAGATAAATAAAAGGTAGAAAATTGCATCAAATCTGAAAAGGAAGTAGCACACTTCCTGGTCGCGACAACGTTCTTCTCATCTTTGTCTACTAAAATATGAAAACATGTCCCAGAGGACATTCCCCTTGTCGGCTTACTATACTCTTTGTCCTCTAACTTTTGTTTTACTTCAGTTGAGAAAGGACTCCATCTTCACAATCAACAGCAGCTTAGGCCAAGGCTCCTTTTACTTGCTCTCTCTCTCTCAGCAGCAGGCTCACGTAAGGTGAGCAGCCGGTACCAGTTTCAGCTGGATAAGCTATATGTTTTATTGAGTTGCAATTGGCTGACACAGATAACAAGCTCGCACAGTTCTTGTCACACAAACACTGAATGAACTGAGGACATGTCCAATCGGGTCCAGTCGTTAAATACATTTGAATTGCACATACCCGAGACCCGTGGCGTTTATATCAGACCCGACCCAGAACCAAGACAAAAGTCCGAATTTAGGACCCGGGTCCTGGGCTGGATTTTGGCATTTCAGGTCTGTTGAAACCATGAAGACATTTACCGTGAAGCATGGTGGTGGCAGCATCATGCTATGGGGATGCTTTTCTACAGCAGGGACTGGGAGACTGGTAAGGATAGAGGGAACAATGAATGGAGCCATATACAGGCAAATCCTTGATGAGAAATTTCTTAAAACATGTTTTCACTTTGTCATTATGCGGTATTGTGTGTAGATGGGTGAAAGCATGATTTATTTAATCAATTGCGAGTTCAGGCTGCAACAAACGTGGAATAAGTCAAGGGGTATGAATACTTTCTGAAGGCACTGTACGTTGCTGCTACTCTGTTTATGATATATCCTCATGCCTAGTTACCTTACCGCTATACATACTAAACCCTACCGCTCCAGTATCCCTGCACATTGTTAATATTGTATTGGCACTGACCCTGGAGCTGACCCGGTATATAACTTACTTGCTCGTGTTCTTATTTTTATTTCTCATGTGTTTTTGTTCTGCTTGAGTTTTAGATCATTTTTTCTGATACCGATTACTGCATTACTGGGAAGGAGCAAGCAAGAAAGGCTTTATACTTAAAATAAAAACTTGAAACATGGACACAAACACACCCCTCCACTCCGACAGAACACAGGGGGTTCTGCGAAGTTTACGGTCATGACAACCTGAGACGAGGCTTGTCAGATCCACTCTGGTGCGTACTGGAGGAGCATACACACACACACACACACACACACACACACACACACACACACACACACACACACACACACACACACACACACACACACACACACACACACACACACACATAGCAGCAGCACATCCTGTGAAGTACATTAAAGACCTCAGGGTTAGCCTGTTGACCTCTGACCGGGTTCAACCAGGATGTCTGTTTCTCAACGCTCTTAGCTGACACAAGATGGATGTTTTCAACTAACCATTAGATAATCAATCAAATCTATTTATGAAGCACTTTTTACATCCGCCGATATCACAAAGTGCTGTACAGAAACCCAGCCTAAAACCCCAAACAGCAAGCAATGCAGATGTAGAAGCACGGTGGCTAGGAAAAACTCCCTAGAAAGGCAGGAAACTAGGACAAAACCTAGAGATGAACCAGGCTCTGAGGGGTGGC
This sequence comes from Salvelinus fontinalis, assembly GCF_029448725.1. NCBI lineage: Eukaryota > Metazoa > Chordata > Actinopteri > Salmoniformes > Salmonidae > Salvelinus > Salvelinus fontinalis. The sequence goes on along the minus strand of NC_074684.1, from coordinate 9,198,962 downwards.
CAGTCCTCTTCTGGCTGTGCCGGGTGGAGATTATAACAGTACATGGCCAAGATGTTCAAAAGTTCATAGATGACCAGCAGGGTCAAATAATAATAATCACAGTGGTTTTAGAGGGTGCAACAGGTCAGCACCTCAGGAGTAAATGTCAGCTGGTTTTTCAAAGAGGAGACAGCAGATGCAGTAGAGAGGGAGAGATTCGACAACAGCAGGTCCGGGACAAGGTAGTACGTCCGGTGAACAGGTCTCAATAGATAGATAGATAGATAGATAGATAGATAGATAGATAGATAGATAGATAGATAGATAGATAGATAGATAGATAGATAGATAGATAGATAGATAGATAGATAGATAGATAGATAGAGAGATAGAGAGAGAGAGAGAGAGAGAGAGAGCGAGAGAGAGAGAGAGAGAGAGAGAACTTAAATTCACACAGGATAAGACAGGAGAAATACTCCAGAAATAAGAGACTGATCCTAGCCCCCTGAAACAAACTATTGCAGCATAAATACTGGAGGCTGAGACGGGAGGGGTCGGGAGACACTGTGGCCCCTATTGACGATACCCCCGGACAGGGCCAAACAGGCAGGATATAACCCCATCCACTTTGCAAAAGCACAGCCCCCACACCACTAGAGGGATATCTTCAAACCACCAACTTACTACCCTGAGACAAGGCCAAGTATAGCCCATGAAGATTTCCCCCACGGCACGAACCCGAGGGGCGCCAACACGGACAGGAAGATCATGTCAGTGACTCAACACACTCAATTGACCACCCCTCCTAGAGACGGCATGGAAGAACACCAGTAAGCCAGTGACTCAGCCCCCGTAATAGGGTTAGAGGCAGAAAATCCCAATGGACGGAGGGGAACCGGCCAGGCAGAGACAGCAAGGGCGGTTCGTCGGTGCCTTTCCGTTCACCTTCACGCTCCTGGGCCAGACTACTCTCAATCATAGGACCTACTGAAGAGATGAGTCTTCAATAAATACTTAAAGGTTGAGATCGAGTCTGCGTCTCACACGGATAGGCAGACCATTCCATAAAAATGTAGCTATATAAGAGAAAGCCCTGCCTCCAGCTGTTTGCTTTGAAATTCTAGGAAGAATAAGGAGGCTTGCGTCTTGTGAACATAGCGTATGTGTAGGTATGTACGGCAGGACCAAATTGAAAAGATAGGTATGAGCAAACCCATGTAATGCTTTGTAGGTTAGCAGTAAAACCTTGAAATCAGCCCTAACCTTAACAGGAAGCCAGTGTACAGAGGCTAGCAGTGGAGAAATATGATCACATTTTTGGGTTCTAGTCAAGATTCAAGCTTCCGTGTTTCGCACTAACTGAAGTTAATTTAGTGCTTTATCATGGTAGATGGAAAGTAGAGCATTGCAAAAGTCTAGAAGTGACAAAAGCATCGATTCATTTTTCTGCATCACTTTTGGACAGAAAGTTTCAGATTTTTGCAGTGTTACGGAGATGGAAAAAAGCTGTCCTTGAAACAGTCTTGATACGTTCGTCAAAAGAGAGATCAGGGTCCAGAGTAACGCAGAGGTCCTTCACAGTTTTATTTGAGACAACTGTACAACCATCAAGATAAATTATCAGATCCAACAGAAGTTCGCTTTGTTTCTTGGGACCTAGAACTAGCGTCTCTATTTTGTCCAAGTTTAAAAGTAAAGCATTTGCCGCCATCCACATCCTTATGTCTGAAACACAGGATACTAGAGGGCAATTTTGGGACTTCACCATGTTTCAACTAAATGTACAGCTGTGTATCGTCCGCATAGCAGTGAAAGTTAACATTGTGTTTCCGAATGACATCACCAAATATATAGTGAAAACAATAGTGGTCCAAAAGCGGAACCTTGAGTAACACCGAAATGTACAGTTGTTTATCAGAGTACAAACCATCCACAGAGACAAACTGATATCTTTCGGACAGATAAGATCTAAACCAGGCCAGAACTTGTCCATGTAGACAAATTTGGGTTTCCAATCCCTCCAAAACAATGTGGTGATCGATGGTTTAAAAAGCAGCACTAAGGTCTAGGAGCATGAGGACAGATGCAGAGCCTTGGCCTGGTGCCATTAAAAGATAATTTAACACGTTCACGAGTACAGTGTCAGTGCTATGATGGGTTCCAAAACCAGACTGAAGCATTTTGTAAACATTGTTTGTCTTCAGGAAGGCAGTGAGTTGCAGTGCAACAGCTTTTTCTACAATTCTTGAGAGGAATGGGAGATTCGATGTAGGCCGATAGGTTTTTATATTTTATGGGTGAAGGTTTGGCTTTTTCGCTATTTTTGCTATTGTCTCCTCTCGATTCTGACAGCACAGAACTAGCTCAAACAAAGTACAATGTCAAATCAAATCAAATTGTATTTGTCACATGTGCCGAATACAACAGGTACCTTACAGTGAAATGCTTACTTACAAGCCCTTAACCAACAATGCAGTTTTAAAAGAAAAAAAAAAAAGAAAATTATCAGTAAAATAACAACAGCGAAGGGGTACAGGTACAGAGTCAATGTGTGGGGGCACCGGTTAGTCAAGGTAATTGAGGTAATATGTACATGTAGGTAAAGTTATTAAAGTAACTATGCATAGATAATAACATAGAGTAGCAGCATCGTAAAAGGGGGGTGGGGGTGCAAATAGTCTGATTAGCCATTTGATTAGTTGTTCAGGAGTTTTATGGCTTGGGGTAGAAGCTGTTCAGAAGCCTCTTGGACCTAGACTTGGCGCTCCGGTACCGCTTTCCGTGCGGTAGCTGAGAGAACAGGCTATGACTAGGGTGGCTGGAGTCTTTGACAATTTTTAGGGCCTTCCTCTGACACCGCCTGGTATAGAGGTCCTTGATGGCAGGAAGCTTGGCCCCAGTGATGTACTGGGCTGTTTGCACTACCCTCTGTAGTGCCTTGCGGTCGGAGGCTGAGCAGTTGCCATACGCAACCCATCAGAATGCTCTCGATGGTGCAGCTGTAAAACCTTTTGAGGATCTGAGGACCCATTCCAAATCTTTTCAGTCTCCTGAAGGGGAATAGGTTTTGTCATGCTCTTTTCACCACTGTCTTGGTGTGTTTGGACCATGTAAGTTTATTGGTGATGTGGACACCAAGTAACTTGAAGCTCTCAACCTGCTCCACTATAGCCCCGACGATGAGAATGGGGGCGTGCTCAGTCCTCCTATTCCTGTAGTCCACAATCATCTCCTTTGTCTTGATCACGTTGAGGGAGAGGTTTTTGTCCTTGTACCTTAAGATCAGGTCTCTGACCTCCCTATAGGCTGTCTCGTCGTTGTCGGTGATCAGGCCTACACCACTGCTGTGTCATCGGCAAACTTAATGACGGTGTTGGAGTCATGCCTGACTGTGCAGTCATGAGTGAACAGGGAGTACAGGAGGGGACTGAGCACTCACCCCTGAGGGGCCCCCATGTACGACATCAGAAGTGACATATGTTTGCTAAATATCCTTCTGTATTTTTTCAACTTGGAGTTAGGGACGCAACAACACAGTGGATCTCCATGAACCCGGTAGCAAAGTCATCTCATCATGTCAGCTGTAGGGCTGTGAAAGGTCGCTAGCAGCAGGAACACTAAGGCCACATCTGGTGTAAATCTGGCCCGGGAGAGACGTAGACAGAGTTTCCCCTGCAGACCCAGGAGGTGTGAACTCGGTCACGGCAGAGAACCGTTCAAATCACGAGAGCAAATAAACAGGCTTGTTCTACGTTTTACCCAGGGTTGTCTACCCAGGCTTTTTATGCTGCCTGTTTTACTGACTGTGTGTGCGTCTCTGCGTGCATGCATGCGTGCGTATGCGTGTGTGCGTATGTGTGTGTAGCAGTCCTGTCCAGGGTTTATTAGTGCTTCTCGACTCCTAAATGATAGACGGTTGCCCTCTGGAGCATGGGCCTTGTAAAAAGCAGAATACATATGTAAAAATAAATATATATTTTAGCTTGTAGCTCACTCTCTTTCTCTCTTCTCTTACTTTGTTGATATATTCTCTCTCTCTCCTCAGTCAACTCTCTCTTTATCTCTTTGTTGGGGTATTCTCTCTCTCCCTTAATCTATGAATGGCACAGTAGACCACGGTGGGGCTTGCCCGTGACATTCTGTATTCTGTCAGCAATGCGTGTTGTCTGTTTTATGCATGTACCTAGATGATCACCTGGGAAACAGCACACAGATGGACAGACTGACACACAGACACACCAGGCTGTGGGACATTTGTTAAATATGCTGCACGACAATTGTTAAGATTTACACGCAAACAACAAGGTCGACACATCTCTCAAGTGATACAATGCAGTCTTATCCATTGTAAATACTATACATTACACTACAGTCAGCTGTGTAGAGCATACTAACAGACATTCGTATCATTCGAGTTTAAATATCTACTACACATCTATTACAGGTATCAAATGTATTATTCACTCAACAAGATAAATGGCTCACATGTACCAAAGATAATTTTATGAATCTGAAACATGCATGTAAAGGTAACTACTGCAATGGTCATGTCACGGCCGCCGAAAGAAGTGGACCAAAGTGCAGCGTGGTGAGCGTACATTTCCTTGTATTATAGAATGTCGCCAACAAAACAAGAAACAAAATAAACAACCGTGAAGCTTCCGAGGGCTATAGTGCCACTAACAAAGTCAACTACCCACAATCACAGGCGGGAAAAAGGGCTGCCTAAGTATGATTCCCAATCAGAGACAACGATAGACAGCTGTCCCTGATTGAGAACCATACCCGGGCCAAAACATAGAAACACAAATCATAGAAATAAAGGACATAGAATGCCCACCCAAACCACACCCTGACCAAACCAAAAAGAGACATTAAAAAGGCTCTCTAAGGTCAGGGCGTGACAGGTCAAGGGAGAAGAGGATGAAATCTGAACATCTGACCATTGTGGGACATATCTGTCACTGCTACTCCCTCTCTCCCTCCCTGGCGCTCGAGGGTGCCAGGCTGCCTATCATTACGCACACCTGCTTCGCTCTTCAAGCGAATCAGCGATTCATTGGACTCACCTAGACTCAGTCATCTGTGCTATTTCTTCCCCTATATCTGTCTGTTCCCCGCTTCTGCATAATTGTCTTTTGTCATTGTGTTACCCGGTTCTGACGCTGTTCCTGTCCTGTTCCATGTCTGTGCTATATTAAATGTTCACTCTCCGTACCTGCTTCTCATCTCCAGCGTGGGTTCTTACAATATCTTAAATTGTCATAGTATAAATATATTTTTGAATGCCGATGTCCGGCAGCCCGGTAACAAACCTGAGGAAAATGCACTACCCTCCTCTGTGCCCAACCCCAAAAATAAAAACCCTCCTTAGAGCAAAAAGATAGTTCACTTAGGCAGTCACTTGGTTATTTAATACAAAAGTCTTGCCTCTGTCACTAATAAACACAGTCATGGGTGGGTATCTCTCACATTCACTCAAACCGCATGCTGGGTAAAATGCAAATACGGCTTTACAACATACAGTGTTAAAACAACATCCCCAGTGTTTAGTGTTTAACACCTAAATGCCATGTGCTGAATAAACGTGTTTAAAATGTGTTACAGCACATTAACATGTTCTGGTGTTAACAATCTAAATGCTGTGATGCGTTTTCTTTGAAATTCAGAATGCGTTGACACATTTAAAAGTGTTTAGATCCTAAACACTTGGTTTTACATTGTAAACATTAACAAATACAGTTTATTGATTACAGATTCAGACAATACTGTAAAAGTATTGATATGGGAAAACCTCAGAGCAGATTCCCTCTGGTCCAGCCTAGAGGGAGAGTTACTGCATGAACTTCTGACCCTGAACCTACACACAAACAAACACACAAAACACACACACCGACAGAGAGCAGAGTTATCTGAGCTTCAATTAGAAGACACATTTGGATAGAGAATAGTTGAAAATAGCCAAAATCTAGCACCATCCCTCAAAGAGTAATTACATTACTCAATATATTTCACCTAAACTTTTATTTGTGCATGACTAACTTATAAATCCTGCCAACCCTTCATACTACATGTAGGGTTCAGGTATGGCATTGTCTAAATGACAGGAGTAAGATGAGCAGTATCATACCCATGCGTGACGTTGTGTCTCGCCAGGTGGTGGCGCTGATAAAACCTCTTGTCACACATGGTGCCAACATGGGGCTTCACTCCCATATGAGTGACGCTGTATCTCCAACAACAGTCTCACGTCATATCTTGACGCCCTTGGATAAACATCTACTTTTGTCTAGTAAACTGACTTCATCTCCCGATGTCCTGTATTTAGGTACACAGCTCCCGCATGAGCTCCAGACGATTTAGGCTCACAGAAACAACTCTAGGGTGAAGTTAAGGCATTCATTTCCGATTGGTTAACAGTTCAGCCATTAATTATGATTGGTTAAGTTAAGGATTAAGGTTTGGGATAGGTTTCATTAAATTCGGGCATTAATTAAGTTAAGGATGGAGGGTTAAAACAAAAAAAAACAAGAACTCCACAGTTAAGTTTAGTCTTGCTAATTCATTGTGGATGGATGGTGCAGTGGACCAAGCAGCACGCTCCTACTCTGTAGACCAGGGGTTCTGAGACCTGTTTTGACAGTGTAATACTGAGGTCAGGCTCAGCATTGACACTGTTTCTGTACTTGTTTTTTAAGTATGTCAGAGTTGAGAGCCCTGACTCGCATAGGTATGTGGTGCCAAACTGGATCAGAACATCTACTGCTTCCTCAGTCAGACAGGAGACCACTTCCTGCTCTAGATGAGCAAACCAGAACTGTGTGAGTGTGTTTGCCCCAAAAAAGTATCTTGCTTCAATCAGTTTATTCCAGTTCAGAATAAAAATAATGACTTGCATTTTAACAGCAACAGTTCCAACCTAGACTAGTTTTCAACAGTAATTTCTATGGCAAGATGTACAGTAGGCCTGATCATCTTCATCTGTACTGTTACTTAAGGTTGCACAATCAGTAGCTAGCAAGCTTGCTTCGGCTAACGTTAGCTATTAGCTGTGTACAAGGCCAGGGGATTGTTTGAATGAGAAACTCACTACAATGAGAGATAGTACTCCCTTATTTCTGCTTATCATCACCTGTTATAAAATGACAACAATGCCTTGCTAGCTGACTTGCTCTTCCACTGTTGAAGCACTGTTTTATGAAGCATTCTGCCCTGTTCTGAAATAACTCCCTGGGTTTACTGTCATGCTGTGGATTTTTAGTCAGGACGTATCGTTATATTAATTTGTTCGTTTTGATTTGACTCATTACAAAGCACTTCCCCTCACAAAACACATTATGGGCGCTCCTCGTTATTTCTCAAAGTTTGTATGAAAGAGAGAGAAACTCATCAGTGTATTTGTGTTTCATGACAATTGAGCTCAGTCAGAACTTGTGGGAATAACTGTCATGTTCCTGACCTGTTTTCCCTTGTTTTTGTATTTGTTTAGTATGGTCAGGGCGTGAGTTGGGGTGGGCATTCTATTTTATGTGTTTCTATGTTGGGTTCAATGTATTAGCCTGATATGGTTCTCAATTAGGGGCAGGTGTTTTACGTTTCCTCTGATTGAGAACCATATTAAGGTAGGCTGTTCTCACTGTTTGTTTGTGGGTGATTGTTCCTGTGTCAGTGTTTGTGCCACACGGGACTGTTTCGTTTGTTCCTGTGTCAGTGTTTGTGCCACACGGGACTGTTTCGTTTGTTAGTTTGTTCCTGTGTCAGTGTTTGTGCCACACGGGACTATTTCGTTTGTGAGTTTTTTCCTGTTCGTGCGTTCTTCGTTGTCTGTAAGTTCTCATGTTCAGGTCTGTTTACGTCGTTTGTTGTTTTGTAGTTTCTTAAGTGTTTTTCGTCTTCGTTATTATTATTTAAATAAATCATTATGTCTTCACACCTCGCTGCATATTGGTCCGATCCTTGCTCCTCCTCAGACGAGGAGGAGAACGAACGTTACAATAACAAGTCGGTGGCTGACACCGCATCATCCGCTGCAGTCTGTGTTGTGGAGTGATCTTCAAGAAAAAAATCTGGTAAATCGCGAAGCACACGGGCCACTCCCTCTCCCGCTCGTGCAGTTGCCAAACTGAGCAGAGACCGTTGCTAAGCAGAGAGTGCACCAAACAGAGAGCGCACCAAACAGAGAGCGCACTGAACAGAGAGCGCACTGAACAGAGAGCGCAGTTGCACGGCCAAATCAATTCCAGTAATTAATTAAATAATTATACATTTACACTGACACATCGCAGGCCCACCACTAACAGGTCGACCCACAACTTTAAGAAAGGCTGCTATATACTGTGGGTTCAATCCAAGCTCTGGTCATCTGTTTTGATTATAATTTTTTTGAAGGCGTATCCCAATGTCCTGAAAAAAAACTATTGTCGCACATGGTGCAAGCGTACGGCTTCACCCCCATATGAGCGACGCTGTCTCTGCTGGAGGTGGCAAAATAAAACAACTTTTGTCAAATGGTGCAAGGGTATGGCTTCACACCCATATGAATGCAGATAGTGTCTAAGGTGCAAATAGTCTCTCAAGTTAGGGTTAGTTGTTCAGTAGTCTGATGGCCTGGTCCAAGACCTGTCCAAGACCTGATGAATGATATTGTTTGCCACATGGTAACAGAGTGAACAGTCTGTGGCTCGGGTGACTAGAGTCCTTGACGATCTTCTGGGCCTTCCTCAAACACAGCCTAGTGTAGATGTCCTGGAGGGCAAGGAGCTCACTCCCAGTGATGTATTGGGCAGTCCGCACTGCCCGCTGTAAAGCCTTACGATTGAGGGCGGTGCAGTTACCGTACCAGACGGCGGTGATGCAGTCAATAAAGACGCTCTTGATGGTGCAGCTGTAGAACTTCTTGAAGACCTAAGGGCCCATACCAAATTTCTTTAGTCGCTTGAGGTTCAAAAGGCGTTCACCATGGTGTCGGTGTGATTGGCCCATATAAGGTCCTCTGAAGCTTTTGACCCTCTCCACTGCAACCCCATCGATGTCATATTTCCTGTCATCCAGGATCAGCTCATTGGTTTTTCTAACGTTTAGGGAAAGGCTGTTTTCCTAGCACCACTATGCCAGGTCTTTAACCTCCCCCTGTAGGCTGTCTCTTCACTGTCGGCGATCAGGCCCACCACTATTGTGTCGTCTGCAAACTTCATGATGGTGTAGGAGTTGTGCGTGTACAGGGAGTACAGGAAGGGGCTGAGCACACACCCCTGGAGGGCCCCCATGTTCAGAGTCAGCATAGCTGGTGTGTTGTTTCCTACCCTCACCACCTGGGGTCTGCCTGTCAGGAATTCCAGGATCCAGTTGCAGAGGGAGGTGTTCATACCCAGGACCTTGAGCTTAGTGACAAGCTTAGAGGGGGCTATGGTGTTGAAAGCTGAGCTGTAGTCAATGAACAGCATTTTCACATAGGTATTCCTCTTGTCCAGGTGTGATAGGGCAGTGTGCAGAGCAATGGCGATTGCGTCATACGTAAATCTGTTGGGTCGGTATGCAAATTGTAATGAGTCTAAGGTGTCAGGTAAGATGGAGATGATGTGATCCTTGACCATTATCTCAAAGCACTTCATGATGACAGAAGTGAGTGCTACAGGGTGATAGTAATTTAGGCAGGTTAACTTTGTGTGCTTGGGTACGGGGACAATAGTAGATACCAACATAAAATTCAGCATACCAACATAAAGTTGAACTTCTCCCTTCCCTTGCTCCCTTCCCTTGCTGTGAGAAGTTGATGATTTTGTGGTGGTAGTGATGTAGTAGAGTGAATCAGAAGTTCAGCGGAAGTGTATTGGCTAATTCACAGATGCAGTCCCCAAATCAACACTTCTGTGTCCTGCCATTGCACCTAAGCAGGGGCGAACTTGCCATCTGGCATTTCGCGCAAATACCAGATGGGCTGGTCAATTTTTAACCCAGTGAGCCTGTCTAACTTGTTTGGTTTTTTTTAGCAAAATTATACATATTTGGCTAATAATGGAAGCCTCAAGGACAATAATGGGCCAGTGTGGAGGACTCAAGGAAAAGAATGGGTCGGAATTTTAGAAATGCCAGTGCCGAGTTTTGGTCCCAGTCCGCACCTGCCCCCAAGTCTCTAGTGTGTGTGCGTATAAACCTCTGTCTGTTAATGGGCTTCTCTTTAATCCTAATCCAGGAGAGAGCAGTCCCTTTAGTGTTTACTGAGCGTGCGTGCGTGTGTCCGTGCGTGCGCTTGTGCGTAGCCCAGTGTGCGCTCATGGTGGTGTCTTTTAGGTCCCAGTTGTTGTTGCTATGCAGCTTTCACCCCCATGAGTGTCTTTCAGAATCCCTCCTAAAATTCCACCTGTTTCGTTTTGGTTGTTGTCAGTGACTCTATGTTTGGTTCCATTTCTGTTTGAGCGACAATTTTTGGTTTTCTTGCTGGGCAACGTAACATTGTAATTAAGTTTTCTCAACCTGTCTTCAACCGGTCCGTTATTACATTATTTCAACCAGATTTCAACCCGTTCGTAAGGAAGTTGTTAGAAGCAGCGATGGCAGCATAGTATAGCAACTGTCCATCACTCTACTGCATGTCAGTCCTTTAAAATGTGGTGATTTTTTTACTGACTTATTAACTAATTATGATTTGTGATGCGTGATTTGTGCTGGATAGCTAACATGGCCAGGAAAACCACCAGGTCTCACTCATGATATTTTGGGTTCTGTTATTCAGGGTGAGGTATTTCTGTTATAAACAGGATATTGGTGATGCACTACATATCCTTTGAGATACTACTTTTTTTTATAATGTAATACAATGATATTTGCTTCTCTATGTTCACGATGAATTATTATAATAAAATATTGTACAAACAATAGACATGACCGGGGGCTAGTTTTCACAGCAAGCCAGACAGCATTAACCTTTGTAAACAGACATCAGGAGATTTTCCAGCAGTGTGGGTATATTGAAGGGAATATGAGCATGGGCCTGTCTGGTGTGTTGATGTACAGTCCCTTGTGTGTCTGTGGGGATCCACAGGTTGGGAATGAAACCTGATATTGGCCTCTGTTTAGCTTCCCGCCTGCTGTGTGTGTGTGTGTGTGTGTGTGTGTGTGTGTGTGTGTGTGTGTGTGTGTGTGTGTGTGTGTGTGTGTGTGTGTGTGTGTGTGTGTGTGTGTGTGTGTGTGTGTGTGTGTGTGTGTGTGTGTGTTGCTTACAGACCCCTGCCTCAGTCAGTACCAGTCGGACTGATGGTGCCTACCCTCTCTCCCCCGTCCCGTACCCCTTCCTCCTCTCTCCGTCAGTTCCCAACACTCTCTCTGCTGTGTGGCTAATCCCATGGCTACGGCGAGCAGAGCGGCCCTCCTCCCGGTCCCGTCTCCCAGCAGCGTACACGTCAACCCGGCGGCCCCCCGGAGGCTTGTTTCTCAGGAGGCTAAATGAAAATATGCATGAGAACCAGTAGGGAGTGGGACGAGGCTTTGGAGAAAACGGCGTATAGCTCAGCTCAGAGCCCCCACTCTCCCATCTAGCTGTCCACCCCAATCACGCATGCAAAACTTCCTCACGGATATGCATGAATATGTATGCTCAAAGGCAGGCAGGAAAACACATGCACGCACACACATGCACACATGCATATGCACGCGCACTCACACACACACACACACACACATACACACACATCATCTCAACCCCCATCAGCTATAGCCAACTACAAACAGCCAGATAGACCTAAGCTGGCCTTTCTTGGAGAATGGGGATTGTGTAGGAAAATTATATTATTTGTCTCTCTCCATGTCACTTTGGAGGAAGGGAAAGATTTTGTTAAAGTGTAATCAGTCTACATAACATTGTAGAAAAATTACACTGACAAATATGTTGTGTAGTTTGGTGTCATTTTTCAAATACAGTTCACAAGTCATTCCTTACATACTCAGAGCCCAGTGGATCTTTATATAGTAGAGAAATCCAATCAGTTGTCTGTCCCCCCCCCCCCCTCTTTCCGCCCCCTCCCTGATTCTGTGTGACTCGGTGACCTCTCTCGTCTATGACACGTCTACTGTGACACCGAGCCCTTCAATGTGGATGTTTCAATATGCTGTCCCTGTGGCCTGACTCAAACATCTCCATCTATTGAAGTGATCTCTCTCTCTCCCTCACTCACTTCTCCTATCCCTCGCTCTCTCTCTCTACCTCTCCCTCGCCCTCCCTCCTCTGTTTATTGACATGACACCTTCTCACTTTCAAACACCATGTTTTCCCCTCTGACATGACCTTGTCCCCAGATTCCGTTCCACATAAATGAACACAAGGAAACAGACGCTCCCTAGTGGGAAATTAACACAAATGTTGTTTTCTTTCCCATAGCACCAGGGCCGGGTGGGGGGGGTTCCAGGGCTGGAACTGCATATGAGGAAACCGAGGTCTAATTTGAAAAATAAATAAATAATACAAATATATACACTTTACACAATAAAGAAAATGTATTACAGGTCAACATCTAAATATTACTCCAGATTTTATCAAAGCTCAGAACTCTTATAGTCTTGATCTGACTGAGTTCTAATTGTAACTGCCTCTTTGTGAATGAGTGGAATCATGAATAGTGGTTTGTTATGTTTGCCTGCACCCCCCGGATTCACCTTTAGTAGCACATTCACCACTCTCTCAAACAGCTAACTCCGCCCTCTCATGGCAGAGGCTGAGGGCCTGCGATGTGACATTAACTACCTCAGCTCGGAGTAGGCTCAAGTAGGTACCTAGAGACCCTGCTGACAATGTGTTTGCGATATGCTGGGCAAAAGGCCATTTTAAAACAGTCCAGCGACTCTTGCCCTGTCGATAGACATTCCCCAAACAAACAAAAAACAATTCTCGAGAATGAATACACAACTGGTAAATAGTCGCTTATAGATATGTCAGTCAGTCAGGTGGCTAGCTCCCAGAAAAAAATGTACATTGTAGAAAAATGTAAGGGCTCTGGCTAGTATTACTTAGCCAGCTAGTGGGATGAAGTAAGATGCTAACGTTACACAGAGCCTACTTCAGCAGGAGCAAAAAATACACTACCTAGTTCTCATAATAACTTTTCTTTACAGAGAGTAGGCTAATGAGACAGACAGTGATGTGGAGCCCAGTGGTGAGGCTGAGGCAGGCTGCAATGCATGCGACAGAGAGAAAGAGAGAGGGATTAGAAAATCTGTACTATTTTATTTAAAAAACGAAGATACAGTGAACATCTCCACATGGCTTATCTTTCCTATAGGCCTAGATTCAAATGCAATCCAAATGCAAACAATAAAGTTGTAAAAAATGTTATACGTTTTCTTATATGTATCGGTGGTTGTTCGTCTTATCTCGATCGCCCACTGGAGTTTATAGTTTACCCATTACCTCCCTTTTTGTATTTCATCACTACATCACTGATATTAATACAGAATCATAAGTAATATTCGAATAAATCCGTTGAATGTGATTATGCTATTACTGATGTCTGTTTTTTTTTGCGGAGCTTGATTAGTAATGCCTAGTAATACACATGTGAATGCTATGTAAGTTGAGAAAAGAAATATCTATGTAAAGAGTTTGATGATTTTATGCAGTTCGTCATTCCAACTGACTGAACAGTCGCTGAAGCTACGTGTCAGGGGTATAACATAACAATTGTATAGCTAATAGGCTGTGTGTTTGTAGATCGGCTGAAGTGAAAGAACCTACAGCAGCCAAGGTGACAATGGCCAAGGTCAGTTTAGCTTATTTTTGCTGTTCTCCGAATAGCATTTTAAAGTGTTTAATTGTACAGACATGCAGTAAATGCTCCCCCTTCCAAAACCCTAATTACCATCCTGGGTGTTTCTAAAGATGTCTTATCTTCTCTCCTCTCCTCCCCTCTGCAGATGGTGGGTGCCATATCTGATGTTTTCTTTTCTTACATCAAACCAGAGGCCGTGTATGTACGGGTACCTTAACCAGATGCATATGTGTCGCCCCGGTTACCTCACAACCCTCTGCAGATGGAACGGTGCTACACTGAAACAACATAAAGGACTTTGTTTAGCCAGAAAATATGTATACTCCTCATGTAGGGGTGTAGGGAATATATATATATATATATAAAATGCGAGATTACTTGTTTTAAGAACAGTTTATTCAATGTGCAATGTAGCGAGTTGATCATTGTAATGTGTATAGAATTTCAGGAGGGAGGAAGGGGGGGGTCACTGGTTTTCAGAACATAAATGTAACGGTGCAGACAGTTCTGTGCAGAGCCAGGCAGAGGTTATTTTAAATATGTATCACTGGCTCATCATTTATTGAACGTTTTGTTTGTGTGTTTATTTACAGAGCGAAGGGAGTCCCCACGGTACCAGCAGAGCCTCTACTAAGGCTAGAGAGAGCACACAGACCCTTGTCAGCATGTGTTTTGCTGTGTCAGATTGGCATGTTAAGATATGTGCATACTTAAAACATGTAGAAATTTACATGATGAGCATGTCTCGTGGCAGGCCTTGAAGCATGATTTCTGCGTGACGGTATGGGCGGTTCTGAGAATAATTATATGTTTTCGAATAGCAGCTCCAATAATGAGATTTACATCCCACTTTTAGCATTCAGCCTATTATAATCTCCATGGCTATATGCCAGAACGTGATCGAAACTCTAAATAAGCTCATTTAAATACAAAGTGGATCAAAACATTCCTCTTTTAGAAGGATTTTCCGGAGTGATTTCGTAGATTTCCTCAGGCCTATAGACATGACCCTAATCCTGTTCGGGTGAGTCAATATGATAATAACACGTTGAATATTTACTCATCACAGAGACAGCCATGACATTAATATTCCTGATATAGTCATTAAAGATGCATGGCCATGCACTATGATAGGCATAACCGACATAGGCGAATATTTCATATCAGACTTCCAAGGCTTGGTCTATTTGCAATAATGGTCTGTTTTGGAAGATATCATTGGTCAAATCAGATACAGTAAATGTTCCTATTTGAAATGGCTGTCTGCACTCCATCTCTAAATAGCTGTAACTGCTTGAAGTGTGGATTTTTCTGTGTAAATTTGAACAGTAAAATGTTCAATCACTTAAACGAAATGGCAAGGTGTCAAAGAAGATACATCTTAACCTGATGATAGCGGCCTTGTACTGTCATACAAGGGACTCTGTTTTTGTATCTGTGTGTGAGTGTGTGTGTGTGTATGTGCATGTGTGTTTGTGCATGTGTGTTGTCTTTATGTGCCGTCGTGTACATGTCACCTGTCAACAGAGAGGGAGTGAGAGAGAGAGAGTGGGAGAGAAAATGAGAAAGAGAGAGGCAACAACTGCACAACTACATTGGTATCCAATGGAGCCTGAGTCAGACGTGATGTAGTCCTTGACCACTTCCACTCCCAGAGGATCAGCTGGAGCCTGGCCATACAGTTCAGCTGCCAGGAACACTGTTCTCCGCTGACCTCTAACCCCTGGCCCTTCAGCTCCCCAGGCTGATCTGTATTTGCTTTGATTGGTTAAACAGGGAGAAAAGCCAGACCAGGAAGCCATACTCTGCCAAACAGGTTTGTCCTCTCGACTGATACTCCTGCCGGCCGGCCGGCCGATTGGCCAAATTGGCCTTCCCCTAATTGCAGTACTCCAGATCTAATACCATATAGTGCATGCACACACGCGCACACATACTGTTCCTCAATCTGACCCTGGACATGTTTTAGCCCAGCCATCAGGATGTCATGATGGAGAGTCATTACTGTAACTAGGGGACTGACAGCTGCAGCCAGGGCCAGGCCCGCATCAATCCAAAATGTATAATTCACTCACACCTGGGTTGGAATGGGACTGACCATGACAGTTCCAAACCCTGTCTCTGCCCAGCCTGTCTCTCTCTCTCACTCTCTCACTCTCACTCTCTGCCTCTTTCTCCTGCAGTGTCCACTTTCAGCCTCAGTGGGTAGATCGTGACCTACTGTAAATCCTTGATCGTGTTCATTGGAAATGAACGAGATTAAAAAAAAAGACTGTTCTTATTTATTGAGTTCAGGAGGGACCTAACTTAGAGTTTTTCCGTTTATAAAATAGCAAAATCATTACACGTTTTCTTAAAAGGAAGTAGTATACTGTATATGTTTAACCAATACAACCTCCAAAGCAACATAGAACAGGACATGTGAGTATCATGCTATACAGAGTGATGGAAGTCTGATAGAAAGATAAGTAGCTTTCCTCTGCTTGCAAATGTATCTTTATTAGGCCTAATATTGTCAGCATGCTCTTTATGTTGTTTTGGGGGGCTTTCTGACTCTCTCTCTCACCTCTGTACACCCTTCCTTCCCGAATTAGTTATTAGCATATGTAGTCTATTTGCTTCGGCAATGAGCCATTCTTGGTGTCATCTCACACAGATGTCTTAACAGATTTATACTGAGGGGAACAGTCAAGATATTCCTCTATCTTCCTTATCAGAACCCTTGCCACGAACAAACATATGTGCATTTTGAATTTTCTGAAAATGACTGGTTTTATATCTTATTGGTGTACTGTAATACAATTCTGTAACTCTTGATTATTCCTATTGACGAAACAACTAGAAATATGTCATATCACCAAAATTCTCCAACCTGGAGATATATGGTTCTTCTTTGCAAGTGTATATTAGTAGGTAAACAGTCCTCCATCTTCTTACCGCTTCTGTAGAAAGCAAGCTCATCAGTATCATACCTGCTTTGGTCATAATTCCCCTTCATGTCCTAAGTTAAAATATCCATATCATGTACGACAAGGATGGTGGATATTTTTAGCATAGTGTTTCGGTTAGAGGATACTTGGGGGTAAATATTAGCTATCCATGCAACTTTCAGTGTTTTAATTTCGCTCTGTAATGAGTCAGATGAAAAACAGTTTCCGCATTTGATACAGTCTGTGTTTTGACTGGGGGGGGGGGGGGGGGGGGGGACACATCTGGGTTCAAATAGCACTTCAACAAATGGAGTAGTCTCAAAAGGGAACACTCTGCCATTCTGGCACTCCAGGCAGACTCAAGCAAAACGCTCAAAGTATTGTGAAAGAAGATTGTCAAATACGATCTGAACCCAGGTGTGCTGGGAACGGATGTTTTCAGATTTATATCTCGGACATTTTTTGCTCTGAGCATCAGTGACATGATCAACCGCCTTTCCTTTCTATGATGTGACCTCGGTGACTGGGTTTCCTTTCATGTGTTTCAGCGTCACACACTCAAAGCCAACAGGCACACACACACACTCAGCCCACAGACGGCTGCAGAGTTAAAGGTGAACTATGACTCACAGACAACCTTTCCTTTCTCTCCATTATGCTTTATTTCTTCTGTCGACTCACACACACACCACATGGTAACATCGTGAAACTTGATAACGTGTGTGTGTGTACGTTTGTGCATGTGTTTGATATTTAAAATACCCACTTCCCCTAGTTTAAAGGGTCACAGTCTTCAGTGAGGTACAGAAATAAATTGCATGGACATGTCCACCTCATCCTGCATACCGGAACATACACACACTTATGATGTTTTCACATGATATGAGCCTCTAGTGGGCCCACAACCGACGTGTTCATATGCTGTCTGGACAAAGGGAATGCTTGAGAATATACACTGAGTGTACAAAACATTAGGAACACCTGCTCTTTCCATGACATAGACTGACAAGGTGAATCCAGGGGAAAGCTTTGATCCCTCATTGATGTCAATTGCTAAATCCACTTCAATCAGTGTTGATGAAGGGGAGGAGACAGCTTAAATAAGGATTTTTAAGCCTTGAGACATGGATTGTATGTGTGTGCCATTGAGAGGGTGAATGGGCAAGACAAAATATTTAAGTGCCTTTGCACGGGGTATGGTAGTAGGCGACAGGCGCACCGGTTTGAGCATGTCAAGAACTGCAACGCTGCTGGGTTTTTCACTCTCAAAAGTGTGTATCAAGAATGGTCCACCACCACCCAAAGGACATTCAACCGCTTTTGAGAACGTGTAAGGTCCATCCCCTGACAAACTGAGGGTGCTCTGAGGGCAAAAGGGGGTGCAACTCAATATAAGGAAGGTGTTCCTAATGTTTTGTACACTCAGTGTATGTGTAGAAAACACACAAAGAGTTTAACATAAGAAAGGTGATTTAGGATTAATATTCGGTCTCTTATTACAGTAACTAAAAGTGGAGTAAGGAAAACATTCCCGGCATTAATTATTCTTATAATCTGACTTTGATGTCACTATCAATGTGAGAAATCTCTTGTAGGACGCAATGAAGGAGCAATGATGGAGCTTTGTAACTGTTGTAGCTGAGCTCTCTTGTTCACTCCATCCCTCTCCTTCTCTCCTATTCTCATCATACTGTAATATCTGCTAATGAAGTTTTTTATCAGCCTCCCTGCCTCTCATAGTATATGATCTCTGGGAGCACATCAAGATGCCATGCATTCACTAGGACTCTGGAGACAAAGCGTAAAGAACCAGCCATCCTCATCTCCCCACAATTCCAGCAACACCCACTGTAGCTATTCTATTCAACCAATAATTTGGCACAGAGCTGGGGTTTTGAAACTAAATAATGAAGGCAGGCATTATTTCTATAGCATTCCAGTTTTTATTTTTGCCTGTTAGTTGAGTCTTGGCTCTGCCTGTTTAATAATACATTTGTTTCATTAAAGCCGGACATCATATAGTGAGGAAGTCGACTAGAGAACTCTGTTTCACCTTATTAAGGTCATGAACCATTTAGAAAAGCTGTCAAATTTAGGGGAGAACTCACAATCAGCCCAACGTGCCTTAGAAAAAATAAAATAGTTAAATATGGTATTGTATGGGGCTTATGGTATTCCTGACAACACACAGTGTTATTCAGCGGCTCACAGCTCTCACTAATGATCATGAGACTGGAAGCATTGGAGCAGAGAGTCTCTTGGGGAGTCTCCCCTGT
The DNA here is from genome assembly GCF_029448725.1 of Salvelinus fontinalis. NCBI lineage: Eukaryota > Metazoa > Chordata > Actinopteri > Salmoniformes > Salmonidae > Salvelinus > Salvelinus fontinalis. Next base: position 9,180,020 of record NC_074684.1, on the reverse strand, counting down.
CTCTCCAGCAGAGCCCTGGAACCCGGAACCAGTCACCACGGAGCTGCTGCTGCCACGTGGAGATGCAGTCATTATTTTATATTAGGACCTATGATGATGCCACACTTTCCATGGGCCCAACCAACCAAGCCTCACTGTACTGTGGCACTCACTGCATGATCTGTTCTCACTCCTGGCCACGTGTGACCATGTGTGGCGGAGAAGGGGACTGGGGGTGCATGCATCCGTGTGTGTGTGTGTTACTGCCTGTCTCTTTTCCAACAAGCTCTCACAGTCTCAATGCAGAATTAGACGTTTAGCAATGTTCCTCACATTTCTAAATTGCTCCAAACGTCAAATTTACACGTGTTTTTGACACCCTGGATTGACTCCTCCTACTCGGTATCGTTCTGTTTCTCCAAACGTCTATTTTCGAAGTAGCTCCAAATGTCAAATTTAGAAACGTAAGTGTTAAGGTTTTGGATAGGGTCAAAACATTACGCTTAAGCAATCATTCCGATTGGTTAAGGTAAGGGTTAAGGCTTGGTATAGGGTTAAAACAAACAAGTGGCCACCACTGGGATCAAACGCTCAACCTTCTGACCCAGAGTCATGCAATTAATCCCTTGATCCATGACTCAGGACAGGCAGGTTGCATGTTCGATCCCAGTGGTGGGTACTTGTTTTACACGTTTTTTGTTTGAACCTTACCCCAAACCTTAACTAATGTGATTAACACAAGCCCTACTTGATGGTAATAGCGCTCACTGTTGCCCCTAGTGGCCGGCTTTAAAGGCATTTCCCGACGCCCTCAGGACATGGATAGACATCCAATTTCGAAGTCACTCGAGCAATCTGCCTGCTCTTTTCTACTTTTGTCTAGCAACACACTCCAGTCTTACAATGTAATGGTTGTGTGCTTTGTCTGTATTCACCATGAATTTTATAGTATACACGTTGTACAGTATCTACTAAGTTATACAGTATATCAGTTAGTTATTACTAGAATTATTATTTTTACAACCAGGACCTCAAATGGCTTCACAGTGCCTGACATGGCTGGTATTTATTTCAGAGAGACACAAGGCGTGGCTCAGAGTGTGTGTGGACACTATATCTGTGAGCTGGGTGCTCCACCTGGTTCACCCGAATAAACATAGTGAAGGAGATGTGACTGTCGTCTTATCAGACCGGTGACTGGGTGAGGATGGTATGGGGTGTGTGTGAATGGAGGGGAGTATGACATGTGTGTGTGTGTGTGTGTGTGTGTGTGTGTGTGTGTGTGTGTGTGTGTGTGTGTGTGTGTGTGTGTGTGTGTGTGTGTGTGTGTGTGTGTGTGTGTGTGTGTGTGTGTGTGTGTGTGTGTGTGTGTGTGTGTGTGTGTGTGTGTGTGTGTGTGTGTGTGTGTGTGTGTGTGTCACTCGCGGCACATACAGTCCCAGCCTGGTTCTCCTCTCCTTCCAGCTGCCTTCCTTCTCTACTCTGCCCGCTCCGCCGCCCAAGAGGAGAAACAAACTGAATTAGTCAAATCAGGGCCAGTGCTGATGAGGAAAAAAACGGATTCATTTGCCGCCCAATCTGAACGCCTCGCCAGAGGAACTAAGCAAAGAACACAGAACACAGAACAGCCTCCTGGGCTGTGTGCAATGCTGGGCGGCCAGGCGGGCGTTTTGGTAGGTGTCGGGTTGCGTCTGGCCAGCGTGTGGTCTATCTCTACTCCACTGGGCATCAGGCGGTCGGGTAGGGTTACACCTTGCATCAAGACACACAATGCAGCACAAAAATACAGCCTGATTAGTTCCTTCTTCCCACAAAGCCAGCTTAATCCCTGGGAAAACAGCCTGTCTGTGGGGAGAGAGTAAAGGGAGGACTGGAGTCCAACCTGCCTTAGCCCCGTTGGAGAGGCGAGAGGCAAGAGATGATAGGTGAATGGCATTACTCACGCTGACCTGTGCAAAGGCTCAATGTCTGTCTAGGAAAAGGAATTGCGCTGGAGGCTGATGAAAGCGACTTCACTTGCTGTTATTTGCAAGGCTAATGTTCATACACTGTGGCGTGTGTGTGTGTGTGTGTGTGTGCACGCGTGTGTGTGTGTGTGTGTGCACGCGTGTGTGTGTGTGTGTGCGCGTGCGTGCGTGCGTGCGTGCGTGTGTGTGTGCGCGTGCGTGCGTGCGTGCGTGCGTGTGTGTGTGCGCGTGCGTGCGTGCGTGCGTGTGTGTGTGTGTGCGCGTGCGTGCGTGCGTGCATGTGTGTTTGACAGGAACTGATTTGACAGCTTAGAATGACCTCATTGCCTCAGTGGCAAACATGATCCATCACTAATTTCTATTGCAACTGAATCCTGATGTTTTCAGTTACTGTCATTGTGTAAAACTTTGTATCTGCAGCCCATATGTACCACAGACACAGACAGACGCTGTGGCTCAGTGGAACTCTATTACACAGAGGTCAGTGTCCTTACTTCCTTTATCTGTCAAAGTGCAGCACTTCTATTTGACTGCTTTGTGAGATACACACCAAATGGGTTCCTAACAGTCAAAAGACTGACAGTGGCCCATTTTCTAAATATTTTAGGTGGCAGGTACTTCAAAAACCCTTACTGTGATCATCTAAGCCAGATCAAAGTGGAACATAACATGAACTGAGGTTGAAGTGATCTGGAAGAAGTCAATGAGGTGAGATTTAAACTCAGGTAAGTAACACACTATCGAGGCCATTAAAAACATGATTGATAGCCGTTACAACCTTAACACACACACACAGACAAGCCTCTGCTCTCACAGATCTGTGCTGTGCCATGAGTGGCTGTCAGAGAAGAGGACATGGACAATCACCGCCATCCCTTAATAGTTACTAATGATATAGCTGAGATCCATATAGCCTCTCTCCATCCCCATCCCTCCATCCACAGCAGTCCAGCAGTGGCACAGCAGTGGCCTGGGTCACCCTCTCTTCTAGTGTCTTTGGAACACCCAGGGGCCTCATTACATCCCTCCAGTGTTTACTTGGAAAGAAAGAAGAAAGAAAGACCTTTGATAGATGATTTCCTGTCTCTCAGATCAGGGGAGTTTCTCTCTTTCTCGCTCGGGGTCTGTTTTGAAGACCTGCTTGCGTAGCGGTTAAAAGCATTGGGCCAGTAACCAAAAGGTTGGTGGTTGGAAAACCTGGTGTTCTATCCTTGTGCAAGGCAGTTAACCTCCAACAACAAGTACTCCCAGGGTGCTGATGACGTGGACATTGATTAAGGCAGCCCCCCGCACCTCACTGATTCAGAGGGGTTGGTTTAATTGCGTTAGACACATTTCGGTTAAATCAAATCAAATCACATTTTATTTGTCACATGCGCTGAATACAACAGGTGTAGACCTTACAGTGAAATGCTTACTTACAAACCCTTAACCAACAATGCAGTTTTAATAAAAGACCTCAAAAAAAGTAAGAAAAACACATTTATTTAACTAAGCAAGCCAGTTAAGAACAAATTCTTATTTTCAATGACAGCCTAGGAACAGTGGGTTAACTGCCATGTTCAGGGGCAGGGATTCAATCTTGTCAGCTCAGGGATTCAATCTTGTCAGCTCAGGGATTCAATCTTGCAACCTTTTGGTTACAAGTCCAACGCTCTAACCACTAGGCTACCTGCCGCCATGATTAAATAGCAGCAGAAAATAACAATAGCGGGGCTATATACAGGGGGTACCGGTACAGAGTCAATGTGAGGGGGCACTGGTGTCAAGGTAATTGAGTAAATATGTACATGTAGGTAGAGTTATTAAAGTGAGATAATAAGGTAGATAATAACAGAGAGTAGCAGCAGCGTTCCAGAGGGGGAGGGGGGCAATGCAAATAGTCTGGGTAGCCATTTGATTAGCTGTTCATGAGTCTTATGGCTTGGGGGTAGAATCTATTTAGGAGCCTCTTGGACCTAGACTTGGCGCTCCGGTACAGCTTGCCGTGCAGTAGCAGAGAGAACAGTCTATGACTAGGGTGGCTGGAGTCTTCGACAATTTTTAGGGCCTTCCTCTGACACCGCCTGGTATAGAAGTCCTGGATGGCAGGAAGCTTGGACCCGGTGATGTACTGGGCCATACGCACTACCCTCTGTAGTGCTTTGTGGTCGGAGGCCGAGAAGTTGACATACCAGGCAGTGATGCAACCTGTCAGGATGCTCTCGATGGTGCAGATGTAAAAGTTCAGGATACAGTTGCAGAGGAAGGTGTTTAGTCCCAGATTCCTTAGCTTAGTGATGAGATTTGGGGGAACTATGGTGTTGAAAGCTAAACTGTAGTCAATGAATAGCATTCTCACATAGGTGTTCCTTTTGTTCAGGTGTGAAAGGGCAGTGTGGAGTGCAATAGAGATTGCATCATCTGTGGATCTGTTTGTGCGGTATGCAAATTGGAGTGGGTCTAGGGTTTCTGGGATAATGGTGTTGATGTGAGCCATGACCAGCCTTTCAAAGCATTTCATGGCTACAGATGTGAGTGCTAAGGGTCGGCAGTCATTTAGGCAGGTTACCTTAGTGTTCTTGGACACAGGCACTATGGTGGTGTGCTTGAAACATCTTGGTAATACAGACTCAGACAGGGAGAGGTTGAAAATGTCAGTGAAGACACTTGCCAGTTTGTCAGCGCATGCTCGGAGTACATGTCCTGGTAATGTGTCTGGCCCTGTGGCCTTGTGAATGTTGACCTGTTTAAAGGTCTTACTCACATCGGCTGTGGAGAGCATGATCACACATTGTTACTTGCCTCGAAGCCAGCATATAAGTTATTTAGGTCATCTGGTAGGCTTGTGTCATTAGGGCAGCTCTCGGCTGTGCTTCCCTTTGTAGTCTGTAATAGTTTGCAGGCCCTGCCACATCCTACGTGCGTCAGAACCGGTGTAGTACGACTCGATCTTAGTCCTGTATTGACGCTTTGCCTGTTTGATGGTTCGTCAGAGGGCATAGCGGGATTTCTTATAAGCTTCCAGGTTAGAGTCCCGCTCCTTGAAAGTGGCAGCTCTTAGAAATATCCTTGTTTTTGAAAGAAAAGCACATTTTTGTCCATTAAAATATCATCAAACTGATCCGAAATATAGTGTAGACATTTTTTATGTTGTAAATGACTATTGTAGCTGGAAATGGTTAATTTCTTATGGAATATCTACATAGGCGTACAGATGCCCATTATCAGCAACCATCACTCCTGTAATCGAACCCACAAATTCTGATGCTCCAGATACTCAACTAGTCAGTTTTACTGTTGTCTTAAATCAGACAACAGTTTTCAGCTGTGCTGACATAATTGCAAACAGGTTTTCTAATGATCAATTAGCCTTTTAAAATTATCAACTTGGATTAGCTAACACAACGTGCCATTGGAACACAGGAGTGATGGTTGCTGATAATGGGCCTCTGTACGCCAATGTAGATATTCCATAAAAAAATCTGCCGTTTCCAGCTACTGTATTTCTGATCAATTTTATGTATTTTATTGGACAAGAAATGTGCTTTTCTTTCAAAAACAAGAACGTTTCTAAGTGACCCGAAACTTTTGAACGGTAGTGAACGTACAGTCACTGTGGAGATGACGTCGTCGATGCACTTATTGATGAAGCCAGTGACTGATGTGGTATACTCCTCAATGCCATCGGAAGAATCCCGGAACATATTCCAGTCTTTGCTAGCAAAGTCCTGTAGTTTAGCATCTGCTTCATCTGACCACATTTTTTATAGACCGAGGCACTGGTGCTTCCTGCTTTAATTTTTGCTTGTAAGCAGGAATCAGGAGGATAGAATTATGGTCAGATTTGTCAAATGGAGGGCTAGGGAGAGCTTTGTATGCGTCTCTGTGTATGGAGTAAAGGTGGTCTAGAATTTTTTTCCGTCTGGTTGCACATTTAACATGCTGATAGAAATGAGATAAAACTGATTTAAGTTTCCCTGCATTAAAGTCCCCTGCCAATAGGAGCGGCGCCTCTGGATGAGCCTTTTCCTGTTGACTTATGGCTGTATACAGCTCATTTAGTGCGGTCTTAGTGCCAGCATTCGTCTGTGGTGGTATGTAGACAGCTGTGAAAAATACAGATGAAAACTCTCTAGGTAGATGGTGTTGTCTTAGCTTATCATAAGATATTCAAGACTTCCTTGAGACTTCCTTAGATAGCTGTTGTTTACATAAATGCATAGGCCCCCGCCTTGTGTCTTACCAGAGGCTGCTGTTGTGTCCTGCCCATAGAGTGCATAATCCGCCAGCTACATGTTCTTAATGTCGTCGTTCAGCCACGACTCGGTGAAACATAAGATAATATCGTTTTTAATATCCCGTTGGTAGTATAAACATGCTTTCAGTTCGTCCCATTTATTTTCCAGCGATTGAACGTTAGCTAGCAGGACGGAAAGCAAGGGCAGATTAGCCACTCGTCGCCTGATCCTCACAAGGCACCCTGATCTCTTTCCGCAAAATCTGTGTTTCCTTCTCCAGCGAATAACGGGGATCTGGGCCTGGTCGGGTGTCTGTATTATATATCTCCCGTCCGACTCATTGAAGAAGAACTCTTCGTCCAGTTTGAGGTGAGCAACCGCAGTTCTGATGGCCAGAAGCTATTTTCGGTCATAAGAGACGGTAACAGCAACATTATGTACCAAACAAGTTACGAACAACGCGAAAAACAAACAAAATTGCATGGTTGGATTCAGCCCCTTATTTCAGCCCCCTATCAATGCATTCTATTGTGCAACTGACTAGGTACCCCCTGCCATGCTGACACTCTTTCAGTCTCTAGCTAGCTGCATGTTGACAAAAATACCGGGAGAAGAAGGGTCCTATTGATCAGGAGCAGAATGTTTTTTTGTTGTCATATAATCCAGCTCCCTTGGTTATTTTATGTTATTTTGGGGAGGTCTACTTCCCATGCAACTCTTTCAACTCAAATGTATAGACATGAATGATGTCAGGCTACTGATATTTCAAAGGGGTGCTCTCATTAAGAGTAATTAAGAAAAAAAATGCTGATCACATTACAGGGATATACATTACAGGGATATACTGTTGCATCAGAGGAGGCTGGTGAGGGGAGTTATAGGAGGACAGGATCATTGTAATGGCTGGAATGGAATAAATGGAATGGTGTCAAAATCCTCAAAACTATGGAGACCACATGTTTGACTGCGTTCCAATTTTTCCGTTCCAGCCATTACATTAAGCCCGTCCTCCTATTGCTCCTCCCACCAGCCTAGTCTGGTGTTAAACATACAGGAACCTAGCTCGGATCTAAAGTAAAGGAATGTAGAATAAGGCTTTTTGTTCAGTTAGAAATGATAGGCCTGCCTCTCAAAACAGAGCAGATTGCCAACTCATTGTCACATAATACATCTGAAATAACATGGATGAAAGTGGTTTGTTCAGTGAATGTGTTACAAGGTTACCTAGGGAAAATACATATCTGATTATAATGATCACCTTTTGCTTCTGCAGGAGAAGTTTCATGGAAATTGGTTTTGTTATGAGCTGATGCACTTGGCATGAGGCTTTTTAATAAAGAATAAAGAATTGATTACCAGCATGTGGCAATCACAGTGACTCAACTCACAGAATAATTTAAAGCAAGAGCTTAGAGCAAAGATTCACACACTATACTGCTCAGTAAATATGCAAATCAAAGGTTAGAAAAGCTACAGACCAGTAGCCAGCAGTGGATAGTGTGGGAAGCTGCAGGGATGTGTCTGAGGACCTGTCCAATCTGCCTCTGCGGCTTCACTGCCCTCACTGTGCCCTCACTGTGCCCTCCTGCTCTGCTGTCTTACCCTCTCTAGTGGAGACGAACGTGTCCCTCCTGCTGCTCATTCTCAAACTATCCTCTTTCCTCTCTTCCCTTGATTCTACAATGTTTTTTGTAGCCTAATGTTTTCCGCTGTGTTTGGCGGGGCCCTAGCAGGCCCTTGGGGGATGTGTGCGTGTGTGCGTGTGTGCTTGCGTATGATGTGGGGAAGGAGTGCTTAGCAGTAAAACTGTCATCTTTAAATCAAGCCGAGTGGTTAGACTACCCCTGGTGCAGTTGTGATTTACACAACCCCGCGGTGCCTCACTCTTTTCTCAGACCTCAGAATTATAAACGGTGGAGGAATAAAAACTGCATATTTACTTAGGTGCAATATTAATCACTCATTAGGTCCCATATTTAACAGGGAGGAAAGGTGCTGAGCATTTGTACACTCGCCGGCAGACAGAGTGCTGGTTTATTGTCTTGTTGAAAGGGCTGGCTATGAATGGAACATGGAAGGAAAGGCTACTTATTTCTGAGAGGAGGAGGGAAGTAATTACCACTTTGAGCAGCTGGGAGAGGTCCAAGGCTCAGCACATCAATCAGAATTACTCTCCCTATAGTGGAATACATATGTAAGAGTGCCCCCAGGTGGGAGAGTGCTCCATTACACCAGGGAGTTGTCCATTTATGACTCGTTTCTGGAAACTAGGCGTATGTTGCGTGTCACTACTTCACAGGAGAGACATTTGAACATACATTTTTTATCAAAATGCATTTTTTGGTAGAAATGTCTTCTGGAACATGTGAACTTAAATGTGCCTTTAATAACAAACCTGTATGCCATCTGTAAATATGAATTTTAAAAAATGACAAGCCAAGTTGGTTTATCCACGGAAAAAGACAGGAGCCTTCGGCTAGCTAACCATGTGTATGTGACAAATAAAATTGGATTTGATTTGATTGGCTGAGATAATGGATGGGCTGGACATACCGAGAGATGAGTTTGGATTGGCCTGCCATGTAGAACACTTCTGTCTACAACATGAGCTGCTCAGTATGTGTAGGTAATCCTTTCTAATGCATCTTTTTTGAAAGGTATCATGAAGAACGGCATAAGTGTTGTTAATGCTCTCCACTTCCTGGACAACCAAGTTTTGACATCAGTGGAATGCCCGGTGGAAGCAGAGTATGATCGCTAAGGAGATGGAGAAAATTCTGGAGTTTGATTGCAAATAATGCAGAGGGTGTCGAAAAGAGAACACACAGAAGAAGGTTGTTCTATAAAAGACCTGTCTCCAGATTACATCTTCAAACTAAGGGCAACCATGGCATCTGTGACAGCGAGGAAGAAGCGTTCACCCAGTTATATGGGTAAGAGAGTCTAGCTAGCTACATTATCAGTTAATATACGTTTCATCTTTTTTTTCAGAGAGTAATTTTTATCGCAAATTAGCTGGCTAGCTAACGTTAGCTAGCTGGCTCGCCACCCAACGTTACGTGTATGATCTGTGTAGTAATATTATTCATATCTCAAGGCTATTTGCATTGCTAGTTATATCCTAATGTTACTGTAGCTAGCTTGCTAATATTGAACCTAAGAAGTTGTTTTTTTATTTATTTTTTATTTATTTTACCGTTATTTTACCAGGTAAGTTGACTGAGAACACGTTCTCATTTGCAGCAACAACCTGGGGAATAGTTACGGGGGAGAGGAGGGGGATGAATGAGCCAATTGTAAACTGGGGATTATTAGGTGACCATGATGGTTTTGAGGGCCAGATTGGGAATTTAGCCAGGACACCAGGGTTAACACCCCTACTCTTACGATAAGTGCCATGGGATCTTTAATGACCTCAGAGAGAGAGTCGGGACACCCGTTTAACGTCCCATCCAAAAGACGGCACCCTATACAGGACAGTGTCCCCAATCACTGCCCTGGGGCATTGGGATATTTTTTAGACCAGAGGAAAGAGTGCCTCCTACTGGCCCTCCAACACCACTTCCAGCAGCATCTGGTCTCCCATCCAGGGACTGACCAGGACCAACCCTGCTTAGCTTCAGAAGCAAGCCAGCAGTGGTATGCAGGGTGGTATGCTGCTGGTTAGCTTTAGCTATCTGCAGATTCATGCAGGGTGGTAACGAGTTGGAATTATGGTTCATTGTTTAGCTAGCTATGTCTACATAAAATACACTGTGCCGTTTACAGCTTTTGTATCCTGTGCATGTGACAAATAAACTTATATTTGATTTTATATAGTGTGTGTTTGCCAGAGATGGTAATGTGAAGAACAACATAACCTGCACCAAAGTCAAATTAAGATAGAACGTTAGGCTAACGAGACAGTGTCCAAGTTCTACAATTCTCTGGTAGAATGCCCTGATTTTATTTCGTCACACTCACAACCGTAAGCTATTTTCTGTAGCTTGCCAATAACTTGGAAGTAATAATCTTGTTGTGAGCTTATTTTCCTGTTATAGCTAATACAAATTAACTGAGGTTAAGATATACTCAGCCAGCTAATTTAATGTTAGCTTGCTAGCTAACAAGCTAGAAACAAACCAAAACATTGTTTAGAAAGTTCCTTTTAGTTGTTTGGTTTGCTAGATTGACATATATTAAATTCATTTTAAAACAGATGGGTTTATTGGTGTTAAAATACACCAGTGATGCTATTTTGGACCACCAGGCTGCTGATGTAGCCTGTAGTTTTTGTGTTTATACTTTTTCATAATGACAAGTTTGATGTCGGACGACAATAGAATATAGAATGTTCATAATGTCACTGTGACAACTAAAATGAGATGATCGTGGACTACAGGAAAAGGGACCGACAACCACATATCACAGTCAAATATAAAAGATATGAACATTCCATTCCAGCTATCAATTGATATATAGCCTTTTGCAAAAAAAATGAAAATGTACATACACATCTAAAATCTATGAATAAAAATTCTAAGAATGGTAATATTTTACACACACATGAAGGTACCTATCCAAAAGCAATCACTTCTGGTGAAAAAACAAAAATTTGAAAAATTGGTGGATATAGCATTTTGTAAAAAAAAATTTAATTGCTTTTTTCATTATTGGGGTACAATATGTCAGATACCCACTGTAACCCATTTCAATGTTATTTCCACAGCGAATGTTAAATTCATTGGAATAAAAGTACTTTTGCCGCTGCATCTGAATAGCCTATAGTTTGAACAGAAAGTGGTGGTCATTGACATTAATATGAAATGAGTGGAGAGGAGAAGGGGATGGAGCAATAATTGCGTGTGTCAAACATTGAGTCCTCCTTAGTTTGTGTTCTGTCTGACAAAGCAACTTTCCACTTCCTCCGTTAGCAATTAACGACAATGACGAGGTAAAGACAACGGTCAGCGCTTCAGCCCACAGCTGTGGTAATTCTGCTCGCGTCTCTTTCTCACTCTCTTTAGTCTGTAATTGTCCATTGGCTGGTCCGGTGTGTTTGAGCCCTGTTTGATGTTCCTGAACTTTTGTATACTTTTTCAGTTCTGAAAGTAGTGCTCATGAGCCAAAAGTGCCCCCCCGAAAATTGCATATTACATTTCGTCATATACACAATATTTCACAAAAGTATGTGGACATCCCTTCAAATTAGTGGATTTGGCTATTTCAGCCACACCCGTTTCTGACAGGTGTATAAAATGGAGCACACAGCCATGCAATATCCATAGACAAACATTGGCAGTAGAATGGCCTTACCGATGAGCTCAGTGACTGTTAGCGTGGCCCTGTCATAGGATGCCACCTTTCCAACAACTTAGTTCAGAGCTGCCCCGGTAAACTGTAAGTGCTGTTATTGTGAAGTGGAATGTCTAGGAGCAGCAACGTCTCAAATGTGAAGTGGTAGGCCACACAAGCTGACAGAACGGGACCATCGAGTTCTGAAGAGTATAGTGCGTAAAAATCATCTGTCCTCGGTTTATACACTCACTACCGAGTTCCAAACTGCCCCTGGAAGCAACGTCAGCACAAGAACTGTTCATCGGGAGCTTCATGAAATGTGTGTCCATGGCCGAGCAACTGCACACAAGCCTAAGATCATCATGCACAATGCCAAGCATCGGCTGGCGTGGTGTAAAACTCACTGCCATTGAACTCTGGAGCAGTGGAAATGCGTTCTCTGGAGTAATGAATCACACTACCATCTGGCAGTCAGACGGACTAATCTTGGTTTGCCGGATACCAGGAGAACACTACCTGCCCCAATGCATAATGCAAATTGTAAAGTTTGGTGGAGGAGGAATAATTGTCTGGTGCTATATTTCATGGTTTGGGCTTAGTTCCAGTGAAGGGAAATCTTAACCCTACAGCACACAATTACATTCTCGACTATTCAGTGCTTCCAACTTTGTGGAAACAGTTTGGGGTTTGTTGAGATCAGTGTGGAAGAACTTGACTGGCCTGCACAGAGCCCTGACCTCATCCCCATTGAACACCTTTGGGATGAATTTCGCTACACCATAACATCTGCTAACCATGTGTATATGACCAATACAATGTGATTTGATTTGAATTACAACGCCTACTGTGAGCCAGGCCTAATCGCCCTCAGTAATGTTCCAACACCTAGTGGAAAGCCTCCCCAGAAGAGTGGAGGCTGTTATAGCAGCAGAGGGTGGACCAACTCTTTTGGAATAAGATGTTTGACGAGCAGGTGTCCACATACTCTTTTGGTCATGTAGTGTATGCACAGATATGTGCACCAGGTCATTGCTCTCTCGCTCTGCTGTGTGTACATGGGCATGGAGTTTCCGCTAAGTCATTGGGAGCGTCCTGAAATCTCATTGGACAATGCTCTGGGCCTGCCTTCTTCTGTCACTGAACAAACTCATTGGACCTGATCACATGACTCTGTCTTCTCCGGGGAAAAAATCATGCACATAGTTCTCTCAAACAGTCACTCACTCAAGCCAGCCATAAAGTAAGGTTACTCCAGCCATAAATGTGTTCAAATGTATCTATGACGCTATTGATACTTATGATGTCAGGCCCAAAATGAGAAAATGAGATCTACAGTTGATGTCAGAAGTTTACATACATCTTAGCCAAATACATTTAAACTCAGTTTTTCACAATTTCTGACATTGAATCCTAGTAAAAATTCCCTGTCATAGGTCTGTTAGGATCACAACTTTTTTTTAAGAATGTGAAATGTCATAATAATAGTAGAGAGAATGATTTATTTCAGCTTTTATATCTTTCATCACATTCCCAGTGGGTCAGAAGTTTACATACACTCAATTAGTATTTGGTAGCATTGCCTTTATATTGTTTAACTTGGGTCAAACGTTTCAGGTAGCCTTCCTCAAGCTTCCAACAATAAGTTAGGTACATTCTGAGTCAGGTTTTTCAAGGAGTCTCTCATTAGAAAAGTAGTCTTGTTGCACGCATGAATGAGGTGCGCGCTCTTCCTTATTTATCTTCCCTATTGAACATACTATTCTCCGTCTTAAATTGTATCGTTTATTTAGATATTAGAGTACCTGAAGATTAATTAGAAACATTGTTTGACTTGTTTGGACGAACTTTACCATAAACGTTTTGGATTTGTTTGTATGCATGTTGAACGAGTTGATTACTGAAATCCAAGGCGCCAACTAAACTGACTTTTTTGGATATAAAGAATGACTTTATCGAACCAAACGATCATTCATTGTGTAGCTGGGAAGCTTGGTATTGCAAATAGAGAAAGATCAAAGGTAAGTGATTTATTTTATCGCTATTTGGGATTTTGTGACGCCTGTGCTGGTTTGAAAAATTATTTTGATGTGGGGCGCTGTCCTCAGATAATCGCTTGGTATGCTTTTGCCGTTAAGTATTTTTTAAATTTGACAACGCGGTTGGATTAACAAGAAGTTAAGCTTTTAAATGATGTTAGATACTTTTCTGTTCATGAATGTTTAATATTACAATTTTGTCATTTGAATTTGGAGCGCTCCAGCTTCACTGGATGTTGTCACCTTCGTCTCTCCCGAGCCCGTACGGGAGTTGTAGCGATGAGACAAGATAGTAATTACTAGCGATTGGATACCACGAAAATTGGGGAGAAAAGGGGGAGAAAATGTTAAAAAATATATAAAAAAAAAAAAAAAAAAAACAATTATAATTGTTCATGACTTTATTGAACACACCGCGTAAACATTCACAGTGCAGGTTGGAAAAATTATGTGAACCCTTGGATTTAATAACAGGTTGACCCTCCTTTGGCAGCAATAACCTCAACCAAATAGTTTTCTGTAGTAGCGGATCAGACCTGCACAACGGTCAGGATGGATTTTGGACCATTCCTCTTTACAAAACTGTTTCAGTTCCACAATAATCTTTGGATGGTGTGAACCGCTCTCTTGAGGTCATGCCACATCTCAATTGGGTTGAGGTCAGGACTGACAAGGCCACTCCAGAAGGCGTATTTTCTTCTGTTGAAGCCATTCTGTTGTTGATTTACTTCTGTCTTTTGGGTTGTTGTCCTGTTGCATCACCTAACTTCTGTTGAGTTTCAATTGGCGGAGAGATAGCCTTACATTCTCCTGCAAAATGTCTTGATAAACTTGGGAATTAATTTTTCCGTTGATGATAGCAAGCTGACCAGGCCCCGAGGCAGCAAAGCAGCCCCAAACCATGATGCTCCCTCCACCGTAGTTTACAGTTGGGATGAGGTTTTGATGTTGGTGTGCTGTGCCTTTTTTTCTCCACACATAGTGTTGTGTGTTCCTTCCAAACAACACAACTTTAGTTTCATCTGTCCACAGAATACTTTTCCAGTAGCGCTGTGGAACATCCAGGTGCTCTTTTGCGAACTTCAGACGTGCATCAATGTCTTTTTTTGACAGCAGTGGCTTCTTCCATCGTGTCCTCCCATTATCACGTATTGTAGACTCGTCAACAGAGATGTTAGTATCGTCCAGAGATATCTGCAAGTCTTTAGCAGACACTAGGATTCTTCTTAACCTCATTGAGCATTCTGCGCTATGCTCTTGCAGTCATCTTTGCAGGATGGCCACTCCTAGGGAGAGTAGCAACAGTGCTAATATTTCTCCATTTATAGACAATTTGTCTTACCGTGGACTGACTTTTAGAGATACTTTTGTAACACTTTCCAGCTTTATGCAAGGCAACAGTTCTTAATCTTTTGTCCGAGGCATGGTTAACATCAGACAATGCTTCTTGTGAATTGCGAACTCATATTTTGTTAGTGTTTTTATGGGGCAGGGTAGCTCTAACCAAAATCTCCAATCTCGTCTCATTGATTCGACTCCAAGTTAGTTGACTCCTGACTCCAATTAGCTTTTGGAGAAGTCCTTAGCCTAGGGGTTTGTATACTTTTTCCAACCTACACTGTGAATATTTAAATTGTGATTTCAATATAGACAAGAAAAATACAATAATTTGTGTGTTATTAGTTTAAGCACACTGTTTGTCTATTGTTGTGACTTAAATGAAGATCAGATCAAATTGTATGTCAAATTTATGCAGAAATCCAGGTAATTCCAAAGGGTTTTCTTGCCACCCTATTAGCCAGCCCTAGTCTTCTGTTTATGATTTTGTTGTCATGGAGGACTGATTAGCCTCATTGATTTGAGTTGAAAAATAAATGCTGCGCTCATGGAATGGAATGCTTTGAGCACTACTGACAAGTGCTATTTACATGTTAAAAATGAATGCCATATGCTGCATTTGCTATAGGCTTATTGATTACCTTTGTGTTGGTGACACTTTGATATCTTGACAATATGCAGCTGTTTAAAGGGCAAATCCACAGATGAAACAATAACAAAACGGCTGACCCGTCTCTGTTTTGGTAAAAAGATGAGAGATGGGCATGGAGAAATGTAACCACTCTCAGATTAATAGACAGAGCTATGGATGCAGGGACTGACCTTCCATGATATCAACATTATTGTTTTAACCGTGTTATGAGGCTATAAATTGTTTGTTTACATTTACAATGTTTACAAACATTGGGGGAAACAAGCTTATATTTGGGGTTCTCATGGAGTGCCCCTTTAAGTCTATCAAAAGTGTGTGAGTTTGAGCATGTGTCCATTAGGCCTACGGATTTCTTATTTTATCAGCATGAATTAGATTGAGCAATAAAAGCCTCACTTTTATTCCATAGGCTGGGATCCGCACTGTGCAGCTGTTGCAAGAGTGTATTTTTCACTAGCTGTCCACTGGTTTCAAAAACAATGATTAATAGTTTAAACTTCTTGAATTGAACCAATATTGGGTTCAAATATACATTTGGATTTGTGAACAGCCAGCCACAACAACCACAATCCATAAGGCGCAAACATCTAAATGAGAGAGCAGCAGTGTGATTCACATCAATGCGCTATGTAGATATCAATAATAAGTGATATCCGTATCTGTCACGTCCTGACCATAGTTCTTGTGTGTTTTGCTTGTTTAGTGTTGGTCAGGACGTGAGCTGGGTGGGCATTCTATGTTGTGTGTCTAGTTTGTCGGTTTCTGTGTCCAGCCTAATATGGTTCTCAATCAGAGGCAGCTGTCAATCGTTGTCCCTGATTGAGAATCATATATAGGTGGCTTGTTTTGTGTTGGGGATTGTGGGTGGTTGTCTTCTGTCTTTGTGTTCTGCACCAGATAGGACTGTCTCGGTTTTCACATTTGTTATTTTGTATTCTGTATAGTGTTCACGTTATTGTCTCTTCTTTATTAAATCATGTTGAACACTAGCCGCGCTGCATTTTGGTCCTCTCCTTCACCCCAGGAAGAAAGCCGTTACAGTATCGCTGTAGATTACATCACTGCTGTCATCCTTACCTCCAAGCGTTCATTCAAGTTGGATAATGTTTGGATGCCGACAGCAGTCGCACCATTGGAAGACACAGCTTGGACTGTAGCCTACAAAAGCCCATTCCTGTTCTTTTCCTGCGATCCAGGTCAGACTCGCTCACATTGAACAAATTCAAACTTGCAGATTTTTTCAATGCTGATTTGAATGTCATTGAGAAGAAAAAAAAATCAAGCAAACATGCTTTCTGAATTTAAAAGTAATCCTCTAAGTAATCATCTGTAATCTGATTACAATATTTTTGCTGGTATCTGTAATCCCTGTGCATGTATGAACTACACACTGACACATCCAGCCCAAAGCGGGAGTTAAAAAAAATACTGACAAAAATACTGACACCAAAGTTCCGGAACATCTCCTTAATTACAGAGCTATCAGAGTAGAGTGGATCATTGTGACATTTCACTGTTGGTTTAGCTACATTAGCTCTTTGCTCTCAATTATGGACATTTTACATTAGTATTTTCATCATCATTTTAAATGAGGCCAGCGTAGGTGGATTGAATTGCCTGAAATTGCAGACTCATGGTTGAAGAGTACTTTCATTATTCCCCATATCACTTTGAAATTCTGTGTTGCCACACACTTAATATTCTTGAAATAATTAAAATGGCGTAAAGGTGAGAAAAGATCATCCTTTCTTGATGAATTTTCAGCTCTCTCTGTCCTCCATAGTTACCTACTGAACGTTACAGCCTCGGAATACTAAAACGACAAAAACCAAAAAAGAACAATTCCCAAAACTTTTTTTCCTTTTGTCTCTATGGAGCTCCCACCAACTCTAATTTACAGTTACAGATGCAGACGAAAGAAGAGCGTCAGGAGTATGTAGTATCATAATCAGCTCGTATTTCAAGGCCAAATTGAATGAGATAAAAGGAAAATGGAGTGCAGTTCTCTCATGGGCCCTACTGTATAACACTGTGAATGATTATGAGATATGAGTTACCCTTGGAGGTAAACAAATGGGTTTTAGTTGATTGTGCACTGGATAAATGGGTCAACTAGATAATTGGATCAAGTATTTGATGTGTTCCATCAGAGCAGTTTAAAGGGAGAAAATCCAGACCGATAACGGATCAAGGCCACTCCTCACTAAAATGGATCTACTTTTCCAATTGATCTGGAGTACATGTTCACCCAGCTATCTGACAGGCTTGTAGAGGCCACAGAACAGTACTAGTATATACATGTTTCCATTTATGTAATTATGTAAGACTATGGAACAAAGTTGCTTCAACACATTTCAAGTGAGTTTATCTTTATAATTTTATACGGATGGGATATGAAAGACAGCTGTTATACCAAACATAAGGTGTCAGGCTAGAGGCATCATCAACCTCAGTAATGCATTCTATTAAACAATTCCGATATCCCACTGAAATAGAGGCTAAACGCCCACTTTGAAGCTATTATAGTGTGTTATATGAAAGAGCAGTCATTTAAAGGTAATGACTTTATCACTATGACTCATGTTCTAGTATCCTCCCTTCTAGCCTACATTACAATCACTTAGTATGCCCTCAATTATGGTAGTTTGCCGTACATAATACTTTCATACAAAAAAATATTCAATTGCGAGAAAGGAAACAATTTCCTCTAAGAATCAAACAGAATGACAAAAAACTAAGAAGAGAAACAGCTCTTACTTGCCATTACTAGAAGAGTGTATCCTCCCTAATAGTTTACATGTCTACATCTTTCCCACTCTTAAGTGTGGGAGAGAAGTCATAAAGGAAGTGTGTACAAGCCAGAGATAGAGTACCCCTGTAATTGCCCCTCTCAGTCTCCATCTCCATCATATCTCCCCCCCCTTACTCCTCTCACAATAACATCCCCCAAATAAAAGTGTTTAGAGGGGGCAGAAAGCATGTGTTGCAAGCCATCACAAAATAATAAATGATGTTGTTCCTTTACCTTCCATTGTGAATAATGCTTTTTGGCACTGAACATTCCAGCATAGCATTGCTTGGAGACTTCTATTCCAGTCAATGAAATAACACATCTGTCATGCTGGTTTGCCCCTGGAGACCTAAAGGGCCCGCAAGGAGAGGAGAGGCCCCTATAGTGCTGATTCAGAGGACTCCCCAGCATCACCTCAGCTATAGGCTTTCTCACTTAACACCACACACACACATACTGTACATACAAATCTAACATCAAATGTCGCTCTGGGAAATCTCCCTCCTCTGTGTATCACAAGAAAAGGCAAACGCTGTGACACTGACAAGGACAGAGACATAAAACATAGCATTGACCTGCTCAGAGAACAAATGTGAATAGCTGCAGGGGATTCTTAAGGAGATGGGTTCACATTGATGGAGGGGTTGGTCTGGGTGGGACAGTTTTACTGTCACAATCGGTGATCATCAGCATTGGCCTTAAAGTCACAGTGTGTAATAGCTTTTTTTTTTTTCCAGCACCAATCCACCTGATTCAGCTAGAAATTAATAATGACAAGACAATAATGGGCATTGCAGGTTTAACACTGCAATTAGTCAACATTAGTGTGCAGCAAATTTTATAGTTACTCTGAAAATATAATGTATGTAAGTGATAAATGAATGATCTTCGGAATTTGATGCACTACAGATGGTCATACTATCAACAAACTATATTTGGATAAGAAACTTCTTGCTAAGGTTAGGGTTATGTTTAGAATGAGGGCTAGGGTAAGGTTTAAGGTTAGGGCTGGGGTTAGAAGAGAGTTAGTTGAAATGTTACTGGTAGTCTGTAGATCAGCTGTAGAGCATCTACAGACGAACTATCCAAATAAAGTGTTACCATGTTTTCTATGTACATGACTTGTGTTCTTGCTGTACCATGTTTTTATTTGTCAACTTTGCTTCATGGTGTTCCAGCATGCATTTATATCCCATATTAATGCATGCAGCCCTGAGTGTCACGCCCTGACCATAGAGAGACTTTTTATTCTCTATTTTGGTTAGGTCGGGGTGTGACTAGGGTGGGTAATCTAGGTTGTTTATTTCTATGTTGGCCTGGTATGGTTCCCAATCAGAGGCAGCTGTTTGTCGTTGTCTCTGATTGGGGATCATATTTAGGCAGCCATTTCCCCACTGTGTTTTGTGGGATCTTGTTTTTGTGTTGTTGCCTGTGAGCACTTCATTGACAGCACGTTTCGTTTGTTCTTTTTTGTGTTGTGCGCTTCACTTCAATAAATATGTTGAACCCATATCACGCTGCGCTTTGGTCCGAAGGTTCTTACGACGATCGTGACACTGAGGATCGATTGATGATGCTTGTTGCCGCCTCAAAATACCAGAAATAGACGCCAAACACACGGAGGTGTACATACAATATAATTAGGACATCAATCTCCAAACAGCTCAGCAGGGGTTCTGCTTTTGATGCAAGGAATGTACATAAGATCAATATTTAATGCTTTTCTAGGTCTCAAATGAGGCTGTGTGTGTGTTGATTAACGGGTGGAGTTTAGTCCTTGAATGAGGACAGGACGTAGGAAGTGGGAGTTCATAGACAAGTGTGTTTGTCTGTCAAAACACAACCTGATTTGCTCTGCAACAAAAACATTCTGCAGTAGCACACAGTAATAGATACACTTTATTTAAATGCACTATCGATAAGTAGTTAAGGCTTCAAAAGCAGCAAAGGAGGAAATTTGAGTAAGAACCTCCCCCACAATCCTGAAGATGATTGAAAGTTTGATGAGATTTATATTTTCAAACAATTACATGAGCTTAGAGAGTGTTGAGCAGTGCTTAATTTGTAAAATTGCGAGGTCCCGGGAAACATAGTGAGCGTGATAGGGGGGGGGGGGGGGGTTATCCTGAGGGCTCTGAGGTATCGGAACACATTGAGGTAAAAAAGTGTCAAACACAACATAGCAGTGCAGCAGACAGAGTAAACAGTCAAGTAGCCTACTATCTATAGTGGTGAAACGGACAATTAATCCGGTGCTGATTAATTCAAAGCATTTTAGACATCACTGCAGTATGCCCACATACTTGAGTATAGCTGCAGGGTTTACCCAAGTCCAAATGTCTTATGGCCTAATTTTCTAGACATCAATGTACAGCTAAAGTTTTAGACGACACAGCAGAGTACTCGTCATATGCATAGGCAAACTTACTCAGCTGTGGCGCTTACAAGATCCAAAATTCATTCAATTTTCTAGACATCAGTCTAGCAGCAGAACAAATACCAGAACATTCAAATAAAATAAATCACTGTTAGGCTACAGCAGAACACACAGATGAGAATATACAGTTGAAGTCGGAAGTTTACGTACACCTTAGCCAAATACATTCAAACTCAGTTTTTCACAATTCCTGACATTTAATCCTAGTAAAAAGTCCCTGTCTTAGGTTAGTTAGGATCACCATTTTATTTTGAGAATGTGAAATGTCAGAATAATAGTAGAGAGAAGGATTTATTTCAGCTTTTATTTCTTTCATCACATTCCCAGTGGGTCAGAAGTTTACATACACAACAATTATTTGGTAGCATTGCCTTTAAATGGTTTAACTTGGGTCAAACGTTTCGGGTAGCCTTCCACAAGCTTCCCATAATAAGTTGGGTGAATTTTGGCCCATTCCTCCTGACAGAGCTGGTGTAACTGAGTCAAGTTTGTAGGCCTCCTTGCTCGCATACGCTTTTTCAGTTCTGCCCACTAATTTTCTATGGGATTGAGGTCAAGGCGTTGTGATGGCCACTCTCTTACCTTGACTTGTCCTTAAGCCATTTTGCCACAACTCTGGAAGTGTGATTGGGGTCATTGTCCATTTGGAAGACCCATTTGAGACCAAGCTTAAACTTCTCGACTGATGTCTTGAGATGTTGCTTCAATATATTCACATAATTGTCCTCCTCATGATGATATCTAATTTGTGAAGAGCACCAGTCCCTCCTGCAGCAAAGCACCCCCACAACATGATGCTGCCACCCCCGTGCTTCACGGTTGGGATGTTGTTCTTTGGCTTGCAAGCCTCCCCCTTTTTCCTCCAAACATAACGATGGTTATTATGGCCAAACAGTTCTATTTTTGTTTCATCAGACCAGAGGACATTTCTCCAAAAAGTACGATCTTTGTCCCCATGAGCAGTTGAGAACCGTAGTCTGGCTTTTTTATGTCGATAAAGGACTCGTTTTACAGCGGATATAGATACATTTGTACCAGTATCCACCAGCATCTTCACAAGGTCCTTTGCTGCTGTTCTGGGATTGATTTGCACTTTTTACACCAAAGTACGTTCATCTCTAGGAGACAGAACGCGTCTCCTGCCTGAGTGGTATGATGGCTGTGTGGTCCCATGGTGTTTATACTTGCGTGCTATTGTTTGTACAGATGAACGTGGTACCTTCAGGCGTTTGGAAATTTCTCCCAAGGATGAATCAGACTTGTGGAGGTCTACATTTTTTTCTGAGGTCTTGGCTGATTTCTTTTGATTTTCCCATGATGTTAAGCAAAGAGGCACTGAGTTTGAAGGTAGGCCTTGAAATACGTCAACAGGTACACCTCCATTTGATTCAAATTATGTCAATTAGCCTATCAGAAGCTTCTAAAGCAATGACATCATTTTCTAGAATTTTCCAAGGCACAATGAACTAAGTGTATGTAAACTTCTGACCCACTGGAATTGTGATACAGTGAAGTATAATTGAAATAATCTGTCTGTAAACAATTGTTGGAAAAATTATCTGTGTCATGCACAAAGTAGATGTCCTAACTGACTTGCAAAAACAATAGTTTGTTAACAAGAAATTTGTAGAGTGGTTGAAAAACAAGTTTTAATGACTCCAACCTAAGTGAACGTAAACTTCCGACTTCCACTGTATGAGCCTCCTGCCTATGTGATAATATGATGCAGGTATTCAGATTACCTTCAAAGTAGAGAACAAGTTTGTAAAGGAAAAAAATCCCTACCTTAGTTTTCAAAACCTCCCACAACGACTTTCCCCATGTCAAGTCCATTTAACTTCTTAGAGTCCATTTCTTGCTCAAAGCCATGAGCGGGCTTGTGGTGTGACGGTTAGACTTTGGCTTTCGTGTCTATTTTTTTATTTTGAGTGTTAACTATAACCCAGGTGCCCTCTTTAGTGTTAACTATAACCTGGGTGTCCTCTTTAGTGTTAACTATAACCTGGGTGTCCTCTTTAATGTTAACTATAACCTGGGTGTCGTCTTTAGTGTTAACTATAACCCAGGTGTCGTCTTTAATGTTAACTATAACCTGGGTGTCGTCTTTAGTGTTAACTATAACCCAGGTGTCCTCTTTAGTGTTAACTATAACCTGGGTGTCGTCTTTAGTGTTAACTATAACCTGGGTGTCCTCTTTAGTGTTAACTATAACCCGGGTGTCCTCTTTAGTGTTAACTATAACCTGGGTGTCCTCTTTAGTGTTAACTATGACCTGGGTGTCCTCTTTAGTGTTAACTATAACCCAGGTGTCCTCTTTAGTGTTAACTATAACCCAGGTGTCCTCTTTAATGTTAACTATAACCCAGGTGTCTTCTTTAGTGTTAACTATAACCCGGGTGTCCTCTTTAGTGTTAACTATAACCCGGGTGTCCTCTTTAGTGTTAACTATAACCTGGGTGTCCTCTTTAATGTTAACTATAACCTGGGTGTCCTCTTTAATGTTAACTATAACCTGGGTGTCCTCTTTAATGTTAACTATAACCTGGGTGTCCTCTTTAGTGTTAACTATAACCTGGGTGTCCTCTTTAGTGTTAACTATAACCTGGGTGTCCTCTTTAATGTTAACTATAACCTGGGTGTCGTCTTTAGTGTTAACTATAACCCGGGTGTCCTCTTTAGTGTTAACTATAACCTGGGTGTCCTCTTTAGTGTTAACTATAACCTGGGTGTCCTCTTTAATGTTAACTATAACCCAGGTGTACTCTTTAGTGTTAACTATAACCCGGGTGTCCTCTTTAGTGTTAACTATAACCTGGGTGTCCTCTTTAGCGTTAACTATAACCTGGGTGTCCTCTTTAATGTTAACTATAACCTGGGTGTCCTCTTTAGTGTTAACTATATCCTGGGTGTCCTCTTTAGTGTTAACTATAACCTGGGTGTCGTCTTTAGTGTTAACTATAACCCAGGTGTCCTCTTTAGTGTTAACTATAACCTGGGTGTCGTCTTTAGTGTTAACTATAACCTGGGTGTCCTCTTTAGTGTTAACTATAACCCGGGTGTCCTCTTTAGTGTTAACTATAACCTGGGTGTCCTCTTTAGTGTTAACTATGACCTGGGTGTCCTCTTTAGTGTTAACTATAACCCAGGTGTCCTCTTTAGTGTTAACTATAACCCAGGTGTCCTCTTTAATGTTAACTATAACCCAGGTGTCCTCTTTAGTGTTAACTATAACCCGGGTGTCCTCTTTAGTGTTAACTATAACCCAGGTGTCCTCTTTAGTGTTAACTATAACCCAGGTGTCCTCTTTAATGTTAACTATAACCCAGGTGTCCTCTTTAGTGTTAACTATAACCCGGGTGTCCTCTTTAGTGTTAACTATAACCTGGGTGTCCTCTTTAGTGTTAACTATAACCTGGGTGTCCTCTTTAGTGTTAACTATAACCCGGGTGTCCTCTTTAATGTTAACTATAACCTGGGTGTCCTCTTTAATGTTAACTATAACCTGGGTGTCCTCTTTAATGTTAACTATAACCTGGGTGTCCTCTTTAGTGTTAACTATAACCTGGGTGTCCTCTTTAGTGTTAACTATAACCTGGGTGTCCTCTTTAATGTTAACTATAACCTGGGTGTCGTCTTTAGTGTTAACTATAACCCGGGTGTCCTCTTTAGTGTTAACTATAACCTGGGTGTCCTCTTTAATGTTAACTATAACCCAGGTGTACTCTTTAGTGTTAACTATAACCCGGGTGTCCTCTTTAGTGTTAACTATAACCTGGGTGTCCTCTTTAGTGTTAACTATAACCTGGGTGTCCTCTTTAATGTTAACTATAACCTGGGTGTCGTCTTTAGCCTTGTCTACAAGACTTGCTGCCACCAAATGCAACTTGTTTCGGGCACGTTCAAAAAACGTTTTTTTTCTTTCTGAGGGCTCTTTGACGGCCCAACTTTGAAATCTGCATGACTAGCTCAGGGTTACACTGTACGTTTTCTTGTTCTTGAACTGCAAATTGCAACTTTTCTGAGCAATTTGTCGGTGGATGCCCTGGCCCCCTCCCCCCAGCTCCCCGTCTCCCTCTCCCGCTGAGTCTGACTCGCTAGTAGGCCTACAAGCTAGTGGAGGTGTCAGTGGTGATGCTGAGCTGGCGGGATTAGCAGCTATGCTAGCTAAGGCATCGCCATCAGGAAACGTTTGCCCCTCACTCCTCTCCTCCGGCACTGACAGTTCTCTGGCTCGTTCTGGGTTCGATTCACCATCGTTCTCTGGATATTTGAACTTGAAAGATGTCATCAAACTCGATTGCCTTTTCTTATCCATTTTTATTTGGCTTTCCCACGATTAAAATTCAGTAGGGAGACGTAGCCTAGGCTACGTGAAGTGATTACATAGAGACTTCTTCAGTAGCTGACCACTACTACCAAGACCTGTGTCAATATCAATTACTTACCCCTCCAACCCTCCCCATAACCTCTATGTACAAATAAGAGAGCAGGTCTGGAATCAGTTTGGCAGGATAGGATGATTACACAAAAGGATGGTTTTTCTGGGGGGGCGGGAGAAATAACGAGGAGGCAACTTTATTGCTTTTATTAAAATGTCTACAGTGCGAACAGTGAAACAATTAATAAATCATGCCGGATCCGGGTAAATAGGTGCCTGAAAAAAACAAAGCACGCAAATTAAGCACTGGTCTTGAGAGTAAGATTACATATAGAATATGACTGAATATAAGACTACACAGTGTTAACATGAGGCTGAACTGAGATATTGAAGGAGAAGGTATGCTAGGGAAATATTGTAAACCGTATGAACAGTCTCATTCTAGAGTCTAAGAACGAAATGCAGCCTTTGTGTTACATCCAGCTCAACTATATCTCTCTTCTCCCACGAATCTCTCGTAATGTTCTAGGAGCATTATCGGTAACCGTACATCACTGCAGTTTCAAACATTGTCCAGTGGTGTTCTTCTACAGCTTGTCTACTCTGTAGAAGGGCAGAACTACTATTGTCCTGACCACTCTATAGCTCTGAGCAAGGCTACAATGGATGTTACAATATAACATTATACTGATGGTGTTATACAAAGGACAATTAATACAATATTAAATAGAATCACACGTGAATGATGAACTGGATCGGTGTGAGAAGGAATAGAGAAGGACGTGATCTCCTTACCGCTATGATTAAAATGTAGGGCTGACGTTTATAGGGCTGCATAATGCCCTACAGAGCAACCGTCAGTGACATGCATGGTACGGCACGGCACTGTAAACAGCATAGCTCATGGGTCAATCATGGGGATGTTCAATGCTAATCATTTAACATGCACGGTGGCTGAATATCCATGTTTAAAGCCGTCTCGCGGGGGTTCGACTGGTCTCTTGAGGTGCAATTAGGCAAATCTTGATAATGTGTGCAGAAAGGGAAAATGTACAGTACATGCGAAAGGGGGCGTTACTGGCAGAACGTACTGTAGGAATCAGTATGCACGATGCTCTATTTCAAACTGTTAGATGAGCTTAATATTGTAATCGAGCAAAGCTGGCTCTACTGCATGGTCCTTTGACCCACTGGTCTCTTTTCACATAAGCTATCTGAAACATTCCCACTGATACACACATCCTCCTACTTTCCGTGAGAATTCATACATTTTAACATGCGTAATGTACAGCATGTAAAACATGTCCTTTTTTAAATAACGTCCTTAGAACCTCCTCTCAGACCACAAGTAGGTCTGGTCTGGTCTGCCTTGTTAGGAATGCTTCCCCGGGCCTCCTTCATCCCCTCTGTGTGTCTGCCAGAGGTCCTGCACTGTTCCTCCATCTGTATTCCATAGGTGTAACCCAAGTCTCTCTCCCTCTCATTGTATGATTGTGTTACTGTTCCTTGGCAGGGAATCAGGGACTAAGGGACTAAGGGAATAAGGTCTTATGTGTCTGTCTGCTGGTATATGCCAGGTCTCCTGAGCCCATCACTAGAGCACGGCTTAGCCTCAGCCCCGACACAACACTGGATCTGTGAAAGGCATGGTACACAGTGTGTACACACAAACACACACCTGCATGGATGCGCACACACACACACACACATATATACACACACATTCACTCACACACACAAATTACACTCTGTCCATGGCAATCCATAAGTCATGAGTTGTAGGATCTACTGCACCAACCCTTTACAGGCTGCACAAAGGATTACCTGTGATTCTGGGCTTATTTTCTTTCTATTAATAAGTCTATCACCCTGCTGCAAGCTCCTTACGTGGTGCAATGACAACATAAGTGACTGAACATCCATAGTTGGAGTTGGAAAACCTGCAAACTATTGTAACAGGGCTCTTAGAAAAGGCTGTGTAATTCAGCGGTGGTCTGTGCCATTTAAGAATTTATTTCTATTACAGCATATTGGATGACTAATTCATATTCCATTCACCCAGTTTAATGTAACAACGATAGGTTTAGGCTACTACATGATACTCTAATTTTCCCTATACCCTTCATGTGGTTGCTACAACCTGGCCTATGAATGAAAGTTTACAATTAGGTGCACACAGATCAAGAAACAAATTGGATATTCAATACTCTTGCCTGCATCTAGCTGATATGGGGTGTTATCATTAGTCCAACGGTTGCAAACAAGAGTTTCTGTTGGACAAATTCAGGTATGTTTATCCCCGTTTTGTTCCGTTTGCTTCCGTTTAAGCAAAGTTTTTCAACAGTCGGCGGAATGAATACATCCCTGATCACGCGTAAACACAGTTCACTCTCATAACAGCCACATTGTATTCCTTTTCTTCCCTTTGCTTGTGGACTTCAATGCAACAACACATCAGCTGTATGTGAGGCGAAAGCCAAACTGCTACACACAGCCTACATTGTTGTCAACATATTAACTAAAGTAACACCATATTCAGCATTGCTACTATAACTATAGCGTTAATAAACACTCTACAATCATGCAATAACGTTAGAGTACAGTCAGTAAGCATTTACATCGGCGGACCCCGGGGCTATAAATTAGTAATAACAAAAGCTTACTTTGACTTGGAAGAGTTTGAGGGTTTTGTTGGAAATTCATAGCCAGCTACAGTAGCTAACATACAGTAGCATCCCTCTATTTGAGCGGGGTGTTTCAGTAGGCTAAACTAGATAGCTGCATTTGCTAAGTAAGTGAAACTGAAAAAAAAAAACTCTCTCTCTTTCTCTCTTGCTTTTCCATTTTGGAAGAAATTAATTTGTTCAAAATTGTTCAACTATTGTCTTTCTCTCTATTTGAGTCAACTACTCACCACACTTTATACACTGCAGTGCTAGCTAGCTGTAGCTCATGCTTTCAGTACTAGATTTATTCTCTGGTCCTTTGATTGGGTGGACAACATGTCAGTTCATGCTGCAAGAGCTCTAATAGACTGGAGGACGTCCTTTGGAAGCTGACATAATTACTGTGTAAATCTAAGGAAGGGGGTGAGAACCATAAGCCTCCTAGGTTTTGTATTGCAGTCAATGTACCCAGAGGAGGATGGAAGCTAGCTGTCCTCCGACTACACCATGGTGCTACCCTACAGAGTGCTGTTGAGACTACTGTAGATCTTCTTTGCAAAATAGTGTGTTTTGATCAGTTATTTGATGACGTGGTTATATCTAGTATAGTTGTGTCTAAAAAGTATAACTTTTTTAATGTTTTACAATTGTAATTTTTATGAAATTGGTCCACCCCTTTCTCCTCTGAGGAGCCTCCACTGGTGTAATTACATCGCTTCCAGACCTGGGTTCAAATACTTAGCATTGTAACGGCATTCCTCCTCCTCTTCATCTTCGGAAGAGGAGAAGTATCGGGAACCAAGGCGCAGCGTAGAGAACAGACATATTTATTGAACAAAACACGAACTTGATTAAACTAACAAAACAACAAACGGTGTAGACAGACCTAGACGACGTACTTACATAAAACAAGAAAACGCCCGAATAGGAACATAAGCTACACAAACCGAACAAACCGTAAACAGTCCCGCGTGGTGTACAAACACAGACACGGAAGACAATCACCCACCACGAACACTGTGACAACGCCTACCTAAATATGACTTTTAATTAGAAGAATGCCAAACACCTGCCTCTAATTAAGAGCCATACCAGGCAACCCAAAACCAACACAGAAACAGAAAACATAGAATGCCCACCCAAACTCACGTCCTGACCAACTAACACATATAACAAATTAACAGAAATAGGTCAGGAACGTGACAAGCATTTGCTCTAGTCCGCCTAGAGTGCCTAATATACTGGGGTTTACTGTTCTGGAACTATTATATATTGTTGATTTATTGTCGATTTAAGCCAGGCAAGCTCAATCAAGCACAGATAAAGTATTCAAACTGATTTCAAATGGTGTTCGAACCCACGTCTGCTGCTACTTTGCTCTGTTAATCACAGAGGGTGTTAACGTACACCTCTGAGAAAGCTCTCGCAGCCCAGTGAAAGTGTGTATGTACAGTCAGGACTGAAGGAGAAAGATAAATGCCTTCTACTACAGCACGGTTAATTACATCCGTAAGAATATGAAGGCATCAATTATTCGCCTTCACCTTCCAAATGTTCTGCATTAAAAAGGGATACTGTTTATTTTCATACAAATGTGTTCCAGAGAGTATGAATAATGTTGAAGGACACCACCTCCGCCTCGCAAAAGATGAATATTTATGGAGGCAATTTAGTTGCTTAATTCTTACTGAGAGACATGCATTAGCACAGGTTTATGGGGGTTTATAGGAGACGGATTAGGACGACGAGAAAGCATATGACAATATAATCCAAATGTTTAGGTTTTTTAATCTTTATTTCCCACTTACAGCTCGGACTGGAACCATAACATGGCCCAGTGCCCGAACCCATGGATCTTACCTAACGTCACTTAGAGGTCTACTCCACTGGCTGGCTGGAATCCTTCTCTGGATTTCAAACGCACACATTTGCTATAGGCCTATTATTTGCATGTTTGTTGGTGACACTTTGATATCTCAACTATTTTTTAGCTGTTTAATTCTATCAAAGTGTGCAGTGTGTCCATTAGGTTTATGGATTTTTGGGGGAATCAGCATGAATTATATTGAGCAATAAAAGCCCCACTCGTCGTCTTCTTAAATTAAAAACATTTTTGAAAGTATGGAGCACAATACCACAGAGAGGTTTATTTAAACTTTTTTTCGTGTCACGATCGTCGTACGAACTGGAAATATACTCAGACCAACGTGCAGCGTGATTTGGGTTCCACATGTTTAATAAAGGAAACTCACAAAAACAACAAACAGCAAACGAAGCGTGAGTCATGGAGTGCTCACAGGCAACTACACACAAACAAGATCCCACAAAACACAGTGGTGAAAAGGCTGCCAAAATATGATCCCCAATCAGAGACAATGATAAACAGATGCCTCTGATTGGGAACCATACAAGGCCAACATAGAAATCAACACACTAGATCACCCACTCTTGTCACACCGCGACCTAACCAAAATAGAGAATAAAAGGCTCTCTATGGTCAGGGCGTGACAATTCCATGGTCTGGGATCTGCACTATGCAGCTGTTGTACGAGCTCATTATTCACTGGCTGTCCACTGTTCAAAAACAATGATTGATAGGCAGCTTAAATTATTAAATTCAACCATTATTGGGTTAAAATAGATGATGACCAGCCATCCATAACAACCACAATCCGTAAGGTGCAAATATCTAAATGAGAGAGCAGCAGTGTGATTCACATCAATGCACTGTAAATATGAATAATAAGTGATATCCATATTGCCTGTAGGCTACATCACTGCTGTCGTCCTTACCTCCAAGCGTTTATTCAAGTTGGATAATCTTTGGATTCCAACAGCAGTCGCACCCTTGGAAGACAAATTTTTGGACGGTAGCCTACAAAAGCCTATTTCTGCAATCCATCAAATGCATTTGGTGTGTCATCATAGTGGTCTCTGACTTGTCGTCAGACTCGTTCAGGCGGAACTAACTTAAACTTGCGCCTTTTTTCAATGCTGACTTGAATGTTATTGAGAAAACAGAAAGGTGTCAAATAATTGTTTTCGCAAACATTCTTTCTGAATTCATAAGCAATCCAAGAAGTAATTTTTTTAAAGTATTTTTTTTATTTTTTTTAAAGAATTTGTAATCGGATTAAAATATTTTAGCTGGTAACGTAAAGGATTACAGTTGCAGTTTTTTTATGGATTACATGTAATCTGTCACTCCCCAGCCCTGGTATCTATGCTCACACTGCCAATCAAATACGCTCATGTCCAGATAGAAAGTAAAGGCGATGCCCTGACTGAAGCGAGGAGTTTGGATCAGGATGGAGATGTTTACTGTCCTTGGAAAAGTCTTGGATCTGTTGCATGGGGTGCTTCTGGGGAAGAGACAGAAGGAAAAGAGAGAGATGGAGGAAGAGAGAGAGATGGAGAGGGAGGGAGAGGACAAAAGAGACATTTGGGAAGAGAGAGGTGGAGAATGTATTTAATTAACCCTTATAAACCCGGATCCAGTTTTCATTGCATAAAACAAATCTGGAGTGATAGGACTGCTCAAGGAGACTCCAAATAATATATTTCTGAAGAAATGTGTGGTTTGCATCACTTAACACCCTATGTTACATATACGTAACAAACTTTCAAGTGACTATACTGCACCAAAAATCTATATTTCATTCAAAAATTAACTCAGGAGTCTCTGGGCATCTTATGAGCATTTGTGAATGCATTGAATTTCAGAAACTCCATTTTTTTACATTACAAATGTTGGCCACCAGATGTTGCCAAAAGTGTTTATTGGGATCTCTTCTTGCAAATAGTGGTCATTTTATGTATTGATCGTGTAGACACTTTACCAGGTGTTTAAGGACAATGTTACATATATGCAACATTGGGCTTTAAAG
Source organism: Salvelinus fontinalis (assembly GCF_029448725.1). NCBI lineage: Eukaryota > Metazoa > Chordata > Actinopteri > Salmoniformes > Salmonidae > Salvelinus > Salvelinus fontinalis. The sequence continues at coordinate 9,148,392 of NC_074684.1, read as the reverse complement.
AGTTAAAATCCATGTGGGGCTCTCTCTCTCTTTCTCTCAAACAAGGCTGTGTTTGGTCACTCAGTATTCAGTCTGGAGTTCCGTGCATCCAAATAAAAGACGGACACAAGCCAAGAGTCTTCTCTTGCTTCTTCGAGATGTCCCTGTCCCAGGCTGTAGTCCCCACTTGCTTTAAGGAGACCACCATCATTCCAGTTTCCAAAAAAACCAAGGTGACATGCCCAAATGATTATTGCCCCGTCACCCTGGTATTCATGAAGTGCTTCGGCACGCTGGACCCACTCTAATTTGCCTAACGCTCCAACAGATCCACAGAAGATGCCATTTCGATCGCTATTCACATGGCCCTAACCCATTCTGGACGAGAGGAACACCTATGTGAGAATGCTGTGCATTGACTACAGTTCAGCATTCAACAATATTGTTCCCTCCAAGCTCGACACCAAACTCAGAGCCCTGGGTCTGTACACCGCCCTCTGCAACTGGATCATGGACTTCCTGATGGGCAGACCACAGAATGTGAGGATTGGCAACAACACCTCCTATGCACTTACACTTAACACAGGGCCCACCCAGGGGTGTGTCCTCAGCCCTCGGCTGTACTCCCTGTCCACCCACGACTGCGCGACTTTACACGACACCGACTTCATCAAGTTTGTTGAAGACAACACGGTTGTAGGCCTGATAACCAACGATGACGAATCAGCTTATAGGGACGAGGTGAACTGGTATTGTGGTGCCAGGACAACAACCTTTCCCTCAATGTCAGCAATATACACGAGTTGATCATTGACTTCAGGATACAGAGGAGGGAACATGCCTCGATCCACATCAATGGGACAGCAGTAGAGAGAGTCAGCAGTTTTAAGTTCCTCGGTATCCACATCACCTAGGACTTGGACATGGACCAACAACACCACCACTCTTGTCAAGAGGGTCCAACAGCGCGGCTGAAGAAATGCAGCATATCACCCCGGGTCCTCTCCAGATAATACAGCTTCACCACTGAGAGAGAGTCCTGACCGGTTGCATCATGTCCCGGTAAGGGATTCCCCCTGCCCACAACGGCAAGCCCCTCTAGCGGGGGATGAAGACGGCCAAGTACATCATTGGGACCATGCTTCCACCCATCCAGGACATCTACTCGAAACAGTGCCTGAGGAATTCCTGCGGCATCATCAGGAACCCCACACACCCCAGCCATGAGCTGTTCACTCCCTAACCAGACAGTATCAGAGCATGACGTCTGATACCAACAGGCTCAGAGACAGTTTCTATCTACAAGCCATTCGACAGCTGACCACTTGAACTGGACTGACCACGTTCACTGACTCTCCGCACTTTAGCACACATGCACTTAATCACACACACACCCACACCCACACACACACACCCACACACACACACACACACACACACACACACACACACACACACACACACACACACACACACACACACACACACACACACACACACACACACATATACATTCATGCTTCACACACATCACAACTGCTGTTGCCAGACTCGTATTTGTTACTGCTAAATACTGCACAATTTAAACTTGCTCCCAATCGCCCCTTTCCCAAAATACATGTGTATTTGTACTATAAATAGTGCCGACCTGTATTATACTGATGTTAACATGATTATTTTGTTCTACTGAGCCATTTACTTTATTTGTACTCTTATTTTTTCTTATTTCTTATTATTGTTGCATTGTTGAGAAAGAACCTGTAAGGGATGGTGTATACCATTTTAAGGGGTTAGATCAGTTTAAATATTGCAGATAGATTGTAGCTTCCATCAATGCAATTGTTTGCATCATTTCCAATCCCCCATATATATGTTTTGTAAATATATACATATTTATATACAGTATGTATATACAGTACCAGTCAAAAGATTAGACGTACTCATTCCAGGTTTTCTTTCTTTTTACTATTTTCGACATTGTAGAATAATAGTGAAGACATCCACACTGTGAAATGACTCATGTGGAATCATGTAGCAACCAAAAAGTGTTAAACAAATTCAAATATATAATATATTTAAGATTCTTCAAAGCAGCCTTAATGACAACTTTGCATACTCTTGGCATTCTCTCAACCAGATTCCTGAGGAGGTCACCTGGAATGCATTTCAAATAGCAGGTGTGCCTTGTTAAAAGTTCATTTGTAGAATTTATTTCCTTCTTAATGCATTTGAGCTAATCGGTTGTGTTGTGACAAGGTAGGGGTGGTATACAGAAGATAGACCTATTTGGTAAACGACCAAGTCCATATTATGGCAAGAACCGCTCAAAAAGCAAAGAGAAACAACAGACCATCATTACTTTAAGACATGAAGGTCAGTCAATGTGGAAGATGTCAAGAACTTTGAAAGTTTATTCAAGTGCAGTTGCAAAAACCATCAAATGATATGATGAAACTGGCTCTTATGAGGACCGCCACAGGAAATGAGGATAAGTTCATTTGAGTTACCAGCATCAGAAATTGCAGCCCAAATAAATGCTTCACAGAGTTCAAGTAACCAACACATCTAAACATCAACTGTTCAAAGGAGACTGAGTGAATCAGCAATTCATGGTCGAATTTCTGCAAAGAAACCACTATTAAAGGACACCAATGAGAAGAAGAGACTTGCTTGGGCAAAGAAACACGAGCAATTGACATTAGACTGTTGGAAATCTGTCCTTTAGTCTGATGGGTCAGATTTTTGGTTCCAACCACCGTGTCTTTGTGAGACACAGTGTAGGTGAACGAATGATCCCTGCATGTGTGGTTCCCACCATGAAGCATGGAAGAGGAGGTGTGATGGTGTGGGACTGCTTTGCTGGTGACACTGTCACTGATTTATTTAGAATTCAAGGCACACTTAACCAGCATGGCAACCACAGCATTTTTCAACAGTACGCCATCCCTTCTGGTTTGCGCTTAGTGTTACTATCATTTGTTTTTCAACAGGACAATGACCCAACACACCTCCAGGCTGTGTAAGAGCTATATGAACAAGAAGATAAGAGTGATGGAGTGCTGCATCAGATGACCTGGCCTCCACAATTACCCGACCTCAAACCAATTTAGATGGTTTGGGATGAGTTGGACCGTAGAGTGAAGCAGCCAAAAAGTGCTCAGCATATGTGAACTCCTTCAAGACTGTTGGAAAATCATACCAGGTGAAGCTGGTTGAGAGAGTGTGCAAAGCTTTCATCAAAGCAAAGGGTGACTACTTTAAAGAATCTCAATATAAAATATATATGGATTTGTTTAACCCTTTTTGTTTACTACATGATTCCATGTGTAATTTCATACTTTTGATGTCTTCACTATTATTCTACAATGTAGAAAATAGTACAAATAAAGAAAAACCCTTGAATGAGTAGGTGTGTCCAAACTTTTGACTGGTACTGTACTTTATGGGTTTTGTCGAACACAGCAGTCTGTTTCGTGAATCCTCCTAGTCCCTTCTTTAACATGTTAAATCTCCCCCACAGTCACTGCTGGGACAGGTCGAGTGCTCTATCCATATGCAGCAGCACACATCGCAGGTTGGTAATTACCTGATTCAAAATTCTTTATCAATTTGAATCAGGACGTACCGAAGATTAAATGTAGCTAGATGATTTAGAATTTTCGGACCCTTTTAGGTATAGAGACAAATGTACAAAAACATATTTGATGAAACATTGAATTTGGCCTTACTGCTATTTGCCCATAGAAACGGACTGAATAACAGATTCATACATGGTAAAACAGATAATCAAAAGGAAGTTTGTTTTGAAGTGTCTTTAACAGCTATATCCACCATGTGGATCTATTCATTTCCTCCGGGGCCCACGCTGTGACTTGGGCATCGCTCCCCGTCTGTGAGCCAAGTGTTTCTGCAGTACAGATGCTGGTTGGAGGGCTCTGTCGTGGTGACGTCAGCTAATCAGTGTCTTTGTTAGGAGCAGCAGGGAAGACGTCTGGAGACTACTGCCATGGCTGTCAGCCCACACACACACCTGAGAACAGTACTATAGTCTTCCTTGCAGAGTACCTGCAGAGTCAAGAGAAAAGCCATTTGTAACCGACCACCTCTTTTCAGTCTTATGTTGCAAAATTTGAAATGCCGTTTTTTACATTGGATAAATGTACAGACTTAGAGCTACAAAACGTTATATCATACACTGCATTTGAGGAACAATGGGAAAGTAATTATTCTTTGAACGTTATGACCCCACTTTTGAGAAAATGGCACCTGAATGTTTTGGAACATCTACAGGAGAGTTCTTCTTTGTCTACACCCATTCAGCATCGATCACACCCTCTTAAGTCTTAGCCCCACCCATCTCTTTAAGGATTCATATGTGAGGCCATGTTCTAAACAAAGTGAGTAAGGTAGTGTACTTCACATGTTCATGAGCTACATAGATGGCCGTAATCACCCCCAGACACACCTGGCTAGTTTTTAACCTGTTTTGGCTGCAGCCCGACGTCGGTACACTTATGACAACATCCAGCTCAAGTGCAGGGCGCAAAATTCAAAAGATTTTTTTTTTAAATATTTAACTTTCACACATTAACAAGTCCAACACAGCATATGAAAGGTACACATCTTGTGAATCAAGCCAACATGTCCGATTTTTTTAATGTTTTACAGGGAAGACACAATATGTAAATCTATTAGCTAACCACGTTAGCAAAAGACACCACTTTTCTTACTCCATCAGTTTTTTACTCCATCAGTAGCTATCACAAATTCGACCAAATAAAGATATAAATAGCCACTAACCAAGAAACAACTTCATCAGATGACAGTCTGATAACATATTTATTGTATAGCATATGTTTTGTTAGAAAATGTGCATATTTCAGGTATAAATCATAGTTTACATTGCAGCTACAGTCAGAAATTGCACCAAAAGCAGACAGAAAAATTACAGACACCAACGCCAAATAACTAAATACTCATCATAAAACATTTCTGAAAAATACATAGTGTACAGCAATTGATAGACAGGCATCTTGTGATTCCAGACAAAATTTCCGATTTATCAAGTGTTTTACAGCGAAAACATAATATAGCGTTATATTAGCGTAGCCACAATAGCCAGAAACACTTGGGCGCCGACGACCAGTTCACATGCACGACAGATATTAGAAATAGCATCACAAAATGTTTCTTACTTTTGGTGATCTTCCGTCAGAATGTTGGACAAGGTGTCCTTTGTCCAGAACAGTCGTTGTTTGGATCTGGAACGGCAAATTTCCCTCTTGATTTAGCATGGGCACTTGCCAAGTGGCACGGATCTCTCCAACGTCAACAAAGTCAGAGAACGGAACACGGCAAAACTCCCGAAAAAATGTCAAAAATCTGATTCAACTATATTGAAAAAACATACTTTACGATGATATGGTCACATGTATCAAATAAAATCTAAACCGGAGATGTTGGTCGTCCATAACGACAGCTAAACAGAAGGCAAATCCATGTCCTTTCTGAACATTCGAGACGTGTAGCCCACTTGTCATTCTAATCTCCTTTGCATTAGCGTAGCCTCTTCTGTAGCCTGTCAACCATGTGTCTGTCTATCCCTGTTCTCTCCTCTCTGCACAGACCATACAAACGCTTCACACCGCGTGGCCGCGCCCACCCTAACCTGGTGGTCCCAGCCCGCACGACCCACGTGGAGTTCCAGGTCTCCGGTAGCCTCTGGAACTGCCGATCTGCGGCCAACAAGGCAGAGCTCATCTCAGCCTATGCGTCCCTCCAGTCCCTCGACTTCCTGGCACTGACGGAAACATGGCTCACCACAGATAACACTGCTACTCCTACTGCTCTCTCTTCGTCTGCCCACGTGTTCTCGCACACCCCGAGACCTTCTGGTCAGCGGGGTGGTGGCACCGGGATCCTCATCTCTCCCAAGTGGTCATTCTCTCTTTCTCCCCTTACCCATCTGTCTATCGCCTCCTTTGAATTCCATGCTGTCACAGTTACCAGCCCTTTCAAGCTTAACATCCTTATCATTTATCGCCCTCCAGGTTCCCTTGGAGAGTTCATCAATGAGCTTGATGCCTTGATAAGCTCCTTTCCTGAGGACGGCTCACCTCTCACAGTTCTGGGTGACTTTAACCTCCCCATGTCTACCTTTGACTCATTCCTCTCTGCCTCCTTCTTTCCACTCCTCTCCTCTTTTGACCTCACCCTCTCACCTTCCCCCCCTACTCACAAGGCAGGCAATACGCTTGACCTCATCTTTACTAGATGCTGTTCTTCCACTAACCTCATTGCAACTCCCCTCCAAGTCTCCGACCACTACCTTGTATCCTTCTCCCTCTCGCTCTCATCCAACACTTCCCACACTGCCCCTACTCGGATGGTATCGCGCCGTCCCAACCTCCGCTCTCTCTCCCCCGCTACTCTCTCCTCTTCCATCCTATCATCTCTTCCCTCTGCCCAAACCTTCTCCAACCTATCTCCTGATTCTGCCTCCTCAACCCTCCTCTCCTCCCTTTCTGCATCCTTTGACTCTCTATGTCCCCTATCCTCCAGGCCGGCTCGGTCCTCCCCTCCCGCTCCGTGGCTCGACGACTCATTGCGAGCTCACAGAACAGGGCTCCGGGCAGCCGAGCGGAAATGGAGGAAAACTCGCCTCCCTGCGGACCTGGCATCCTTTCACTCCCTCCTCTCTACATTTTCCTCTTCTGTCTCTGCTGCTAAAGCCACTTTCTACCACTCTAAATTCCAAGCATCTGCCTCTAACCCTAGGAAGCTCTTTGCCACCTTCTCCTCCCTCCTGAATCCTCCTCCCCCTCCCCCCCCCTCCTCCCTCTCTGCAGACGACTTCGTCAACCATTTTGAAAAGAAGGTCGACGACATCCGATCCTCGTTCGCTAAGTCAAACGACACCGCTGGTTCTGCTCACACTGCCCAACCCTGTGCTTTGACCTCTTTCTCCCCTCTCTCTCCAGATGAAATCTCGCGTCTTGTGACGGCCGGCCGCCCAACAACCTGCCCGCTTGACCCTATCCCCTCCTCTCTTCTCCAGACCATTTCCGGAGACCTTCTACCTTACCTCACCTCGCTCATCAACTCATCCCTGACCGCTGGCTACGTCCCTTCCGTCTTCAAGAGAGCGAGAGTTGCACCCCTTCTGAAAAAACCTACACTCGATCCCTCCGATGTCAACAACTACAGACCAGTATCCCTTCTTTCTTTTCTCTCCAAAACTCTTGAACGTGCCGTCCTTGGCCAGCTCTCCTGCTATCTCTCTCAGAATGACCTTCTTGATCCAAATCAGTCAGGTTTCAAGACTAGTCACTCAACTGAGACTGCTCTTCTCTGTATCACGGAGGCGCTCCGCACTGCTAAAGCTAACTCTCTCTCCTCTGCTCTCATCCTTCTAGACCTATCGGCTGCCTTCGATACTGTGAACCATCAGATCCTCCTCTCCACCCTCTCCGAGTTGGGCATCTCCGGCGCGGCCCACGCTTGGATTGCGTCCTACCTGACAGGTCGCTCCTACCAGGTGGCGTGGCGAGAATCTGTCTCCTCACCACGCGCTCTCACCACTGGTGTCCCCCAGGGCTCTGTTCTAGGCCCTCTCCTATTCTCGCTATACACCAAGTCACTTGGCTCTGTCATAACCTCACATGGTCTCTCCTATCATTGCTATGCAGACGACACACAATTAATCTTCTCCTTTCCCCCTTCTGATGACCAGGTGGCGAATCGCATCTCTGCATGTCTGGCAGACATATCAGTGTGGATGACGGATCACCACCTCAAGCTGAACCTCGGCAAGACGGAGCTGCTCTTCCTCCCGGGGAAGGACTGTCCGTTCCATGATCTCGCCATCACGGTTGACAACTCCATTGTGTCCTCCTCCCAGAGCGCTAAGAACCTTGGCGTGATCCTGGACAACACCCTGTCGTTCTCCACCAACATCAAGGCGGTGGCCCGTTCCTGTAGGTTCATGCTCTACAACATCCGCAGAGTACGACCCTGCCTCACACAGGAAGCGGCGCAGGTCCTAATCCAGGCACTTGTCATCTCCCGTCTGGATTACTGCAACTCGCTGCTGGCTGGGCTCCCTGCCTGTGCCATTAAACCCCTACAACTCATCCAGAACGCCGCAGCCCGTCTGGTGTTCAGCCTTCCCAAGTTCTCTCACGTCACCCCGCTCCTCCGCTCTCTCCACTGGCTTCCAGTTGAAGCTCGCATCCGCTACAAGACCATGGTGCTTGCCTACGGAGCTGTGAGGGGAACGGCACCTCAGTACCTTCAGGCTCTGATCAGGCCCTACACCCAAACAAGGGCACTGCGTTCATCCACCTCTGGCCTGCTCGCCTCCCTACCACTGAGGAAGTACAGTTCCCGCTCAGCCCAGTCAAAACTGTTCGCTGCTCTGGCACCCCAATGGTGGAACAAACTCCCTCACGACGCCAGGACAGCGGAGTCAATCACCACCTTCCGGAGACACCTGAAACCCCACCTCTTCAAGGAATACCTAGGATAAAGCAATCCTTCTGCCCCCCCCCCCCCCCCCCCCCCCTTAAAAGATCTGATGCACTATTGTAAAGTGGCTGTTCCACTGGATGTCATAAGGTGAATGCACCAATTTGTAAGTCGCTCTGGATAAGAGCGTCTGCTAAATGACTTAAATGTAAATGTAATGTCCTCTTTCGCGTGCTCCAGAAACAGGAAATGGACGGTCACGTCATACAAAGAGCTTTAATTCCACCTCAGACCAAGATAGACACGAAATTTCTTCTCTCACCGCCTCTTGACAACCAGGGGAAGGTGTATGAAGTGTACGTAGACTCTTACGTTCATTGCCCATGTATAGGCATGAAGTTGAACAGATCATCGATTTCTGACATTCCACTTCCTGGTCAGGAAATGTGCTGCAGAATGAGTTCTGTTTCACTCAGAGAAATAATTCAAACGGTTTTAGAAACTAGAGAGTGTTTTCTATCCAATAGTAATAATAATATGCATATTGTACGAGCAAGAATTGAGTACGAGGCCGTTTGAAATGGGCACGATTTAACTGGCTACTCAATACTGCCCCTTGCAGCCATAAGAAGTTAAAACATTTTTATTTATTTTTTTACAACTAACCATAATCCCAACCCATACAGTTCTGGAAATACAAACGGATTGCCATTGCTACCCACCGTGCATGAAGTGCTGTAGAATGATTCTGCAGGTAGCTAAAGCTAACCACCTACATAGGTTCAATGTTAGCTAGATAGCTAACATTAGACTAAAACTAGCAATGAAAATGGATTTCTGAGCGAGCCAGCCAGATAACGTTAGCTAGCTAATAGGACGCTTTACCTTGCAATGAAAACAACCTTGACAAAATTAGAAATGTATAATATCTGAAAATGTAGCTACATATACATGGATGAATGCTTCCCGGCAGAATGAAACCCCTTTTTAGCTATGTAAGACGTCTGCTGTCATTTCCATGTTGTTCGTACAACTTGCTTGGCCCATTGTGTCAAATCACTCTGGTTCACACTGACTATGTGCAATGCCATAAGAATCATCAGATCTCTATCCCTCTCTGTCACAGATGCAACCAAATTCCAGAATTTCCCCCATCTGCTTCTCATATTCTGCTTCAAAACACGGTCAACTTCTTCCTTGACAACAACACTGTTGATCATCTTTTCTTCCCCAGGACTGTGATCCCAGCTAGCACAGTGAATCTGGGCCGATTCTGCTACTCTCTGTTTATCATATATGCATAGTCACTTTAACTATACATTCATATACATACTACCTTAATTGGGCCGACCAACCAGTGCTCCCGCACATTGGCTAACCAGGCTATCTGCATTGTGTCCCACCCACCACCCGCCAACCCCTCTTTTACGCTACTGCTACTCTCTGTTCATCATATATGTATAGTCACTTTAACCATATCTACATCTACATGTACACTACCTCAATCACTTGGGGCTCGGGCCGATTCCAGTGTGGGTTATCTGGCTTAAATATATTACTTGGTGCTCGGGCCTATTGGGGCAACTCTCTGGCAGATTATTACACTGGCTGCTTTATTTAATGAACATTTCATTATTTATTTATTTTCCATATATTCCTCATTGTTCATGTGATCAAAAAATTCAATTCACATTTAAATGATATTCTTAAAGAGTCCTGTGTAGTATTTTAGTATTTTTATAAGCATTAAAAACTTTGTGGATGGAACCTCCCTAGTGGCGCAGCGGTCTAAGACACTGCGTTTCTACAGATGCTGGTTTGAGACCCATGAGACGACACACAATTGGCCCAGCGTCATCTGAGATAGGGGAGGGTTTGGCCGGCCGGGATGTCCTTGTCCCATCGTGCAGTAGCGACTCCTGTGCTAGGCGCATGCACGCTGACATGATCACCAGATGTATGGTGTTTCCTCCAACAATTTTTTTTTTGTGGATGTGTATAATTTGTACAGTTGAAGTCAGAAGATTACATACACTTAGGTTGGAGTCATTATTAAAACTCGTTTTTCAACCACTCCACAAATTTCTTGTTAGCAAACTATTGTTTTGAGGACATCTACTTTGTGCATGACACAAGTCATTTTTCCAACAATTGTTTACAGACAGATTATTTCACTTATAATTCACAGTGTCACAATTTCAGTGGGTCAGAAGTTTACATACACTAAGTGGACTGTGCCTTTAAACAGCTTGGAAAATTCCAGAAAATTATGTCATGCTTTTAGAAGATTCTGATAGACTAATTAACATCATTTGAGTCAATTGGAGGTGTACCTGTTGATGTATTTCAAGGCCTACCTTAAAACTCAGTGCCTCTTTGCTTGACATCATGGGGAAATCGAAAGAAATCAGCCAAGACCTCAGAAAAAAAAGTGTAGACCTCCACAAGTCTGGATCATCCTTGGGAGCAATTTTCAAATGTCTGAATATACCACGTTCATCTGCGCAAACAATAGTACGCAAGTATAAACACCATGGGACCACGCAGTCATCATACCACTCAGGAAGGAGACGCGTTCTGTCTCCTAGAAATGAACATACTTTGCTGCGAAAAGTGCAAATCAATCCCAGAACAATGGCAAAGGACCTTGTGAAGATGCTGGAGGAAACAGGCACAAAAGTATCTATATCCGCCATTGGAGTGGCAATCACAATCCCCTGACCTCAATCCTATAGAAAATGTGTGAGCAGAACTGAAAAAGTGTGTGCGAGCAAGGAGGCCTACAAACCTGACTCAGTTGCACCAGCTCTGTCAGGAAGATTGGGCCAAAATTCACCTAACTTATTGTGGGAAGGTTGTGGAAGGCTACTCGAAACGTTTGACCCATGTTCAACAATTTTAAAGGCAATGCTACCAAATACTAATTGAGTGCATGTGAACTCCTGACTCACTGGGAATGCAATTAAAGAAATAAAAGCTGAAATAAATCAATCTCTCTACTATTATTCTGACATTTCACATTCTTAAAATAAAGTGGTGACCCTAACTGATCTAATACAGGGAATTTTTAGGATTAAATGTCAGGAATTGTGAAAAACTGAGTTTAAATGTATTTGGCTAAGGTGTATGTAAACTTCAGATTTCAACTGTATGTAAAACATGTATAATAGTAATGTAAAAAATTACTAAATTCGGGTAATTTTTAATACATTTATTTAAATTTGCATCGGGCCGGGGGTATTCTGGTAAGATGCAGGGAAAGTCGGCTGAATTCCGGTAGACGGAAACGGCAGTCATTATGGGCAGTCATTCATTTTGATTCCGGGCCGAGTCCGACACCCGATTCCGGGCCGATTCAATCAGTTCCGGCCCCCCCGATTCCTCATTGCCAGCTGGGATCAGAAGACTCTACAATGTCTGGTTAATTTAAAAAAAACTTAAGTCAGGGATTTCTTCATCGTCAGGGAGTGTCAGCATGGCACGATCGTCCTCCAGAAAGTAGTCCATCACAACTTTTTCCCACTGATGTTTGTCAATAGCGTCTGATAAATTCAGGGCAGCAATGTTGTTGAGAGCAGTAGCAACACTTTTGCAGTTCTCCATGGCTATTATATCTTTCATAAAAGCTGCAGTAGCAATGATTATCTACACATACTGAGCAGCTCATGTTATAGACAGACACATGCTACATGGCAGAACAAACCAAATTCATCTCTCGGCATGTTCAGCCCATCCATTATCTCAGACAATCATGTCTAGCGGGAAGGTTCCGGACTTTTTCCGTTGCTAAACTAACTAGGCTCGTAATTTAATAGTTGTAATTGTATTTACAGATAGCATACAAGTTTTTTATTAAGGCACATATATTCCAAATTAAATTTCTGCCAAAAAATGAATTTTGATAAAACATTAAGTTCAAATGCCTCTCCTGTGAAATAGTGATGTGCGACATATACCCAGCTTCCTGAAATATGTTGTGTTTGTTGCTCTGTTGTTTGCTTAGCTGCAAATGAGAGCACCTCAGTTACTGAACGAGAACAATACTATTTTCCAATAGGCTTTGTGGTAAGTACTGCATAACTGTGTGTACCATACTTCCTAGCCTGTTACATGGTAATTATACTCACCACATTACCTTGTAGTTAGTGTTACATGGTAGCTACTTGTTTCATGGTATCTATTTTATAAGGCCTCTTAATGTAACCCTGGACTGGAAGCCCCCTTATTCAACTCACTCAAGATAAATACTGGTTTGTACTTCAAACACATTTGCAGGCGCTGCACAATTGTCAATTTGTAAATAAGGGTGGTTTTGTTGCTTTTCTGAAGCATAAGTCATAAAATTAGCAGTGCCATCACATAAATGATAGACCATATCCTAATTAGCAACAACCTTCACAAGGCCCATAGTGAGCCCAGCCATGCAGATGTAACAGTATAACTTTACGGCGTCCCCTCGCCCCGACACGGGCGCGAACCAGGGAACCTCTGCACACATCAACAACGGTTGCCCACGAAGCATCGTTACCCATCGCTCCAAAAGGCCGCGGCCCTTGCAGAGCAAGGGGCAACCCTACTTAAAGTCTCAGAGCAAGTGACGTAACTGATTGAAATGCTACTAGCGCGTACCCGCTAACTAGCTAGCCATTTCACATCCGTTACACTCACCCCCCTTTCAACCTCCTCCTTTTCCGCAGCAACCAGTGATCCGGGTCAACAGCATCAATGTAACAGTATAACTTTACGTCGTCCCCTCGCCCCGACACGGGCGCGAACCAGGGAACCTCTGCACACATCAACAACGGTTGCCCACGAAGCATCATTACCCATCGCTCCACAAAGGCCGCGGCCCTTGCAGAGCAAGGGGCAACCCTACTTAAAGTCTCAGAGCAAGTGACGTAACTGATTGAAATGCTACTAGCGCGTACCCGCTAACTAGCTAGCCATTTCACATCCGTTACACAGATACATGCAGGGAGATTCCACGCAAGGACAGCGCAAAAATAATTTTGATACCTCAGATTGTTCTGGCAATTTGCACATAAAAACCTAATTTGGAGGAAGGATGTTTGACATGCTTTACATTTGTATCACAAACATTGTTTTTTTTTAAATCATGATGAAAGTGGCCATTTAAGGTCTTTTTAGACCTATACATTTTCACATTTACATTTGACATTTTAGTCATTTAGCAGACACTCATCCAGAGCGACTTACAGTTTGTGAGTTCATCTTAAGATAGCTAGGTAAGACAACCACATATCACAGTTGTAGTAAGTACATTTTTACTCATTAAAGTGATTATCAGCAAAGTCATTGCTAGCAGGAAAAGACAAGTGCATGTGGCGCAGTGGTCTAAGGCGCTGTGTCTCAGTGCTAGAGGCATCACTACAGACCCTGGTTTGATTCCAGGCTGTATCTAGGCCGTGATTGGGAGTCCACAGGGCAGCACACAATTGGTCCAGCGTCATCCAGGTTAGGGTTTGGCCGGTGTAGGCCGTCATTGTAAATAAGAATTAATTCTTAACTGACTTGCCTAGTTAAATAAAGATACAATTGAAAAATCTGTGAATTGTACGTGATACAGACAGCATCTTGTTGTAATTATTCCTCTTCATAATGTGCTCTAACATATGGAGTATGTCTGGATTCTGAAATGTAAAAAATCTCATTCATCATATCAAATTTGAATAATAATATTTCAAAAGTACCTTTTTTGATCAAATTCATTTTAAGACATATTGTTTGGAAAAATATACTCTACAAGTCATATCCTCAAAAGAACCAGAGCCCACTCTGAAAATGTGATGTGTTTGAAGAGTATTTTGTTCCAAGCAATATGCCTAAAAATAAGATAAATCAAAAAGGGTACTTTTGAAATATTTATATTAGTATTTTTTTTGTTGAATAAATTAATCATAAATGTTTTATTTCAGAATCTACTCCATATTTGAAAGCAAGCTACTAGTATAATACACCAAGATGTTTTCTGTATCACGGTTCAAAGATCCTAGAGTTTAACACAGGAGGCATGTATTGGTCTAAAACGGGCCTAAAATAGGCACTTTCTTTATGATCTCTTAAAACCTGTTTGGGCTGCAAGCTGAATATTGAAAAAACTGGAAAATGTGTGCACATTTTCAAACGGCCTCCTAAGAAACTTTTTATTTTCCAATATGCATATATTTACTACTGTTGGATAGATAACAGTCTGTAGTTTCTAAAAAGGTTTGAATTGTTTCTCTAAGTCGAACAGAAATATTTTTGCAGCCATTTTCCCAGCCGAATTGAGATTTTCCAAAATGCGATGTGTCTCTTTAAGACCTTCTCTATAAAAGGCCCTTTGACTTAGGACCATAGGGACACGTCACAGGCGTTCGTCAGGCTGTAATGCGGAAGTGAGAATTGAAAGGAGTCGAATATCTCGTCCATGGACTGAATAACACACCTTCTTGTGAGACCTGCGCAGTTAAAAAAAAATTCCGGGCGCGATGCAGAATTTGGTCTCGGCTTATGGAAGAAGGTAGATAACGTTGAATATGATGTCTGACTACGATATTATTTGATACATGTCACAAAATCATTCTAAAGTATCTTTTTTCAATATACTTTAATTATATTATTGCAATTTATTCCTCGCCCTTAGATGTGATACGACGGAAGAATTTTTTTTTTTTTTGAAGAAACGCTGTGTAGAGCCGCAATGCTATTATGCTGGCTAACCAAAGAGGGAAATAATTCGTTCTGGAACCCAACTAAAGACTCTACTGGACATTGGACCCCGTTACAACATTCTGATGGAATACCAACAAAGATAATACCCAATTTGGGATGCTTTTTCATATATCTGTCGAACTGTTGTATGCTAACTGTGCTAACTGTGCTAGGCTAGCGCTTGACTAGAATCAATGCTGCCTTATGCTAGCTTATGTTGTTAGCTAATATAACGATATATTGTGTTTTCGCTGTAAAACACTTCAAAAATCGGAAATGTTGGCTTTATTCACACGATATCTGTCTTTCATCAGTTATCCACCATATGTTTTTCTGAAATGTTTTATGAGGTGTAATTAGTAGCCGACGTTGGTGTATGTATTTTCTCTGGCTACTCCCGTCTGGATTCAGACTCTAGCTATGTGTTAGCATTTTTGGGTAGCATCAATGTAAAACTGATTTATAGCTAAAATATGCACTTTTTATGAACAAAACATAGATTTATTGTGTAACATGTTATATGACTGTCATCTGAGGTAGTTTTTTCTGGGCTCTTTAGGTTGGTTTTAGTTTATTTCGGTTGGCTTGTGCATGCTACTTCAATCATAATTCATACTTCATAATCATATCCATACGTGTCTGTCCACTTTTGTATTTGGTGGTGAGCTAACATAAATATATGTGGTGTTTTCTCTGTAAAACATTTAAAAAATCGGACATGTTGGCTGGATTGACAAGATGTTTATCTTTCAAATGCTGTATTGGACTTGTTAATGTGTAAAAGTTAAATATTTTTAAAAAATAGATTTTGAATTTCGCGCCCTGCAGCTGTTGTCATTTTCGTCCGATTTCGGGCTTGCAGCCCAAACAGGTTAAAAAGAAATTGTGGTACAAATACAAAAGCATGTTAAACATCCTTCAATTATGTTTTTATGTGAGAATTGCCAGAACAATCTGAGATACCCAAAATATTTTTTGGGCTGTCCTGGCTTGGAAACGCCCTGCAATGATCTGTTCTGTGAGGCAGGGACATTAGGCGTGGCTATGAAAGTAGCATGTTAAGGATCACTCTGTACATTAAACAATTACATTCCACGTACATGAGAGTTCAGTCTGATACTGGACTGCTTTGATACTGGCTTTGATCGCTAGCATCAAACTTGACTTAAAATGGCACCCTCACACGGAATTAATAGAAATACCAGTCATCAAATAAAAAGTTCAATAAAGTATTTTATATGTAGTCTTCAGTGCAATGAAAGATGTCACCTTTTATGAAAGGACATACAATCATATAACATAATGACAGTAAAGGAATAACATTGAAGGAATAACAGAACTTCAGTAAGGTAAGGATGCCTCTGGAGGTTGTCTCACTGTGTTGATCAGTGTATATTGTGTAAAAATCAGAAATGTGACAGCAATAAAGTGACAAAGCACAAGGGCCCAGTCAACAGTAAAACACTCCCAGCTAAAAGGATGAGAATAGAACCCTGACTCACAGCCTTTATAAAACAGAGTGACTACGGTCAACACACACACAAATACATGCGTGCGCATACACACACTCACAGGCACACACACCTGTGTAACTTTTATTGAACTCCGCTTCATTTGTTTATGATTTCCACAATGTCAAGTTGACAAATGTATTCAAAACACTTTGTTGTGTCACGTTCCTGACCTGTTTTCTGTTGTTTTGTATGTGTTTAGTTGGTCAGGGCGTGAGTTGGGGTGGGCATTCTATGTGTTGTGTTTCTATGTTGGGGTTAATGTGTTGCCTGATATGGTTCTCAATTAGAGGCAGGTGTTTGACGTTTCCTCTGATTGAGAACCATATTATTAAGGTAGGCTGTTCTCACTGTTTGTTTGTGGGTGATTGTTGCTGTGTCTGTGTATGTCGCACCACACGGTACTGTTTCGTTCGTTCGTTCGTTCTTTCATTTCTTTTCGTGTGTTCCTTCCTGTTCGTGCGTTCATGTTATATGTTCTCTAGTTCAGGTTTGGTCACGTCGTTTATTGTTTTGTAGTTCAAATGTTCTTCGTGTTTCGTCTTTGTTTAAATAAATCATCATGTATTCATCACCCGCTGCGCCTTGGTCCGCTCATTCACCACAAGACCACCCGTTACATGTTGGTTATTCTATTCTGTTCTAAACATACAACAAATTAGTGGTATTTCATTTTAAAGAAAATATTGGTTGATCTTTTTAAGAGCAGGGGTTCCCATATTCTTTCACTCAGTCCCCACTTCCATATTTCCATGTGCACAAGTCCATATATGGTAGAATTATCCATTATTAGAAGATCTCTGAACATGAGAATGTTATTTAAGTAACTAGATTCTTGTTTCATTGTTGCTGATCGATAGTTAATTACAATGGCCTTTAAAAGATAGGTTAATGGTTAAGACTTGTTATAGGAGAGTAGCAGGCCAATGCTTACAGGAATACAGATGTCTAGGAAAAACCCAATTCTAGCAGCCATTTGGTACTATCAGTCCAATTACAATGGGAACAACTTGTACTATTAGTCAGTATCTTCTTAATGAATAGAGGACGTGGAGTGTTGTATCTCTGACTCACTAGATAACACTGATGACTTTCTGAATGCTTCTGGAATGAATGTTCTCAGATCACACAAAACTTGACATATGAACATTAGGGTAACGTTATTCTTGAGCTAAAAAACCTACACAAGAAACGTTCTGGGAACCAAAAACTGATAGCAGAGTGACTGACTTTGTGAATGTGGCCATCTTGGTGATCACTATTTTAGGGTATAATCGCTACAGGAGGCCTTGTTTGGAAAGCAGAGCTGAATAGAACATGGCAACTGCTATCTTTATGATACCAATATCCTACTATATCCTTCTTCTTCCAAATGCTGTATACAGTATGCCACTACAGACACTCATTGACTATAGAGCATCAAATTCACTTTTCATCTGAGTCCTTGTCAAAAGTAGTGCACTTTATAGGAAATAGGGTAACATTTGGGACTGACGATTGAACTGTTCTATTTATAATCCCAATTCATTGGTTAACCAACAGGATACCAGTGATTGTTCAAGACATCTGATGAAAGTATTCAATCTATTTTAACCATCGAATGCATTTTCTCTCACCTTCAAATCCTGTTTCTGTGAAGCTTCATGACACGGGTGTAAATCCAGCATAATGGGATGTGTTACCTCCTGTTCTTAACGTTTGTCACTGCTAGAATATGCTGGCGCTTAACAAGATGAAATATACATAAGGACGTGGTGAGATGAGGAGGGAGAGAGGGAAGCGACAGAGGGAGGGAAGATGTGACAACATCCACTATGCACTTGTAGAAAAAAAGGTTATTTGGCTAGGCCTGTACTGCAAGAGAACCCTTTTTACTTCAGTGGATGTTTAAGTGAGGGAGGGTGGGAGAATGGCTCATCCTCCACCGTAGATTACCTCAAATTGAATTTGTCACATCACAAGTACAGTGAAACGCTTAACTTGCAAGCCCTTCCCAACAGTGCAGTACAAAAAAATATAAACTCAGCAAAAAAAGAAACGTCCTCTCACTGTCAACTGCGTTTATTTTCAGCAAACTTAACATGTGTAAATATTTGTATGAACAAAACAAGATTCAACAACTGAGACATAAACTGAACAAGTTCCACAGACATGTGACTAACAGAAATGTAATAATGTGTCCCTGAACAAAAGGGGGGTCAAAAGTAACAGTCAGTATCTGGTGTGGCCACCAGCTGCATTAAATACTGCAGTGCATCTCCTCCTCATGGACTGCACCAGATTTGCCAGTTCTTGCTGTGAGATGTTACCCCACTCTTCCACCAAGGCACCTGGGGGGAATGGCCCTCACCCTCCGATCCATCAGGTCACAGACGTGCTCAATGGGATTGAGATCCGGGCTCTTTGCTGGCCATGGCAGAACACTGACTTGCAGGAAATCATGCACAGAACAAGCAGTATGGCTGGTGGCATTGTCATGCTGGAGGGTCATGTCAGGATGAGCCTGCAGGAAGGGTACCAGATGAGGAGGAGGATGTCTTCCCTCTAACGCACAGCATTGAGATTGCCTGCAATGACAACAAGCTCAGTCCGATGATGCTGTGACACACCTCCCCAGATCATGACGGACCCTCCACCTCCAAATCGATCCCGTTCCAGAGTACAGGCATCGGTGTAACGCTCATTCCTTTCGACGATAAACGCGAATCCGACCATCACCCCTGGTGAGACTGACAACTCGTCAGTGAAGAACACTTTTTGCCAGTCCTGTCTGGTCCAGTGACCGTGGGTTTGTGCCCATAGGCGACGTCGGTGATGTCTGGTGAGGACCTGCCTTACAACAGGCCTACAATCTCTCAGTCCAGCCTCTCTCAGCCTATTGCGGACAGTCTGAGCACTGATGGAGGGATTGTGCGTTCCTGGAGTAACTCAGGCAGTTGTTGTTGCCATCCTGTACCTGTCCCGAAGGTGTGATGTTCCGATCCTGTGCAGGGGTTGTTACACGTGGTCTGCCACTGCGAGGACGATCATCTGTCCGTCCTGTCTCCCTGTAGCGCTGTCTTAGGCGTCTCATAGTACGGACATTGCAATTTATTGCCCTGGCCACATCTGCAGTCCTCATGCCTCCTTGCGGCATGCCTAAGGCACGTTCACACAGATGAGCAGGGACCCTGGGCATCTTTAATTTAGTGTCCTAAGTTTTCATAACTGTGACCTTAATTGCCTACCGTCTGTAAGCTGTTAGTGTCTTAACGACCGTTCCACAGGTGCATGTTCATGAATTGTTTATGGTTGATTGAACAAGCATGGAAACAGTGTTTAAACCCTTTACAATGAAGATCTGTGAAGTTATTTAGATTTTTATGATTTATCTCTGAATGACAGGGTCCTAAAGCAGGGGAGTTTCTTTTTTTGCTGAGTTTATACGTATATATATATATATATATATACGTATATATATATATATATATATATATACGTATATATATATATATATATATACGTATATATATATATATATATATATATACGTATATATATATATATATATATATATACGTATATATATATATATATATATATATATACGTATATATATATATATATATATATATACGTATATATATATATATATATATATATACGTATATATATATATATATATATATATATATATATATATATATATATATATATATATATATATATATATATATATATATATATATATATATGAAAAAATTACAGGCCCCCCTCATCTTTTTAAGTGGGAGAACTTTGTCACGTTCCTGACCTATTTATGTTAGTTTTTGTGTGTTAGTTGGTCAGGACGTGAGGTTGGGTGGGCATTCTATGTTATCTGTTTCTATGTTGGTTTTGGTTTGCCTGGTATGGCTCTTGATTAGAGGCAGGTGGTTTGCGTTTGCCTCTAATTAAGAGTCATATTTAGGTAGGGCATTCTCACTGTTTGTTTGTGGGTGATTGTCTCCTGTGATGTTTTCGTGTTGTCGATGTTATTCACTTTCGGAGCTGTTTGGCTGTTCGTGTGTTTTGATGTAACGTTCCTGTCCGTAAGTTTACGTTTGTTATGTGAGTTTATGTTCAGGTTCCGTTCTACGTCGTTTTTGTTATTTTGTAGTTTTGAAAGTGTTTTGTTTTGTTTCGTGTTGCCATCTTCATCAGTTCATCGTTGTTATAAAATAAAAGATGGCTTATTTCCCTGACTCCGCATTTTGGTCTGAAGATCCTTCTCTCCTCACCTCATCTGAGGATGAGGAAAGCGACAGCCTTTACAAACTTGCACAATTGGTGGCTGACTAAATACTTTTTTTGCCCCACTGTATATATATATATATATATATATATATATATACATACAGTGGGGCAAAAAAAGTATTTAGTCAGCCACCAATTGTGCAAGTTCTCCCACTTAAAAAGATGAGAGAGGCCTGTAATTTTCATCATACTGCTGGGGCAAGCATCCAGGACCTCTATACCAGGCGGTGTCAGAGGAAGGCCCTAATAATTGTCAAAGACTCCAGCCACCCTAGTCATAGACTGTTCTCTCTGCTACCACATGGCAAGCTGGACCAGAGCACCAAGTCTAGGTCCAAGAGGCTTCTAAACAGCTTCTACCCCCAAGCCATAAGACTCCTGCACATCTCGTCAAATGGCTACCCAGACTATTTGCATTGAACCCCCCCCTCCACACCACTGCCACTCTCTGTTGTCATCTATGCATAGTCACTTTCATTAACTTTACCTACATGTACATACTACCTCACCTAACCGATTCCCCTGCACATTGACTCTGTACCGGCACCCCCCTATATATATTGTTATTTTTTACTGCTGCTCTTTAGTTACTTGATACTTTTATCTCTTATTCTTATCCGTATTTTTTGAAACTGCACTGTTGGTTAGGGGCATCGTAAGTATACATTTGATTTGGATGCTATCTGTCAATCAATCACTGTCTGATTCGAAGACTCTGCTGTAAGCTTGATTATACGCAAGGCCAACATCGGCTGCTTGAGGGCGTGGTGATTAGTACTAGGCATGCTGTGTGTCACCGTAACACCTAGGCCCTTACAAGAAAGTGATATTCCCATTTAATCTGTCATCTTCAATCAAGTCAGTGGAACATCTGTGTTCTGACTACAATGGGCACAATCAGTGTGATTGGACATGCTATCCCAACACTTCATAGCCCAAGAAAAGGAGTTCTCTGCTCTTCATTCAAGGATGGAGAGAGGGAGAGAGGCACAATTCTGTTTCATTTAGCTAATACACTGAAGGTTCTAGAGACGGTTAGGATAATTAGATCATAAGATTGCTTTGAAGTGAATAAATGACCAATTAGAATAAGCGGCAGTCACAGGTGTTTCATGCTCACACATTTAATCACACTGATCAAAATGCGTAGAACAGAAAAATACAGCAGAGCACTTGGCCAGTGGATTTTCATATGGGAAACGGAATATGTTTATAAATGTATTTTCTGTATTGATTGATTTATGTAGTTAGTCTAATTCTGTGTCAACATGTGTATGGGATCATCGGAGAGAATATGAAACCCAATGTTTCTAAGGAATAAAACTTGGATTGGCCTTATCCCTATCCAAGTTAAATACACCCCTTATCGGATCAATAATGAATGGAGGACTTTGTTTTTTAGGTGGTCTGTTTCTTTCATAGTCAACTAAATACAGTTAATAGATTTTTTAAAATCATGAAACGGTGCGTAAACATGGACATTAGCAATGTAGCTAATGCTGTGTTCATAACCAAGTGGGTAATTTCCAGTTGTGAAGTAGTAAATACGGGTTGGATGCATCCACGTGCTTTGAACTCATTGAGAAATGCCGATTTGTTAATGGCAAACAAGCTGAGTCAGCCATAAACTAAAAGTACAGCTATCATACTCACATGTGAATTATATTGTTCAAAAACCATATTAATAGATAGATTTTCATAAATAATAATGTGTTGCATTTAACTGCCGAAAATGCTGTTATCGAGTTAATTTCCTTGGTAGGTGACATCAGCATGTGGGAGAAGTCGGAGCTCAGGGATGGTAGACGAGTTTCCCACTGGTAAATACCAGTTCGAGCGGCATTCAAGTAGATTTTTCCAATGTGGTATTTACCACATTCCCACTTGGTTATGAAATCAGTGTATTTACCGTAGCTACAGGGGTTAAAGGTCATGGAATTCAAAGTCCCCATGTTGATAGGCTACTTTCATGGCAAAAGAAAATGTCTAAAGCACATTTGGATCCAGGAAAACTTGTACCATATAGAAAACAAATCTTAAGCACTATAGACTCCACAGAGTTCTCTCTAACTTTCGCTGTGACAGCAGTACAGAAGGATTGCCTGATACATTTCTTCAGTCAGTCTGTTATGGATCCCAAATTGTTGTCACTCCTCCAGGCAGGCAGGCAGCAGAGGCTGTAGTGGAGGCAGTGCCCCTGGTCGTTGATTTAATCCCCATAAAGCCTTTTCTACCTGGACTACAGCCAGAACTGTCATCCCTGATGTCTCCATCTCCATGTGTAAAGTCTGCCTGTCTCACCTCTCTCCCTCTCTCCCCCTCCATCTCCTCCTCTCTCGCTCCCTCTTCACTTCCTCCATATCTCTCCTTCCCTCTCCCTCTCCTGAACCTCCACATCAACCTGAATATGTCTGTCTCACCTCTCCATCCATCCTTCCCTCTCTCCATCCATCCATCCATCCATACCTCCCTCTCTCTCTCCATCCCTCCAATCTCCTAGCTGATCCTCCCCAGCTCTCCTCCCAAAGCCGTACCCAAACAGCCGGCGGTGCCGTATCGCACTGTGTCAGGAACGACAAATGTGGAGGTTTGCCACACCATGCAGCACTTCGCTCTGCACTGTGACAACTTCCTTCTGGCACTGAGTTCTGTCACGCTACAGTTTATGCATAATTGATGAACGAGAAGTTATAAGGGATGAAGAAGTGGAAGAGCAGGTGACATAAAACACACACACGGAGAAACACACACATGCACACACACAACAGACACACACACATTGTGGCATGGTGGTACTGTATGAGTAACTAGGGCCAAGGGGTGGAAAGCTTTTTCCACAAATAAAATAATATATATATATGAAATTATACAGTGTGTTTATTTCTGCATCCTTTTACATGGTTCCCGAAAATATTGTTTTATTATTTTATTGCGTCTTCTTGTTCGTTTACTAGACAAAAATAGGTTTACACATTTTTCTAACTAAAGCACTACTTCATGATGACGGAAATATTTCTGAAGAGAATATGGTGAGAAAAACAAGTCACAGTCTTGGAAATGGAAGATTCCTCACAAAACTAGAACAACTTATAATGGATTTAATGGTGCTCTGTGGGATGTTCAAAGTTTCAAATATTTTTTAGAACCCAACCCTGATCTGTACTTCTCCACAACTTTATTCCTGACCTGTTTTGAGAGCTCCTTGGTCTTCATGGTGCCGCTTGCTTGGTGGTGCCCCTTGCTTAGAGGTGTTGCAGACTCTGGGGCCTTTTAGAACAGGTGTATATATACTGAGATCATGTGACAGATCATGTGACACTTAGATTGCACATAGGTGGACTTTATTTAACTAATTATGTGACTTCTGAAGGTAATTTGTTGCACCAGATCTTATTTAGGGGCTTCATAGCAAAGGGGGTGAATACATATGCACGCACCACTTTTCAGTTTGACATTTTTTTGAAATTTTTGAAACAAGTAATTTAAAAAAAAATAATTCATCAATTTGGACTATTTTGTGTATGTCCATTACATGAAATCCAAATAAAAATCAATTTACATTACAGGTTGTAATGCAACAAAATAGGAAAATGCCAAGGGGGGTGAAAACTTTTGCAAGGCACTGTAAGTAAAACCACAAGTCCAAATCCCTATCGCTAATTTAGGAAAAGGACGATTTTAGCTAGCTAGCTAGCCATCAGAGGACGACAAAACTACATGCAACAATACAATGTTCTTTCTTTAAATGTGCTCTTGATGTGATGTGATTGGGGTGAAGCCAAATCCAAACTGGCTTCCCTTCACACTTTAACACTGCTGTCTTGGCTAGTTCTTATTTTCTATTCACTGTAGAGCCCTCAGTCTCGCTCAAAATGCCTTAGATAGGTATTTTGTCCCACCCTACACACATGCGGAGACCTCACCTGGTTTAACTGGTGTCTCCAGTGACTGAACCTCTCTCATCGTCACTCAACGCCCAGGTTTTACCTGCACTGTACTCACATCCTACCATAACACTGTCTGTATATTATGCCCTGAATCTATTCTACCACGCCCAGACATCTGCTCCTTTTATTTTCTATCCCCAATGCACTAGATGACCAGTTCAAATAGCCTTTAGCTGCACCCTTATCCTACTCCTCCTCCTCTGTTCCTCTGGTGATGTAGAGGTTAACCCAGGCCCTGTAGCCCCAGTTCCACTCCTATTCCCCAGGCACTATCATTTATAGACTTCTGTAACCATAAAAGCCAGTTACAATTCCTCCCTACGTTTGATTTATTCACTGCTTTAGCACACTCCGCCAACCCTGATGTCCTAGCCATGTCTGAATCCTGACTTAGGAAGGCCACCAAAAATTCTGAAATTTCCAAACCCAACTACAACATTTTCCGCCAAGATAAAACTGCCAAAGGGGGTGGAGTTTCAATCTACTGCAGAGATAGCCTGCAGAGTTCTGTCATGCTATCCAGGTCTGTGCCCAAATAGTTTGAGCTTCTAGTTTAAAAATCCACCTTTCCAGAAATAAGTCTCCTACTGTTTATAAGTCTCCTACTCTCCTCCTACTGTTTATAACAAGTCTCTTGTTATAAACCCCAACTCAGACCCCAGCTGTGCCCTGGACACCATATGCTGTCCTACAATCTAAGATAGATGCCCTCAATCTCACACAAATTATTAAGAAACCTACCAGGTACAACACTAAATAAGTAAACATGGGCACCCTCATAGATATCATCCTGACCAACTTGCCCTCCAAATACACCTCTGTATGTCTTCAACCAGGATCTCAGCGATCACTACCTCATTGCCTACGTCCGTAATGGGTCCATCACTGTCAAATGCTTCCTAAAATACTTCAGCGAGCAGGCCTTTCTAATGGACCTGGCCCGGGTATCCTGGAAGGATATTGACCTCATTCCATCAGTGGAGGATGCCTGGTTATTCTTTAAGAGTGCCATCTTTAAGAGTGCCAGTCACCATCTTAAATAAGCATGCCCCATTCAAAAAATGTGGAACTAAGAACAGATATAGCCATTGCTTCACTCCAGACTTGACTGCCCTTGACCAGGTCAAAAACATCCTGTGGCATACTGCATTAATCAATCAATCAATCAATCAAGTTTATTTTATATAGCCCTTCGTACATCAGCTAATATCTCGAAGTGCTGTACAGAGACCCAGCCTAAAACCCCAAACAGCTAGAATGCAGGTGTAGAAGCACGGTGGCTAGGAAAAACTCCCTAGAAAGGCCAAAACCTAGGAAGAAACCTAGAGATGAACCAGGCTATGAGGGGTGGCCAGTCCTCTTCTGGCTGTGCCGGGTGGAGATTATAACAGAACTATGCCAAAATGTTCAAAAATGTTCATAAGTGACAAGCATGGTCAAATAATAATCATGAATAATATTCAGTTGGCTTTTCATAGCCGATCATTAAGAGTTGAAAAACAACAGGTCTGGGACAGGTGGCGGTTCCATAACCGCAGGCAGAACAGCTGAAACCGGAACAGCAGCAAGGCCAGGCGGACTGGGGACAGCAAGGAGCCACCACGCCCGGCAGTCCCGACGTATGGTCCCAGGGCTCAGGTCCTCCGAGAGAAAGAAAGAGAGAAGGAGAAAATTTGAGAGAGCCAAGATTTTCTAAATGTTCATAAATGACAAGCATGGTCAAATAATAATCAGGAATAAATCTGTTGGCTTTTCATAGCCGATCATTAAGAGTTGAAAACAGCAGGTCTGGGACAGGTAGGGGTTCCGTAACCGCAGGCAGAACCGTTGAAACTGGAATAGCAGCAAGGCCAGGCGGACTGGGGGCAGCAGGGAGTCGTCATGCCCGATAGTCCTGACGTATGGTCCTAGGGCTCAGGTTCTCAGAGAGAGAAAGAAAGAGAGAACGAGAGAATTAGAGAAAGCATACTTAAATTCACACAGGACACTGGATAAGACAGGAGAAGTACTCCAGGTATAACCAACTGACCCTAGCCCCCCGACACAAACTACTGCAGCATAAATACTGGAGGCTGAGACAGGAGCGTTCAGGAGACACTGTGGCCCCATCCGAAGATACCCCCGGACAGGGCCAAATAGGAAGGATATAACCCCACCCACTTTGCCAAAGCACAGCCCCCGCACCACTGGAGGGATATCTTCAACCACCAACTTATAATCCTGAGACAAGGCCGAGTATAGCCAACAAAGATCTCCACCACAGCACAAACCAAGGGGGGGCGCCAACCCAGACAGGAAGATCACGTCAGTAACTCAACCCACTCAAGTGACGCACCGCTCCCAGGGACGGCATGAAAGAGCACCAGTAAGCCAGTGACTCAGCCCCTGTAACACGGTTAGAGGCAGAGAATCCCAGTGGAGAGAGGGGAACCGGCCAGGCAGAGACAGCAAGGGCGGTTCGTTGCTCCAGAGCCTTTCCATTCACCTTCACACTCCTGGGCCAGACTACACTCAATCATATGACCTACTGAAGAGATAAGTCTTCAGTAAAGACTTAAAGGTTGAGACCGAGTCTGCGTCTCTCACATGGGTAGGCAGACTGTTCCATAAAAATGGAGATCTATAGGAGAAAGCCCTGCCTCCCGCTGTTTGCTTAGAAATTCTAGGGACAATTAGGAGGCCTGCGTCTTGTGACAGTAGCGTACGTATTGGTATGTACGGCAGGACCAACTCGGAAAGATAGGTAGGAGCAAGCCCATGTAACGTTTTATAGGTTAACAGTAAAACCTTGAAATCAGCCCTTGCCTTAACAGGAAGCCAGTGTAGGGAAGCTAGCACTGGAGTAATATGATCAAATTTCTTGGTTCTAGTCAGGATTCTAGCAGCCGTATTTAGCACTAACTGAAGTTTATTTAGTGCTTTATCCGGGTAGCCATAAAGTAGAGCATTGCAGTAGTCTAACCTAGAAGTAACAAATGCATGGATTAATTTTTCTGCATCATTTTTGGACAGAAAATTTCTGATTTTTGCAATGTTACGTAGATGGAAAAAAGCTGTCCTTGAAACAGTCTTGATATGTTCGTCAAAAGAGAGATCAGGGTCAAGAGTAACGCCGAGGTCCTTCACAGTTTTATTTGAGACGACTTTACAACCATCAAGATGAATTGTCAGATTTAACAGAAGATCTCTTTGTTTCTTGGGACCTAGAACAAGCATCTCTGTTTTGTCCGAGTTTAAAAGTAGAACGTTTTCAGCCATCCACTTCCTTATGTCTGAAACACAGGCTTCTAGCGAGGGCAATTTTGGGGCTTCACCATGTTTCATTGAAATGTACAGCTGTGGGTCATCTGCATAGCAGTGAAAGTTAACATTATGTTTTCGAATAACATCCCCAAGAGGTAAAATATATAGTGAAAACAATAGTGGTCCTAAAACGGAACCTTGAGGAACACCGAAATGCACAGTTGACATTAACCTTTCACGCCTTTCTACCCCGGGTCCGGGAGCACCCCCCCCCCCCCACACACACTGAGCATAGCGTCACAATTAAATAGTAGCATCTAAATATCATTAAATCACAAGTCCAAGACACCTAATGAAAGATACAGATCTTGTGAATAAAGCCACCATTTCAGATTTTTAAAATGTTTTACAGGGAAGACAAAATATGTAAATCTATTAGCTAACCACGTTAGCAAAAGACACCATTTTTCTTTGTCCACCATTTTTTCTCAACACCAGTAGCTATCACCAATTCGGCCAAATAAAGATATTGATAGCCACTAACCAAGAAAAAACCTCATCAGATGACAGTCTGATAACATATTTATGGTATAGGTGTCACGCCCTGGCCTTAGTATTATTTGTTTATTTATTTTAGTTAGGTCAGGGTGTGACATGGGGTATGTGTGTGTTTGGGGGTATTTATATGGTAGAGGTGGTGTTGGTGGTAGTGTATGGGTTTGTGTTGAGTGTATGTATCTAGCTGTGTCTATGGGTGTGTAGTTTTCTAGGAAAGTCTATGGTTGCCTGAATGGGTTCTCAATTCTCAAGTGTTTCGTGTTCATCTTCGTCGTTATAAATTAAAGAAGATGTATTCATATCATGTTGCGCCTTGGTCCTCTCATTCATGTCAACACGATCGTGACAATAGGATAGGTTTTGTTAGAAAAATTTGCATATTTCAGGTATAAATCATAGTTTACAATTGCACCCACCATCACAACTCGACTAGAAAAAATACAGAGCAACGTGTATTTCCTAATTACTAATCATAAAACATTTCGTAAAAATACACAGCGTACACTAATTGAAAGACACAGATCCTGTGAATCCAGACAATATTTCAGATTTTCTAAGTGTCTTACAGCGAAAACACAATAAATCGTTATATTACCATAGCACATGTGCAAACATTACCCCAGCATTGATTCACGGCAAAAAGAGCGACAGCATTATCACCACCAAAATGTATTAATTTTTTCACTAACCTTCTCAGAATTCTTCAGATGACACTCCTGTAACATCATATTACAACATACATATAGAGTTTGTTCGAAAATGTGCATATTTAGCCACCAAAATCATGGTTAGACAATGAGAATCAGAAAATGTTGTGCACCATATTAGACAGTGATCTAGTCTTATACATAAATACTCATAAACGTGACTAAAAAATATAGGGTGGACAGCGATTGATAGACAATTTAATTCTTAATACAATCGCTGATTTACATTTTTTAAATTATCCTTACTTTTCAATACAGGTTGCGCCAAGCGAAGCTACACCTAACAAAATGGCGGCATAAGCGTTTAACATTTTTCGACAGAAACACGATTTATCATCATAAATTGTTCTTACTATGAGCTGTTCTTCCATCAGAATCTTGGGCAATGAATCCTTTCTTGGGTCTAATCGTCTTTTGGTCGAAAGCTGTCCTCTTGCCATGTGGAAATGCCCACTAACATTCGGCATGAACTGGAAACGTGCCCAGCGGTTCAAAGTGTCTCAAAATTGCACTAAACGGATATAAATTGCTATAAAACGGTTTAAATTAACTACCTCATGATGTTTATAACACCCATAACGAGTAAAAACATGACCAAAGAAATATTACTGGCTAAACAACAGCTTGGAAGGAGGCGAGTCCGACGTCCTTCGTGCGTCAGGTGCAGGCAGCAAAAGGAAGCTACTTCCGGTATTTGCTGTTTTATACAGGCCCTGATTGCGCAATCGACTCCATTCAAAGCGTCACCACGTACTGACACCCAGGGGAAGACGTAAGCAGTGTCTGTTTCTCCATAGCATTTACAGGGACCTTTAAACCGACCCCAGATCAGGGGCCAAGATGTCTGAAATCTGACTCCCTGTCATGAAAAGTGCTGTAGAAGGAGTTCTGTTTCACTCAGAGACAAAATTCCAACGGCTATAGAAACTAGAGAGTGTTTTCTATCCAATAATAATAATATAATGCATATTGTACGAGCAAGAATTGAGTACTAGGCAGTTTAATCTGTAGAGCAAATTATGCTAATGCGAAACAGCACCCCCTATATTCGCAAGAAGTTAACATTGAATTGCCCCCGCAATATGCAACTTTTCAGGGAAGCTAGGAACCAATATACACAGGCAGTTAGGAAAGCAAAGGTGTCACGCACTGTTCTGATTCACCTGTTCCTGTGATTGTCTCCACCCCCTCCAGGTGTCGCTTATATTCCCCAGTGTATTTATCCCTGTGTTTCCTGTCTCTCTGTGCCAGTTCGTCTTGTAAAGTCCATGGAGAATAAGAGCACCTCCTCCCAGCTGCCCACTGCACTAAGGCTAGGAAACACTGTCACCACTGATAAATCTACAATAATCGAGAACTTCAATAATCATTTTTCTACGGCTGGCCATGCTTTCCACCTGGCTACCCCTACCCCGGTCAACAGCTCTATACCCCCCACAGCAACTTCCCAAACCTCCCCAGCTTCTCCTTCACCCAAATCCAGATAGCTGATGTTCTGAAACAGCTGCAAAATCTGGACCCCTACAAATCAGCTGGGCTAGACAATCTGGACACTCTCTTTCTAAAATTATCCGCTGCAATTGTTGCCACCCCTATTACTAGCCTGTTCAACCTCTCTTTCGAATCTTCTGAGATCCCTAAAGATTGGAAAGCTGCCGCAGTCATCCCCCTCTTCAAAGGGGGATACACTCTAGACCCAAACTGTTACAGACCTATATCTATCCTACCCTGCCTTTCTAAAGGCTTCGAAAGCCAAGTTAACAAACAGATTCATTTCGAATCCCACTGTACCTTCTCCGCTATGCAATCTGGTTTCAGAGCTGGTCATGGGTGCACCTCAGCCACGCTCAAGGTCCTAAACGATATCATAACCTCCATCGATAAAAGACAATACTGTGCAGCCGTCTTCATCGATCTGGCCAACGCATTCGACTCTGTCAATTTCTGCATTCTTATCGGCAGACTCAACAGCCTTGGTTTCTCAAATGACTGCCTCGCCAGGTTCACTAACTACTTCTCAGATAGAGTTCAGTGTGTCAAATCGGAGGGCCTGTTGTCCGAACCTCTGGCAGTTTCTATGGGGGTGCCACAGGGCTCAATTCTCGGGCCGACATCAATGATGTCGCTCTTGCTGCTTGTGATTCTCTGATCCACCTCTATGCAGACGACACCATTCTGTACACTTCTAGCCCTTCTTTGGACACTGTGGTAACAAACCCCCAGACAAGCTTCAATGCCATACAACACTCCTTCCATGGTCTCCAATTGCTCTTAAATACAAGTAAAACTACATGCATGCTCTTCAACCGATCGCTGCCCGCACCACGCCCGCCCGTCTAGCATCACTACTCTGGATGGTTCTGACTTAGAATACGTAGACAACTACAAATACCTAGGTGTCTGGTTAGACTGTAAACTCTCCTTCCAAACTCTCCTTAAGCATCTCCAATCCAAAATCAAGTCTAGAATCAGCTTCCTATTTTGCAACAAAGCATCCTTCACTCATGCTGCCAAACATACACTCGTAAAACTGACTATTCTACCGATCCTTGACTTCGGCGATGTCATTTACAAAATAGCCTCCAACACTCTACTCAGCAAATTGGATGTAGTCTATCACAGTGCCATACGTTTTGTCACCAAAGCCCCAAATACTACCCACCACTGCAACCTGCATGCTCTCGTTGGCTGGCCCTTGCTTCATATTTGTCGCCAAACCCACTGGCTCCAGGTCATCTATAAGTCTTTGCTAGGTAAAGTCCCGCCTTATTTCAGCTCACTGGTCACCATAGCAGCACCCACCCCTAGCACGTGCTCCAGCAGGTATGTTTCACTGGTCATCCCCAAAGCCAAGTCCTCCTTTGGCCGCCTTTCCTTCCAGTTCTCTGCTGTCAATGACTGGAACGAATTGCAAAAATCACTGAAGCTGGAGTCTTATATCTCCCTCACTAACTTTAAGCATCAGCTGTCAGAGCAGCTTTTCTATTGTGTTATTGACTGTACGTTTGTTTATCCCATGTGTAACTCTGTGTTGTTTGTGTCACACTGCTTTGCTTTATCTTGGCCAGGTCGCAGTTGTAAATGAGAACTTGTTCTCAACTGTTTTACCTGTTTAAATAAAGGAGAAATAAAATAAATACAAAATAAAAACTTTATTTAGGTGCGCCAGGACAATACATAGTTGAGCTCATTCAGTTTAGCTCAACACTGATTGGCTATTATTATAACGTTTTACATTTTAAGGGAGCCAAATGCTCTCTGGCTTCCCTTGCATTCAATGCTACGGGCAGCAACAATGTCATACTCTTTTTGACCAGACAGCATCAGATAAATGGCCTACACATACGGAGACAGAGGGGAGCGATTCCGCTCGCTCGGATGCTTTCTCTATTGAGATACATTCAGTCTCTTGCTAATTGAAGAAATATTTTGGTACACAAAGAGACAAAATATAAATAATTGTATGTTTTTTTCTTGGTACATTTTTGGGTTGAAGCCAGGATTCCCTTGGCAAATGTCAAATATACACTCAGTGGCCAGGTTATTAGGTACACCACCCCGTTCACTAAAATGGTTCACTTCTACAGACAGTTAGTCATGTGCCCATAGCTTGCTATATAAAGCAGGCAGACAGGCATTGAGTTGTTCAGTTACTGTTCAATTGAACATTAGAATGGGCAAAACGAGACTTTGAGCTTGGTATGATTGTCAGTGCCAGGTGCACCGGTTCCAATATCTCAGAAACATCCGGCCACCTGGGCTTTTCACGCAAGACAGTGTCTAGGGTTTACCAAGAACTGTGCAACAAACAAAAACATCCACTCAGCTCGTTGATGAGAGAGGTCAAAGGAGAATAGCAAGAATCGTGCAAGCTAACAGGCGGGCCACAAACAAGCAAATAACGGAGCTGTACAACAGTGGTGTGCAGAACGGCATCTCGGAACGCACAACTCGTCGATCCTTGTCACGGGTGGGCTTTTGAAGCAGATGACCACACCAGGTTCCACTCCAATCAGCTAAAAACAAGAAGAAGCGGCTCCAGTGGACAATTGAGAATTACCAACACTGGACAATTGAGGAGTGGAAAAACATTGCCTGGTCCAAAGAATCCCGGTTCCTGTTGCATCATGCTGATGGCAGAGGCATGAACCCATCCTTCCTAGTGTCAACAGTACAGGCTGCTGGTGGAGGTGTAATGGTGTGGAGAATGTTTTCCTGGCACACGATAGCTCCCTTTATACCAATAGAGCAACATTTGAACACTACACCTTGTAGAATCCATGCCCC
Source organism: Salvelinus fontinalis (assembly GCF_029448725.1). Classification (NCBI taxonomy): domain Eukaryota; kingdom Metazoa; phylum Chordata; class Actinopteri; order Salmoniformes; family Salmonidae; genus Salvelinus; species Salvelinus fontinalis. The sequence goes on along the minus strand of NC_074684.1, from coordinate 9,114,705 downwards.
GAAGAATTCAGGCTGTTATGGAGGCAACAGGGGGTCCGACCCGATACTAGATGGGCGTACCTAATAAACTGCCGCACTGACTGTATGTCAACAAACCTTCCTCCAAGGATCCTTCTATGTTTTGAATTTTGTGTGTATGTTTTTGTCTTCTAGTTTCATGACGAATGACCCAACTGCAAGGTACAAGTGATTTCTGAGACTGTGCATGGTATTTACTGTGCGGTCGAGGTACGCTGTACTATATCAACTATCTCTCAGTCTATGGCTCTATTCATGGCATGGCTTTATCTGGCCACAAACAGCTCTGCCTCTATACATGTTGTGGGTGAGTTATCTGGAGATGGAGCTACTCTGGCGGCGCTTTAGGGGAGGATATCGGGCCATTACATCAGCTGTTTCCACTGATTGGCCAGCCTTGTATACCAAGACCCAGACAAAAGGAATGGGTGATAAATTACAGAGAGGAGAGGAATCGTCTGAATAAATCACCCCCCCCCCCTCCCCCCCAATGCACACACACAAATATCTTTGCAACACAAGGAAAACCATTTGAGCAGACTCCAAACTAGTATGGTACACTAACACACTCTTTTTTGTGCTCTTTTCTTTGACAGGGAAATTGACAATTTAGACAACGATTATGTACCTGCAATGAAAAACTGCCTTAGTCCCAATGTTCAATTTGTTTCCTTGCTTAATTTAGAGTGTTAAAACGATGAGGGAAATGAGCGGTTAAATTGTTCCTGGTTAGGCAGACTGAACAGCCTGCTGCTGTTGTACTGTGAGTTATCGTGTCTGTGTTGGTTCTCTATCTGTGGAACAGATACATTGAGTCCCGGTAGTTCTGCTGACACACATACACACACGAAAGACCACACACATACACGCGAACACCTGCGCTCACACACACACACACACACACACTGGTTCCAGTGGCTCAGGCAGCGTTTATTAGATGCCGGCCACTTTAGTGATGTAACTGTTTCATAAAGACTAAGTATATCAGAGATGAAGAGAAGGATAAGATACAGGGGAAATAAAGAACCCCGACAAACATTTATGGAAGGATGATGAGGCTGAGATGGTATTCCGGGCTGAAACAGTAGGATTGGGAATCCTTTATCTAGAAGTTGGACACGAAAAGAGATCCACTGAGGGGAACGGGTGTGGGCTGCATCCCAAATGGGTGAAATATTATTATTATTATTATTTTTAAATAGCATCATGTTCCCCGTTAAGTGCGCTACTTTGGACCAGGCCACCACTTCTGACTAGGGCCCATAGGGAAGTAGTATTGCACCCTTTAAGGAATAGTGTACCATTTAGGAGGCAGACACTGTGCTTGAGGTGGTCTTTTTGATTCCTAATGGTAAAAGCAGACTAATGATTGGAGCGGAACTAGTGGTGAAAGATTAACCACAGACCGAAGAGATTATTTATGGGTTAATATTCTGGTGATCTAAAATGGATGACCTTATCACCGCCAGTAAAATAGGTAAGAAATGCAGACTCCCTCAGGCAAAGGCCACATTTGTGAATATTATGTATCCAATAAGGGTTTATAAAGCCATTCAGTCCACATAATTAAAAAAAATCCATATACACTGTATGGCATGCAGAACTTACAGTGTTACTCTAAAAGGTAAATAACAGTCCTTTCAGCCCATTCATCCTCAGACCACATACATCAGCAGCTTTACCTTGACACTTTGCCACAACACACATCCACCATGTTGTCATCCCCCTAAGGAAAACACAGCGGAGCACAGAAACATTGAACCTGCTCGCTCGACTTTGAGAATAAATGACAGGGAAATGTACACAGCAGCACAGCATCCAAGGTCCTTTCTGCCTGCGTGGACCGCTGGCTGACTTGATGGCTGGCTGGACCGAGGATGATAAATGGTGGTGCATGGATAAAGCCTCTCTGGCTCAAGGAGCATCAGTGATAAAAACTAAGATCAGCGCTGTAGTACATACATAGGCTAGTCAGGGATGGGAGTCTGTATTACAAGGACTTTGCCTCACACACACACACACACACACACACAGAAACACACAAACACGGAGGAAGTAGCATGCTAGTCAAGGTGCACAGTGGCCAGTGCTCGACGGAATCTCAAAAGGGGAAAGGGTATATTGAGTCCCGTCAGTTGTACAACTGGAAAGGGTATATTGAGCCCCGTCAGTTGTACAACTGAATGCATTCAACTGAAATGTGTCTTCCGCATTTAACTAAACCCCTCTGAATCAGAGGGGTGCGGGGGAATGCCATAACTGACATCCACAGCAGGTAGCCTAGTGGTTAGAGCGTTGGGCCAGTAACCAAAAGGTTGCTACATCGAATCCCCGAGCTGACAAGGTAAAAATCTGTCATTCTGAGCAAGGCAGTTAACCCACTGTATGAATGGCAAGAAAGACAAGACTGTTTAGACAACTGTAGAGCACAAATGGATGCATTGTATACCCACACGTCAGCTCAATGTCTAGTTTTGATTTATAGTGCATTCGGAAAGTATTCAGACCGCTTGACTTTTTCCACATTTTGTTCCGTTACGACCTTATCTAAAAAAAAAAAAAAAAAAATTAAATGTCCATTTAAATGTGAAAAAATCATCAATTTACACACAATACCCCAAAATGACAAAGCAAAAACTGTTTTTTTGTTGTTGTTTTTTGCAAATTTCCCACTTACATACATTTGAAGTCGGAAGTTTACATCCACTTAGGTTGGAGTCATTAAAACTCGTTTTTCAACCACTCCACAAATGTCTTGTGAACAAACTATAGCTTTGGCAAGTCGGTTAGGACATCTACTTTGTGCATGACACAAGTAATTTTTCCAACAATTGTTTACAGACAGATTATTTCACTTATAATTCACTGAATCACAATTCCAGTGGGTCAGAAGTTTACATACACTAAGTTGACTGCGCCTTTAAACAGCTTGGGAAATTCCAGAAAATTATGTAATGGCTTTAGAAGCTTCTGATTGGCTAATTGATGTCATTTGAGTCAACTGGAGGTGTACCTGTGGATGTATTTCAAGGCCTACCTTCAAACTCAGTGCCTCTTTCATTGACATCATGGGGAAATCAAAAGAAATCAGCCAAGACCTCACAAAAATAAATGTATACTGGTTCAAGTGTGGTTCATTCTTGTGAGCAATTTCCAAATGCCTGAAGGTACCACGTTCATCTGTACAAACAATATTACACAAGTATAAACACCATGGGACCACGCAGTCGTCATACCACTCAGGGAGGAGACACGTTCTGTCTCCTAGAAATGAACATACTTTGGTGCGAAAAGTGCAAATCAATCTCAGAACAACAGCAAAAGACCTTGTGAAGATGCTGGAGGAAACGGTACAAAAGTATCTATATCCACAGTAAAACGAGTCCTATATCGATATAACCTGAAAGGCCGCTCAGCAAGGAAGAAGCCACTGCTCCAAAACCGCCATAAAAAGCCAGACTACGGTTTGCAACTGCACATGGGGACAAAGATCGTACTTTTTGGAGAAATGTCCTCTGGTCTGATGAAACAAAAATACAACTGTTTGGCCATATTGACCATTAATATGTTTGGAGGAAAAAGGGTGAGACTTGCAAGCCAAAGAACACCATCCCATCCCGTGAAGCACAGGGGTGGCAATATCATGTTGTGGGGGTGCTTTGCTGCAGGAGGGACTGGTGCACTTCACAAAATAGATGGCAACACGAGGAAGGTCAATTATGTGGATATATTGAAGCAACATCTCAAGACATCAGTCAGGAAGTTAAAGCTTTGTCTCAAACGGGTATTCCAAATGGATAATGACATACTTGGCTTGGCTAAAGGACAACAAAGCCAAGGTATTGGAGTGGCCATCACAACGCCCTGACCTCAATCCTATGGAAAATTAGTGGGCAGAACTGAAAAAGCGTATGCGAGCAAGGAGGCCTACAAACCTGACTCCGTTACACTAGCTCTGTCAGGAGGAATGGGCCAAAATTCACCCAACTTATTGTGGGAAGCTTGTGGAAGGCTACCCGGAACGTTTGACCCAAGTTAAACAATTGAAAGGCAATGCTACCAAATACTAATTGAGTGTATGTAAACTTCTGACCCACTGGGACTGTGATTAAAGAAATAAAAGCTGAAATAAATCATTCTCTCTACCATTATTCTGAATTTTTCACATTCTTAAAATAAAGTGGTGATCCTAACTGACCTTAGACAGCGAATTTTTACCAGGATTAAATGTCAGGAACTGTGAAAAACTGAGTTTAAATGTATTTGGCTAAGGTGTATGTAAATTTCCGACTTCAACTGTAGGTATTCAGACCCTTTACTCAGTACTTTGTTGAAGCACCTTTGGCAGCCTTGAGTCTTCTCGGGTATGACGCTAGGCCGGTTTTTGGGGAGTTTCTCCCATTCTTCTCTACAAATCCTTGAAAGCTCTGTCAGGTTAGGTGGGGAGCGTCGCTGCACAGTTATGTTCGGGTCTCTCCAGAGATGTTCGATCAGGTTCAAGTCCCGGCTCTGGTTGGGCCACTCAAGGATATTTAGAGACTTGTCCCGAAGCCACTCCTGCTTTGTCTTGGCTGTGTGCTTAGGGTCGTTGTCCTGTTGGAAGGCAAACCTTTGACCCAGTCTGAGGTCCTAATCACTCTGGAGCAGGTTTTCATCAAGATTCTCTGTTTTTTTCTCCTTTCATCTTTCCCTCGATGCTGACTAGTCTCCGAGTCCCTGCCTCTGAAAAACATCCCCATAGCATGATGCTGCCACCACCATGCTTCACATTAGGGATGGTGCCAGGTTTCCTCTAGATGTGACGCTTTGCATTCAGGCTAAAGAGTTCAATCTTGGTTTCATCAGACCAGAGAATCCTGTTTGGGTGCCTTTTAGCAAACTGCAAGCGGGCTGTCATGTGCCTTTTATTGAGGATTGGCTTCCTTCTGGCCAACCTACCATAAAGGCCTTATTGATGCAGTGCTGAAGAGATAGTTGTCCTTCTGGAAGGTTCTCAAATCTCCACAGAAAAACTTTGGAGCTCTGTAAGAGTGACCATCAGGTTCTTGGTCACCTCCCTGACCAAGGCCCTTCTCCCACGATTGCTCAGTTTGGCCGGGCGTCCAGCTCTAGGAAGAGTCTTGGTGGTTCCAAACTTCTTCCATTTAAGAATGATGGAGGCCATGTGTTCTTGGGGACCTTCAATAATGCAGAAATGGTTTGGTACCCTTCCCCAGATGTGTGCCTCCACACAATCCTGTCTCGGAGTTCTACGGACAATTCCTTCCACCTCATGGCTTGGTTTTTGCTCTGACATGCACTGTGGGACCTTTTATAGACAGGTGTGTGCCTTTCCAAATCATGTCCAATCAATTGAGTTTACCACAGGTGGACTCCAATCAAGTTGTACAAACATCTCATGGATAATCAATGGAAGCACTTAAGATCAATTTCGAGACTCGTAGCAAATGGTCTGAATACTTAAGATATTTCTGTTTTTATTTTTTTTTATTTGCAAACATTTCTAAAAACATATTTTCTCTTTCTCATTTTGGGGTATTGTAGATTTATATTTTAGAATAGCTTAACAAAACTTAACTTAACAAAATATGGAAAAGGTAAAGGGATCTGAATATTTCCCGAATCTACTGTACATTTTGTTGAGTTGTTAACTAACGTGAATTCCATGTGAAATCAACACAAAGTGTCACCATGTCATTGAATTTAGGTTAAAGGGATACTTCGTGATTTTCGCTATGAGGCCCTTTATCTACTTCCCCAGAGTCAGATGAACTCGTGGATACCATTTTTAGCATGCTAGTAGATACCCATAGACTTCCAGTTATTGCACTAACGCTAGTTAGCATTGGCTTGCAAAACCGCCTCTACCTTCTTTCATACTGGACACAGAGACATACAAATGGTATCCATGGGAATTTAGCTGGCCACCGGGGTTTGCACCACTACTGTTACGATAAGTACCATGGGATTTTTAGTGACCACAGAGAGTCAGGACAGCCGTTTAACATCCCATCCAAAAGTCAGCACCCTACACAGGGCAATGTCCCCAATCACTCTCCTGGGGCATTGGGATATTTTTAGACCAGGTGAAAGAGTGCCTCCTACTGGCCCATTCAGGGACCAACTCTGCTCAGCTTCAGAGGTAAGCTAGCAGTGGGGTGCAGGGTTAGCAGAAATGTCAACTAGAAAATGCAGGTCATGTTGCCCGGTGAGATCTCCCCCCAAAAAATGTAACTTCATGTTATTGTTGATTGGAGATCTGGGGAGCATTTCTCTGACATTGACAACAAGCTGATACTTGACAGATTGCACTTGACTCGCGTAAAAGCATACGAGGTGAAATACATGGGCAATGTATTAATATGTGGACGCTGTGTGTGCGTGTGTGTGTGTGTGTGAGAACCTGCGTGCGTGTGGATTTGTCTGTGTGTGTGTGTGTGTGTGTGTGTGTGTGTGTGTGTGTGTGTGTGTGTGTGTGTGTGTGTGTGTGTGTGTGTGTGTGTGTGTGTGTGTGTGTGTGTCAGACTGCAGTACTTTTTAGGATGAGGTTCAAACTACACTGATTAATCATCTAGAGTCCTCTCCAGCAGGGCTGTATCCCGAATGGCACCCTATTCCCTATGTAGGGCCCATTAGGCTCTAGTCAAAAGTAGTGTACTACTGTATATAAGGAATAGGGTGCTATTTTAAACGCAGCCTGTCAAAGCACTTATCAAACAGACTGGGTGGAACACTAATCTGTTCCAATGAGGAGGGAAAAATGCCTCTAATGAAAGGAAACATGCAAACAAAACTAAGACCCACACACCAAATTATATTAATTCAGTCTGCAATCATTACAAAGTCTGTATCTATTAAAGGATTTCATTAGCCTCATCATGTAATCCTGCATGACATGTTTTGGATTTTAAACAGCCTATACGTGACCAGACCAAAGGCAGACGCACCCTTGCACAATCACGCACAGACACACACTCACGCAGACACAGGCACGCACACACCCACAGATGCGCACACACACACACACACGCACGCAAGCACACGCGCGAACACACACGCACACACACTGTTTTCCATTTCCCATAAGTGCTGTTGAGCAATAATTTATTTTGTTGCGATTTGATTGGAGATACTGGACAAGGAAGTCTCCAAGGAAGTGCAGCTGTCATCTTTCTACTTGTCTAAGAACACAAAGTGAGGTGTACCTGCTTGTGATGTTGAAAGCTAATCACGCCGAATTTACATATCTCACATACACAAGACACTTAACATAATGGATTATTTTCTACTTTAGTTGAATTCAAAGGAAGATGGTTGGAGTTCTAAAGAACAAATGTATATACAGCTATTGTATATTTTCCTCGAAATTAAAACGATTGAGGAAACAGATGGCTACGGTTTTGTCACCAGGAATATGCAAGAGGTTACTAAAGGTGCTGTCCCTGTTGTCTCTCCATAAATAACACGTATACAGTGACTAGCCATCAACCCTTCTGACTGTACAAGGAAAACGTGTAAGAAAATGTCAGTTTACCGTGACTAAATTGCAGGTCTTCAACCCTTTCACCATACATTATCTATAGGAAGTAAGTGCACACTTTGGTAAAGGGCAGTTACATGGCTTCTAACTATCTGTGACCTCACCCTGGTCACCCTGTAGCATCCCCACACATTACACCCTCCCAGAAGGGGAGGGGGGAGAGAGAGGGGTAGGAAGAGAGTGGTAGGGAGAGAGAGAGAGGGGTAGGGACAGAGAAAGAAGGGTAGGGAGAGACAGAGGGGTAGGGAGAGACAGAGGGGTATGGAGAGAGAGAGAGAGAGAGAGGGAGGGTAAGGAGAGAGAGAGGGAGGGTAGGGAGAGAGAGAGGGGGTAGGGAGAGAGAGAGAGAGAGGGGTATGGAGAGAGAGAGAGAGAGAGAGTGTGTCAGAGGGAGAGGGAGGGGGAGAGAGAGAGTGAGAGGAAGAGAGGGAGAGATGAGAGGGGGAGAGACAGAGTGAGAGGAAGAGATGAGAGGGGGTGGGGAGGGAGAGAGAGAGGAAGAGAGGGAGAGATGAGAGGGGGGGTAGGGAGAGAGAGAGGGAGAGATGAGAGGGGGGTAGGGAGAGAGAGAGAGAGGAAGAGAGGGAGAGATGAGAGGGGGGTAGGGAGAGAGAGAGAGAGAGGAAGAGAGGGAGAGATGAGAGGGGGGTAGGGAAAGGGAGAGAGAGAGATGAAGAGAGGGAGAGATGAGAGGGGGGGTAGGGAGAGAGAGAGAGAGAGGAAGAGAGGGAGAGATGAGAGGGGGGTAGGGAGAGAGAGATTGAGAGGAAGAGAGGGAGAGATGTGAGGGGGGGTAGGGAGAGAGTGAGAGGGAGAGATGAGAGGGGGGGTAGGGAGAGAGAGAGTGAGGAAGAGAGGGAGAGATGAGAGGGGGGTAGGGCGAGAGAGAGTGGGAGGAAGAGAGGGAGAGATGAGAGGGGGTAGGGAGAGAGAGAGTGACAGGGAGAGATGAGAGGGGGGGTAGGGAGAGAGAGAGAGATTAAGAGAGGGAGAGATGAGAGGGGGGTAGGGAGAGAGAGAGTGACAGGGAGAGATGAGAGGGGGGGTAGGGAGAGAGAGAGAGAGATTAAGAGAGGGAGAGATGAGAGGGGGGAGAGACAGAGTGAGAGGAAGAGAGGGAGAGATGAGAGGGGGGGTAGGGAGAGACAGAGTGAGAGGAAGAGAGGGAGAGATGAGAGGGCTAGGGAGAGAGAGGGGGGAGAGACAGAGTGAGAGGAAGAGAGGGAGAGATGAGAGGGGGGTAGGGAGAGACAGAGAGAGAGGAAGAGAGGGAGAGATGAGAGGGAGAGATGAGAGGGGGGTGGGAGAGAGAGAGAGGAAGAGAGGGAGAGATGAGAGGGAGAGAGAGAGTGAGAGGAAGAGAGGGAGAGATGAGAGGGAGAGATGAGAGGGAGAGATGAGAGGGGTGGTAGGGAGAGAGGGAGCGATGAGAGGGAGAGATGAGAGGGGGGAGAGACAGAGTGAGAGGAAGAGAGGGAGAGATGAGAGGGGGGGTAGGGAGAGAGTGGTAGGGAGAGAGGGAGAGATGAGAGGGAGAGATGAGAGGGGGGAGAGACACAGTGAGAGGAAGAGAGAGAGGAAGAGAGGGAGAGATGGGAGGGGTAGGGAGAGAGAGGGGGGAGAGACAGAGTGAGAGGAAGAGAGGGAGAGATGAGAGGGGGTGATAGAGAAAGACAGAGAGAAAAAAAAGAGGGAGAGTATGTGGTTCAAACATTCTCCTCACCTTTGTGAGTTGTTCTGAATGTTCCATTAGGATGCCCATGGGTCTTTTACCGTGAGCTCTCCATGGAAACCTAACGGTGGGTTTAATGTTATGGTAATGGTTTTCAACTTAACTTGGCCTTTGTGAAGCTCTGTAACCTTTCTGAATGCTACAGAACATGAGTGGTTTCATCACACAGCACTCAAAGGTGTTGAATGAATTCATAATGAAAACCCTTCTGTTTGATGAATGCATTCAACTGATCTGATGGCCCGGTAAGAAAAGGCCTAGGAATATTTAATTAGCTTCAACTTCACTTTATTGTGACATAATCACATGGTATATATGGAAAACCTCTATTCATACCATGAGATCATTTATTTTACCTTGATTCATTATATCTTTAGTTATTTTTAGGTGTTTTTAATTGTTGTTTTTTAATCAGCTCTATTGTTTTTGATAACATTGGGTTTGGATTGCATATATGTGTTGTTGTATGTGTCGAACTGCTTTGCTTTATCTTGGCCAGGTCGCAATTGTAAATGAGAACGTGTTCTCAATTTGCCTACCTGGTTAAATAAAGGTGAAATAAAAAAATAAAAAATAAAAAATATTTGGCATTTTTGAGCCAAAGATTTGCAGATTGACTGACAGGTTAATACTTTTGACCTTGGCTAGCTAGCTTTTGTTAGAAAAAAATGCATCTGGAGATTCCATCTTTTTTTTGTTTTACCTGGCTGCCAATACCAGATGTTTTGGAAACAATAATTTGAGGAGTCGCCTGAAGCGTGAGAGGAATGGGAGATGAAGGAATACAGCAGTGCTGAGGCAGATTGCTCGTAATGAGGACGACTGGCTACTATTCTGAATGTTGTGTGGTGAGCTTTCTGGTGCCCAGAGCTGCTAAGGCATCACTCAAGTGGGTGATATAAGACTCAATGCAGGCTGGTTCCCAGACTTGCCTGAAGAATTTCATCAGCAGACTTCCTCACTATCATCTACCATCCTCTGTCTAGCTCCCTTCACTCCAGCCATGAACTAACCCTCTCCGTCTTCGGAGGCTGCAGCTTTCAAAGACTTGGCCTCTGTTGGTTGAGCTGTCATGATACTGAATATTGCTTGTTTGCTCTTGAAGCGCTTTGAGATTATATGAAAAGCAATACATTATTATTATTATTATTATTATTATTCTTTCACAGGGAAGTCCCACTGAGACCATGTCTCTTTTGCAAAGGACCCCTGCTTCACACAAAAACATGCAGCAGAACATACAAGGTACTTAATACAAGAACAAAGGTGGTATCATGAGAAATACAACAATACAAAATACGATCAATAAAGTTGTTACGTCAACAATGTTATTCAAGGAGTATTTTCCTTGTTCAATTAGTGCTGTACCCATCTAGATACTCAGCTTTGCCGTGGACAATGTTCAGTTCAAAGAGTATAGCTAACCAAAGTTTCTATTGACTGTGAACTGTGTTATTTAACATTGCCTCAATTATATACTAAGTTATATATTTTAGCTTACTTTGTTCGATAAGAAGAGAAAGACCCTAGTGGTCCTGTTCTTGGAGTTATGGCGATGCTAACTTGTTATTACACTGTGGGTGTGTTCCAAATGGCACCCTATTTCCTATATAGTACTCTACTTTGGGCCAGTGCCCTATGGGCTCTGATCAAAAACTAGTGCACTATAAAGGGAATAGGGTGCCATTTGGAACACACATGTTATTAATGCTGTAATTTGCTCCTATCGCATGGGACTGCTCATTCATCCCCTCCCCGATGCCTGAACCTGGCAAGGAGATACGACAAACCAGAACAATACTAATTGCCTAATCAAGAGCTAATTGCAGGCTTTCCATATCTAATTGTCTGGCTATACTAATAACTACAATCATGTTACTGTATGATGATGGCCTTATACAATGATACAATGTTCCTCATTATGTCCATGATCTGTCTCTGACACCAGACTGAACTGTGTGGTTCCATCTATGTGATTTGATGCCTCAACCCACCTTAACTACACTGAACAATAATATAAAGGCAACATTTAAAGTTTGTCCCATGTTTCATGATGCGAAATTAAAGATCCCAGAAATGTTCCATAAGCACAAAAAGCTTATTTTTCTCAAATGTGTTTACATCCCTGTTAGTGAGCATTCTCCTTTTCCAAGGTAATCCCTCCACCTGACAGGTGTGACATATCAAGAAGCTTATTAAATAGCATGATCATTACACAAGTGCACCTTGTGCTGGGGACAATAAAAGGCCACTCTGGAATGTGCAGTTTTGTTACACAACATAATGCCACAGACGTCTCAAGATTTGAGAGAGCGTGCAATTGGCATGCTAACTGCAGGAGTGTCCACCAGAGCTGTTGACAGATAATTTAATGCTAATTTCTCTACCCTAAGCCGCCTACAATCTCGTTTTAATGAATTTGGCAATACGTCCAACTGGCCTCACAACCGCAGACCACGTGTAACCAAGCCAGCCCAGGACCTCCACATCCGGCTTCTTCACCTGCAGGATCGTCTGAGACCAGCCACCCGGGCAAAGAATTTCTGCACAAACTGTCAGAAACCATCTCAGGGAAGCTCATCTGCCTCCACATCATCCTCTGCAGGATATTGTAACGGGCAGGCATAAGCTATAGACAACAAACACAATTGCATTTTATCAATGGCAACTTGAATGCACAGAGATACCGTGATGAGATAGTTAGATAGTTCCGGAGTTCCAAATTAAGCAGCAGCAGCTGAAAAGATGAGCTCCTACAAATATTGAAATTTAAATGTTTTTTTTTTTTTTAGAGTAAAGTACATCGAAAAAAATCAAAAGAAAACTGCAAACTGAATAGGAGACCAAACAAGCAGCAAACAAAGAAGAAAGGCTTTTGAAAAAGTAACAATTTTTTCATAAAATTATATCGTTTTCTTAGCTAGCTAAGTTGTTTACCTGTTGCTAGGCAGTTGCTAGGGACATTCCTGGAAGAAGCTAGCTAGCTAACAAGGAGTGTCTAGTTGGCAGAAGAGAAGAAGGGACAAAGAAGGGACAAAGTGGGACAAAATAAGGACAGAAGAAAAGGGAAAGGGGGGAAAGGGGACATTAAGGTGAAGCAGTCCTCTAAAGACACAAAAGACAATAATACAAGAAACAACACTTCTATTGCCTCTCCCTCTACGATACGCACTTCCGGGTTGGAGCGAGTAGTTGCATTCCGCTTTGCTCCACAGGTAGTATTACATTTCATTTCATTACAGTACAACAGTTTGATTTGTTTGATCTTAGCTGGCTACATAGCCGTCTTTGACTCCAAGATAATTGTGTAGTCTAGAGTAATTGTCGAGGTTACCTAGCCAGCTACACTTTCAAACAAAGTCAACAACGCAGCCACTGCTAGCTAGCCTATTTCACCAGCCAGCAGTACTATATCATTTTACTCAATAAGATTTTTTGCAACGTAAGCTTAACTTTCTGAACATTCGAGACGTGTAGTCCACTTGTCATTCCAATCTCCTTTGCATTAGCGTAGCCTCTTCTGTAGCCTGTCAACTATGTGTCTGTCTATCCCTGTTCTCTCCTCTCTGCACAGACCATACAAACGCTTCACACCGCGTGGCCGCTGCTACTCTAACCTGGTGGTCCCAGCGCGCACGACCCACGTGGAGTTCCAGGTCTCAGGCAGCCTCTGGAACTGCCGATCTGCGGCCAACAAGGCAGAGTTCATCTCAGCCTATGCTTCCCTCCAGTCCCTCGACTTCTTGGCACTGACGGAAACATGGATTACCACTGATAACACTGCTACTCCTACTGCTCTCTCCTCGTCTGCCCACGTGTTCTCGCACACCCCGAGAGCTTCTGGTCAGCGGGGTGGTGGCACTGGGATCCTCATCTCTCCCAAGTGGACATTCTCTCTTTCTCCCCTGACCCATCTGTCTATCGCCTCCTTTGAATTCCATGCTGTCACAGTTACCAGCCCTTTCAAGCTTAACATCCTTATCATTTATCGCCCTCCAGGTTCCCTTGGAGAGTTCATCAATGAGCTTGACGCCCTGATAAGTTCCTTTCCTGAGGATGGCTCACCTCTCACAGTTCTGGGTGACTTTAACCTCCCCACGTCTACCTTTGACTCATTCCTCTCTGCCTCCTTCTTTCCACTCCTCTCCTCTTTTGACCTCACCCTCTCACCTTCCCCCCCTACTCACAAGGCAGGCAATACGCTTGACCTCATCTTTACTAGATGCTGTTCTTCCACTAATCTCATTGCAACTCCCCTCCAAGTCTCCGACCACTACCTTGTATCCTTTTCCCTCTCGCTCTCATCCAACACTTCCCACACTGCCCCTACTCGGATGGTATCGCGCCGTCCCAACCTTCGCTCTCTCTCCCCCGCTACTCTCTCCTCTTCCATCCTATCATCTCTTCCCTCTGCTCAAACCTTCTCCAACCTATCTCCTGATTCTGCCTCCTCAACCCTCCTCTCCTCCCTTTCTGCATCCTTTGACTCTCTATGTCCCCTATCCTCCAGGCCGGCTCGGTCCTCCCCTCCTGCTCCGTGGCTCGACGACTCATTGCGAGCTCACAGAACAGGGCTCCGGGCAGCCGAGCGGAAATGGAGGAAAACTTGCCTCCCTGCGGACCTGGCATCCTTTCACTCCCTCCTCTCTACATTCTCCTCTTCTGTCTCTGCTGCTAAAGCCAATTTCTACCACTCTAAATTCCAAGCATCTGCCTCTAACCCTAGGAAGCTCTTTGCCACCTTCTCCTCCCTCCTGAATCCTCCTCCCCCTCCTCCCCCCTCCTCCCTCTCTGCTGATGACTTCGTCAACCATTTTGAAAAGAAGGTCGACGACATCCGATCCTCGTTTGCTAAGTCAAACGACACCGCTGGTTCTGCTCACACTGCCCTACCCTGTGCTTTGACCTCTTTCTCCCCTCTCTCTCCAGATGAAATCTCGCGTCTTGTGACGGCCGGCCGCCCAACAACCTGCCCGCTTGACCCTATCCCCTCCTCTCTTCTCCAGACCATTTCCGGAGACCTTCTCCCTTACCTCACCTCGCTCATCAATTCATCCTTGATCGCTGGCTACGTCCCTTCCGTCTTCAAGAGAGCGAGAGTTGCACCCCTTCTGAAAAAACCTACACTCGATCCCTCCGATGTCAACAACTACAGACCAGTATCCCTTCTTTCTTTTCTCTCCAAAACTCTTGAACGTGCCGTCCTTGGCCAGCTCTCCTGCTATCTCTCTCAGAATGACCTTCTTGATCCAAATCAGTCAGGTTTCAAGACTAGTCATTCAACTGAGACTGCTCTTCTCTGTGTCACGGAGGCGCTCCGCACTGCTAAAGCTAACTCTCTCTCCTCTGCTCTCATCCTTCTAGACCTATCGGCTGCCTTTGATACTGTGAACCATCAGATCCTCCTCTCCACCCTCTCCGAGCTGGGCATCTCCGGCGCGGCCCACGCTTGGATTGCGTCCTACCTGACAGGTCGCTCCTACCAGGTGGCGTGGCGAGAATCTGTCTCCGCACCACGTGCTCTCACCACTGGTGTCCCCCAGGGCTCTGTTCTAGGCCCTCTCCTATTCTTGCTATACACCAAGTCACTTGGCTCTGTCATATCCTCACATGGTCTCTCCTATCATTGCTATGCAGACGACACACAATTAATCTTCTCCTTTCCCCCCTCTGATAACCAGGTGGTGAATCGCATCTCTGCATGTCTGGCAGACATATCAGTGTGGATGACGGATCACCACCTCAAGCTGAACCTCGGCAAGACGGAGCTGCTCTTCCTCCCGGGGAAGGACTGCCCGTTCCATGATCTCGCCATCACGGTTGACAACTCCATTGTGTCCTCCTCCCAGAGTGCTAAGAACCTTGGCGTGATCCTGGACAACACCCTGTCGTTCTCAACTAACATCAAGGCGGTGACCCGTTCCTGTAGGTTCATGCTCTACAACATTCGCAGAGTACGACCCTGCCTCACGCAGGAAGCGGCGCAGGTCCTAATCCAGGCACTTGTCATCTCCCGTCTGGATTACTGCAACTCGCTGTTGGCTGGGCTCCCTGCCTGTGCCATTAAACCCCTACAACTCATCCAGAACGCCGCAGCCCGTCTGGTGTTCAACTTTCCCAAGTTCTCTCACGTCACCCCGCTCCTCCGCTCTCTCCACTGGCTTCCAGTTGAAGCTCGCATCCGCTACAAGACCATGGTGCTTGCCTATGGAGCTGTGAGGGGAACGGCACCTCCGTACCTTCAGGCTCTGATCAGGCCCTACACCCAAACAAGGGCACTGCGTTCATCCACCTCTGGCCTGCTCGCCTCCCTACCTCTGAGGAAGTACAGTTCCCGCTCAGCCCAGTCAAAACTGTTCGCTGCTCTGGCACCCCAATGGTGGAACAAACTCCCTCACGACGCCAGGTCAGCGGAGTCAATCACCACCTTCCGGAGACACCTGAAACCCCACCTCTTTAAGGAATACCTAGGATAGGATAAAGTAATCCTTCTAACCCCCCCCCCCCTTAAAAGAGTTAGATGCACTGTTGTAAAGTGGTTGTTCCACTGGATATCATAAGGTGAATGCACCAATTTGTAAGTCGCTCTGGATAACAGCGTCTGCTAAATGACTTAAATGTAAATGTAAATGAGATCCTGAGGCCCATTGTCGTGCCATTCCTCTGACGCTATCACCTCATGTTTCAGCATGATAATGCACGGCCCCATGTCGCGAGGATCTGTACACGATTCCTGGAAATGTCCCAGTTCTTCAATGGCCTGCATACTCACCAGACATGTCACCCATTGAGCATGTTTGGGATGCTCTGGATCGACATGTACGACAACGCATTCCAGTTCCCTCCAATATTCAGCAACTTCGCACAGCCATTGAAGAGGAGTGGGACAACAGTCCACAGGCCACACTCAACTGTCTGATCAACTCTATGCGAAGGAGATGTGTCACGTGAAATCCATAAATTAGGGCCTAATGAATTTATTTCAGTTGAATGATTACCTTACATGAACTTTAACTCTGTCAAATCTTTGAAATTGTTACATGTTTAGTTTTAGTTTTGTTTTTCAGTGTACATACGTGAGTGGAGTTCAACAAGGTTCAGCCTAAGGAAGTGATGCTAATGTTTTTCTATGTGTATCTGAAAGCAAGGAGATGGGGGTCAACACAGGGCCAAACCTTTAATTACACTGCTCTGTCTGTGGCCTTTAAGCTACCAGAGCTGAAATAGAGATGCATTAACCCCCACCACCCAGCGTCTGACACACACACACACATACACAGAGCGCGAGAGAGAGAGCGAGCGAGAGAGCGAGCGAGAGAACGACAGAGAGAGCGAGAGACAAAATGAGAGAGACGGACAGTCTCCCAAAGCCAGCAAGCCACAAGGTCAAAGTCTCATCGTCTGATGTGGCTGAAAGGACTAAGCTGTTGTGCTAATAGTATTTTGTCCCCAGGGAAATGTTTAGAGTCAGTATTGCTCGGTTTTTCCGATATTCAGTTTCCCAAACTTTTCTGACTTTTTAATTTAAATGGTTTGACTGCAACAGTTTTAAAGGTAATATTGCTGGTAATAGTTAATAGTTGTGATGGTGGTTTAAGGTTATATTTTTGTTCTGAAACACAAATCAAATCCCACTCTCCGTCTGACACATAGGAGGCATGAAAAGTACATCATATTTCCTAACATTCTGCTTGCCACCTCCGTTATGAAATCGGTGGTGCTGTTACTGTGAAGGTGTTTCATCCTACCTGATCTCTGCGGCCTGTCACTCTCCACTGATTGGCAGGGGAGGAACATGCACACACACACACACACACACACACACACACACACACACACACACACACACACACACACACACACACACACACACACACACACACACACACACACAGTCAATCAGTCAGACACACTCTCTCTCTTTCTTTCACACACACACAGGCACACACACACACACACACACACACACACACACACACACACACACACACACACACACACACACACACACACACACACACACAGTCATTCAGTCAGACACACTCTCTCTCTTTCTTTCACACACACACAGGCACAGAAAGTGACACACGCACACATAATCAGTTACACACACACACTCTCTTTTTCTCACACACACATAGTCACACACACATAATAATGCACACACACAAATATACCCACACTTGGAGCAGTGCCGTGAAGCTGTCAGCCTAGCGGGCCCAGCAGCGTTGCCATGATGGTAATTTATGTAGAAGCTGATCGTGTCAGTGGTTTCATAAATTGAACTTGTCATTTATTCCCGTAAACGGCACTGGGAGTAGGTGCTGCAGTGTGCATGCCCACTTTCCTGTTACACCACCACCGAGCCAGCCAAAAGTTTTCTCTTGTTGTTCTTACACTACAAAAGTCAGCCTGGAACTAGACCATGGATTCCTCTGTGATGATGATGAGAAAGGCGTCAGGTGGTAAGAGAAAGGAGGGAAAGTGGTATCTCCTGCTCAGTTTTCAGTCCCAGGGTGGATTTAAAGTTTCAGTCACTTTATTCAGTGGCACTACTTGTCTTTTACTCCCAGTTTCAATCAAGGTGGGAATTGTAGTTTTTTTTCCCTCTTTTTTTTCTCCCCTCCTTTTTTTGTTTCTCTGAAAATGCATCGTGCTTATGGTAACGTGTGTAAGCGTCACAAATGAATAACAAAAATTTGCGTGTCGGTGGGGGATTCGAAAGCACAAGGCCATTAATTGATATGTTGTATTAAGCTATAGTGTTTCAGAACCTAAATGAGCATACCAAAGTGGTTTCAGTGAAATGCCATTGTTTCCGTGGCGACGGGTCTCAATAACAATCTGTCTAATCTAATTAGATAGGATTGTCGTTATGGCGCTGCTTTAGCGATTAACTTGTGCTAACTCAATCTGTGCCTCTGCCATTTCAAACCAGAGACGACCTGCTGAGAGGTGGGGACATTTCGCAAATTGGTATTTCAACATAAAGCGTAATTGCCGAGGCAGAGGAAGGAGTCAGTTCAACTTCTGACGGACGCCTTGCATCTTATTGCCTGATTAACTTTTTCTGGTGTCATTGTTAATTGGATTGGATTGGATTAATTCAGATTGGATGTAATAGAACCCAGAACTTTTTGTAGATATTTATACATGAACCATTTTGTGAGACTTGTGTTGACTTTTTGGGCACTTGGGCGCTAGAAATGTTATTTTCACTAGGAAATGTAATCTGTTTTTTATTTGAAGGGATCATAACTCAAGCATTTGATTGCCTCGCAGTTTGTTCAGGGTTTGATTGCCTAAGCGTACTATCGGAATGGGAATGTCTCGAAAGGGATTCAGGCCACAACTCTCAAGTGCTGGTAAACAATTACATGCAGTTTAATTTATTTTCTGAGAAAATGTTTCTGGTTTGCGTAGATTTCCTTAGTAAATAGAATAGTAGAGTGATTAAACCATGGCAAGTAGCTTGAAACATTCTGAATTTGGATTGTTGCACGGCAGTAATTTAAAATGTCACTTAAGCATGTGTGTGTTTGGTGTGCAGTCTTGAGAGTGCTGCGGAAAAACACACAGAATTAAATTACAAGACCATGTGCTAAACAACTTGGATAAAAAGGTTAGCTTGAGGAAAAATAACTGTCTCATATCCTTAGGGAAGACAATGCTTTTTGTGTTCAGCCAGAGAGCCTTACACCCTGGAGCAGGGGTGGGCAATTTTACCTTGCCAGGGCCAATGTGAGTGCAGGTTTTTCTTCCAGCCCATTTGTAATTCTTCTGTTGTACACCTGATTCAAAAGCCTGGGCCCACACTGGCCCTCACAGAGTAATACTTCTCACCTCTAATAGAAGTCACCTGGCTTCACGCCTGCACCCACATCTGCCCTCACAGACTAAGGTTCACCTCTGTCCTTAAGGCGGCAGAGTCAAGGCTGTGAAAGATGCATGGAGAGGTTGCTAGGTGAACGCATGATTCCAAGTGCATATTTGGCTGTGACACACACATACTCACGTCATCAGGCTATATATTGGGCGTTATATGTCACCCATATGGCGCCTGTTGACATTCTGGTGTCATAACACTTCCCTTAAAGTGGCAAGCACACTAGTCCCCTGATCCTTATCCTACTCATCCCCTGGCAGGGTTTGACAATGTCGATGGTTGGAGAGGCTGTCACGGCTTGAGGGCATAGTAATGGAGAAGTAATATGAAAATATTAAGCGGGGTGAGTATACGCATTCATATTTTATAATTAGTAGAGAATCAACAGAAGCGCTACAAATTGGATGCACTCTGTATCCCCCTCTCCCCCTCTCTTTAGATTCACTTACCACCACCGGTGACTCAGCATCTATCTGTAGCACATGTAGAAGGGAGAGAGCGGATTCAACATGAAACCATGAACTTGAAGAGGGTTGTGAACGATGGGGAAATTAGGAGCAGTTGGAAGTGCAGAGCGGGAGGTAAATTCATTAGCACATCCAGCAGGAAGTGACAGCCAGGGACCTAAACGGTTCCCCCAGGCCACCATACTCCGACCATGCAGGGAACTCATCTCAAAACAGAGCGGGTTGCTTAGAAACCACACATAGATAGATTCCCATTAAACGACTTGCAAAGTGCAATGCATTTTGAGCATGTAAAGGCCAGATTGAACCATTGGAAAGGTCATGCGCAGTTCTTGCATTTAAAAACAAAACAAAAATGGTATTAAGTGTAGGCCACAAGAGCTAGCTAGGTAGAAGAGGATGAATGAGTGAACTGAATTAATCTTTAGTTTCCTGACAGTACATCTGCACTATTTTCCAAAATGGCATCACTCGCTAAAGGTATGAGTGAGAACTTAGTCTGTTACAAGATCTTTCTTTCTTTGATCTTTTTAATGCATAGTCAGGACAGTGAATTCCTGATCATATTCTGAATTGTGACACACATTTCACAACACCTGCTTTTCCATCCTAATAGGCTCTGTGTATTCACCTCAACAACTGTCAACACAGCTGTACAGTACTTTATCCTCCTACTGAATATCACCTAGCTGATGTACACTTATTACAAGGAGTGGATTGAGAAACCATACAATATTTATTATTTATGGTCCCCTGCAAATCGTAATGCATTCGTGAGAACATACGCGCTTATCAAGAAATGTCCCTCTTACCCTTCTGATCTGGTGTATGGTTCTTGAAAGTGAAACCCCTGATCATATACTTAACCATTCCAGTTTTGAGTATACAGTTCATCTCTCTTGTCTAACATGTTTCACCACACCTGCTACTGCACCCTAATAGGCTCTGAGCATTCGACCATCCACTGTCAACCCAGCTGCAGTGTACAGTAGTCAACGTCAGAGTGAGCCTTCAACAGTACTGTATGTTAGTTCTCCAAGCGGAGTGAGTGCACAGGCACGGAGTGTGACATTGAAAAGGCTTCCGAAACCTGGTTGGCTGGTTGACTGACTGCATGGCAGGATCTCCCTCCCCTTTGCTCACTATGAATATATTTAGACAATAGCCTTCCTCTTTGTGTAAAATGATGGATGGGGGATTGTGAGAATGCTTTACAGTGAATGCTAATGTTTTCCCCCTTTCCCTTCACAAATCTGTTTATACCCTGTATCTATATTTTGCATTTTAATGGCTGCTTGGCAATTTTTGCAGGCGGATTTGCATTGCTAATGCACATCTTAACAAAAGAGGAGCGACGTACTCTTTTCCCCCTCGAGACACTCATCTGCCGCGGGAAAGGGAGTGGGATCGGCATGCAATCATCAAAGCTGAAGGAAACTGCTTATTTAACCCATTACTTCTATGTTTACTACAGAGTTGTTACTGTATGTATGGTCTTCAGCTCTATTCCACTGCACTGCTTCCCAGGCCTTACACTGTAGTAGCTGACACGAATGGTGGATTTAAACACAATTTGGAAGTCACAGCAATTGTTTATGAGAGTAGGGAGGCTCAAGGGTTTTCTAGGAACTTTGGACGCCAGAGAATGTCTCCAGCTAAAGTTACTGGGTTTCAAAAACCCTTCAAGCTACAAATTCCGATCCCTCTTTCATTAAGTGTACAATCAGAGCTTCAATTTAGTCTTGGCTAACTCACTCTTGTACACTCTGAG
Organism: Salvelinus fontinalis; assembly: GCF_029448725.1. Lineage (NCBI taxonomy): Eukaryota > Metazoa > Chordata > Actinopteri > Salmoniformes > Salmonidae > Salvelinus > Salvelinus fontinalis. The sequence continues at coordinate 9,093,291 of NC_074684.1, read as the reverse complement.
AAAAAAAGGTACTATCTCGAACCAAAAAGGGTTCTTCGGCTGTCCTCATAAGAAACCCCATTGGAGAACCCCTTTCGGTTCCATGTAGAACCCTTTCCACAGAGAGTTCTACATGGAACCAAAAAGGGTTCCACCTGGATCCCAAAAAGGGTTGTCCTATGGCGACAGCCGCATAAACCTTTTGGAACCCTTTTTTCTAGCCATGGGCATTGTATCTAAATAAAGTTATTTCACATGTCTAACTTGAACAGTGAATGTAGCACTACATCTATACTGTGTGTGTGTGTGTGTGTGTGTGTGTGTGTGTGTGTGTGTGTGTGTGTGTGTGTGTGTGTGTGTGTGTGTGTGTGTGTGTGTGTGTGTGTGTGTGTGTGGGGGGGGGGGGATCACAGCAATGGACCATTTGTTTCATCAATTTGAAAGGTTTCTATTTGGAGGAAGACTGCATGAGCACAATCCCATTCATGTGCTGTGTAGGGTTTTCCCTCCATTTCTCTGAAATTGATTGCCTCCATAGTTCTATTAGATAATATTGTGGAGAGCCAACTTGATTGCTCCTTGAACATTCAGTCATCAGTCATTGTAATCGTTCCACGGGGAAGTTGTCTAGATGGGGCTCCAGATTCAGAAAATGCCATAAAAAAGGAACGCATACATGCGTTTACTTAGTCAAAGACTTGTATGTTCTCTCTAGTGAATTGAGGCATGTTATAAAAGGCATTCATCTGCTTTGCTAAGCATTGTTGGGTAGTGTGTGTGTATGCATAGTGTGTGTATGTGTGTATGCATTGCATCTTGCAATTAAGCAATATAACAAATCAGAGTGCTTACCCCCACTTGAAAGGTAGATCGTCTGAACGATTTTCTCCTATAAAACCACACAACAATGTGTGTAACAAGCCAAAAATTGATATAACACCGTGTGATTGTTTTGACTAGCAGCAGTAACACTACCACTAACCTACAAAGTAGATATATGATATATACTGTACACTGAGTGTGTAAAAAATTAGGATCACCCTCCTAATATTGACTTGCACCCCTCCTTTTGCCCTCAGAATAGCTTCAATTTGTCAGGGCATGGACTCTACAAGCTGTCAAAAGCGATCCATAGGGATGCTGGCCCATGTTGACTCCAATGCTTCCCAAAGTTGTTCAAATTGGCTGGATGTCCTTTGGGTGGTGGACCATTTTTGATTACACACAGGAAACTGTTGAGCGTGAAAAACCCAGCAGCATTGCAGTTCTTGACACAAACCGTTGGCAGCTGGCAGCTACTACCAGACAAAAGGCACTTAAATCGTTTGAATGGCTCACACACAATCCATCTCTAAATGGTCTCAAGGCTTAAAAATCCTTCTTTAACCTGTCTCCTCCCCTTCACCTACACTGATTGAAGTGGATTTAACAAGTGACATCAATAAGGGATCATAGCTTTCACCTGGATTCACCTGATCAGTGTATGTCATGGAAAGATCAATTGTTTATAATGTTTTGTACACTCAGTGTATATATACAGTACCAGTCAAAAGTGTGGAAGTACCTACTCATTCAAGGGTTTTTCTTTATTTTTACTATTTTCTACATTGTAGAACAATAGTGACGACATCAAAACTATGAAATAACATATGGAATCATGTAGTAACATGCTTCAGGTGCCTTCTTAAAAGTTAATTTGTGGAATTTATTTCCTTCTTAATGCGTTTGAGCCAATCAGTTGTGTTGTGAGAAGGTAGGAGCAGTATACAGAAGATGTCCCTATTTGGTAAAAGACCAAGTCCATATTATGGCAAGAACAGCTCAAATAAGCAAATAAAAACAACATCATTACTTTAAGACATGAAGGTCAGTCAATGCGGAACATTTCAAGAACATTGAAAGTTTCTTCAAGTACAGTTGCAAAAACCATCAAGTGCTATGATGAAACTGGCTCTCATGAGGACTGCCACGGGAAAGGAAGACCCAGTGTTACCTCTGCTGCAGAGGCTAAGTTCATTAGAGTTAACTGGACCTCAGATTGCAGCCCAAATAAATGCTTCACAAAGTTCAAGTAGCAGACACATCTCAACATCAACTGTTCAGAGGAGACTGCGTGAATCAGGCCTACATGGTTGAATTGCTGCAACAAAAAAAAAATACTAAAGGACACCAATAGTAAGAAGAGACTTGCTTGGGCCAAGAAACAAAAGCAATGGACATTAGACCGGTGGAAATCTGTCCTTTTGTCTGATGAGTCCAAATTTGAGATTTTTGTGAGACGCAGAGTAGGTGAACAGATGATATCCGCATGTGTGGTTCCCACCGTGAAGCATGGAGGAGGAGGTGTGATGGTGTGGGGGTGCTTTGCCAGTGACACTGTCAGTGATTTATTTAGAATCCAAGGCACACTTATCCAGCATGGCTACCACAAAATTCTGCAGTGATACACCATCCCATCTGGTTTGTGCTTAGTGGGACTATCATTTGTTTATCAACAGGACAATGACCCAAAACACACCTCCAGGCTGTGTAAGGGCTATTTGACCAAGAAGGAGAGTGATGTAGTGCTGCATCAGATGACCTGGCCTCCACAATCACCCGATCTCAACCCAATTGAGATGGTTTGGGAGGAGTTGGATGGCAGAGTGAAGGAAAAGCAGCCAACAAGTGCTCAGCATATGTGGGAAATCCTTCAAGACTGTTGGGAAAGCATTCCAGGTGAAGCTGGTTGAGAGAATGCCAAGTGTGCAAAGCTGTCATCAAGGCAAAGGGTGTCTACTTTGAAGAATCTCAAATATAAAACATATATTCTTTTACGTGATTCTGTATGTGTTGTTTCATGGTTTTGATGTTTTCACTATTATTCTACAATGTAGAAAATAGTACAAATAAATTAAAACCCTTTAAAACTTCTTTGGGATAGGGGGCAGCATTTTCACGTCCGGATGAAAAGCGTGTCCAAAATAAACTGCCTGTTACTCAGGCCCAGAAGCTAATATATGCATATTATTCGTAGATTTGGATGGAAAACACTCTGAAGTTTCTAAAACTGTTTGAATTATGTCTGTGAGTATAACTGAACCTATTTGGCAGGCGAAACACAGAGGACAAACCATTCAGAATTAATTTTTTTGAGGTCACTCTCTTTTCAATGAGCTTTCATTGGGAATCCAGATTTCTAAGGGACTTTCTTGCAGTTCATATCGCTTCCACTGGATGTCAAAAGTCTTTAAAAATTGGTTGAGGTTTTTCCTTTGAGAAATTAAGAAGTATCACTCTTCAGAACGAGGGTAGAGAGAAGTGTACTCTTTGATAGAGGCGCGTGACCTGAAAAGCACGCTCCACTTTGGTTTCCTCCAGTATTGAACACAGTTAATCCCGTCTTAAATTGTATCGATTATTTACGTAAAAAAATACCTAAAGTTGTATTAGGAAAGTATTTTGAAATGTTTGAACAAAGCTTACAGGTAACTTATGAGAAATTTTGTAGTCATGTTGCGCAAGTTGGAACCGGTGTTTAACTGGATCAAACGCGCCAAATAAATTGATATTTTGGATATATTTCGACGGAATTAATCGAACAAAAGGACCATTTGTGATGTTTATGGGACATATTGGAGTGCCAACAGGAGAAGCTCGTCAAAGGTAACGCATTAATTATATCTTTATTTCTGCGTTTTGTGTCGCGCCTGGAGGGTTGAAATATGATTGTCTGTGTTTGTTTGCTGGGGTGCTATCCTCAGATAATAGCATTGTTTGCTTTCGCCGTAAAGCCTTTTTGAAATCTGACACGTTGGCTGGATTCACAACAAGTGTAGCTTTAATTTGGTGTATTGCATGTGTGATTTCATGAAAGTAAAATTTTTATAGTAATTTATTTGAATTTGGTGCTCTGCATTTTCACTGGATGTAGGCCAGTTGGGACGCTAGCGTCCCACATATCCCAGAGAGGTTTTAATGAGTAGGTGTGTCAAAACTTTTGACGTGTACTGTATATATATTTCAGAATAAAATATTTAAACGTGACATAATATACAATTAAGCACAAACAGTGTGGCATTGGTTAATGAAGAGCAGTTGCCTATGCAGAGCGCAGTTGTAGAGGAAAATAATGAGACACAAAGTACAGAGCCTTCCATGTCTTAATGTGCATAAAACTGATCTGCCAGAGCTTATGCCTTCTCGCTCTGTGTGTGTGTTTGTGTCGTTCACTCGGCATAATTGGGTCACAGTGCTGAAACGCTGTAACAGTCCCTTGATCTGGCGGTTTAGCTGACAAGCAGTCCCAGGGTGCCACGGAGAGAGAAGTACACAAACATTTTATTTACCATTAACACAGGGGGATGTTCAGACAAAACTTTGACAAAATAATGCTTTCCCTCTTGGAAAGCATGCGGGAGAATAGGAGATTAAGGGAAGGGGGGTTTATAATGGGAGAAGTTGTTAATTGGTTGATGGGAAGTCCTTGGCTGCATTTCAATGGTCTACAGTAACTTCCTCTCCTTCTCTCCTCATCTCCTCTCCTTCTTGCATGTTATTCTTACATCAGGAAATACAACAGCATAGGCTCTACTTCAATGTTCACACTAATGAACTGGGCATGCATTCTAAGTTGCACGGTAGCCCTTGTCCCTGTCCTCTAAGGTCATAATACCATACTCAGACGTCATAGAGCTTCTCCTGATAAAGATTTGGCCTGATAGGCTCTGAGTTAGGCACTCTACTGATTGTAGCAAGCTGATTGTCTGTCTGTGCTCCTGGCTCTGTGTCCTGTGAAGTGGATCTGTGCAGCTTGAGTGGCCCTAAAGCACTAGCTCTTCTACCGTATGGATTTTCAAACCCACTTATATTTTCTCATTACTCAGGTGTGGCCCGTCTGTCTGTCTGTCTCTCTCTCTGTGTGTGTGTGTGTGTGTGTGTGTGTGTGTGTGTGTGTGTGTGTGTGTGTGTGTGTGTGTGTGTGTGTGTGTGTGTGTGTGTGTGTGTGTGTGTGTGTGTGTGTGTGTGTGTGTGTGTGTGTGTGTGTGTGTGTGTGTGTGTGTGTGTGTGTGTGTGTGTGTGTAGAGGGGTCTACTCTTCAAAGTAGCCAATATATAACAGTAGATTGAAACAGAGATTGAACAGACATGGCATCTGCAGCCTCTACTCTCCTCTTGTCTCTTCTCCTAGTCTTTTTTTCGAGCTACCCAATATTCTGTTATGGATATTTACCCCCCCCCCCCCCCCGAACCCCTTCCTGTGTCAGAGGGAAAAAGGCTTCTCCGGCGACATTACAAAGATGGATTAAACCAACCGTTAAATTGCCTCTTTGAGGGAAATGAATAAATAAAATTGAGGAACTAATTCCTTGACTGTGCACATCTCTTGTGTGTGTGAATAAAATGTTCCCCCAACACCCTACTATTCTGACCTGCCAATTGACCTAACCCGCGTGCCGCGGTCCTAAGAATATGGAGCAGCAGAGCCACACATTCTAAACACATTGCTCTGTGGAGCAGTAGGAATGTCATCCAATTCGTTTTTCCCCACAAACAATATACTTCCATATGACATTACAGAGATACTGGAGCTTCTTTAATAAAATCACATTTTACTCCATCTGGGCAAAATGTGCTAAAATAAATGTTGCGAACCAGAAGAAAAGGGCTAAAACAGTAGGACATCATCTACTGTCTTATCCACTGTGTTGAATAAGGATGCATGTGCTTAGACGTGTACAAAATGGGTTGCACTACAAAGTCTGCTCAGCTGTAGTATCCTCTTTATAAACTGCCAGAGACTGTTGACCTGATAAAACCCTAATCAAATCAAATTTGATTGGTCACATACACATGTTTAGCAGATGTTATTGCAGGCGTAGTGAAATTCTTGTGTTCCTAGCTCCAACAGTGCAGCAGTATCTAACAATTCACAGCAATACACACAAATCTAAAAGTAAAAGAATGGAATTAAGAAGTAAATAAATATTAGATAGAGCAATGTCGGAGTGCCATCGACAAAAATACAGTAGAGTAGAATACAGTATATACATATGAGATGAGTAAAGCAGTATGTAAACGTTACTAAAGTGGCTAGTGTTCCATTATTAAAGCGGCCTCTAAGGTGCAGGGTTGCGTAACCGGATGGAAGCCGGCTAGTGATTGGCTATTTAACAGTCTGATGGCCTTGAGATAGAAGCTGTTTTTAGTCTCTGGGTCCCAGCTTTGATGCACATATACTGACCTCACTTTCTGGATGATAGCGGGGTGACAGGCTGTGGCTTGGGTAGTTGATGTCCTTGACAATATTTTTGGCCTTTCTGTGACATCAGGTGCTGTAGGTGTCCTGGAGGGCAGGTAGTTTGCCCCCGGTGATGCGTTGAGAAGACCGCACCACCCTCTGGAGAGCCCTGGATTTGCAGGCGGTGCAGTTGCTGTACCATGCGGTGATACAGCCCGACAGGATGCTCTCAATTGTGCATCTGTAAAAGTTTGTGAGGGTTTTAGGGACCAAGCCACATTTCTTCAGCCTCCTGAGGTTGAAGAGGCATTATTGTGCCTTCTTCACCACGCTGACTGTGTGGGTGGACCTTTTCAGATCGTCAGTGATGTGTACGCCGAGGAACTTTAAGCTTTCCACTTGCTCCACTGCCGTCCCGTCGATGTGGATAGGGGCGTGCTCCCTCTGCTGTTTCCTGAAGTCCACGATCAGCTCTTTTGTTTTGTTGACGTTGAGTGAGAGGTTATTTTCCTGGTACCGCTCTCCCAGGGCCCTCACCTCCTCCCTGTTTTCTGTCTTGTCATTGTTGGTAATCAGGCCTACTACTGTTGTCTGAACTTGATAATTGAGTTGGAGTCATGGGTGAACAGGGAGTACAGGAGGGGGCTGAACACGCACCCTTGTGGGGCACCTGTGTTGAGGATCAGCAAAGTAGGGGTGTTGTTTCCTACCTTCACCACCTGGAGGCGACCTGTCAGGAAGTCCAGAACCCAGTTGCACAGGGAGGGGTACAGTCCCAGGGCCCCGAGCTTAATGATGAGCTTGGAGGGTACTATGGTGTTGAATGCTGAGCTATAGTTAACTCTACCACTTCTCTCTCCCGGATCCGGGATCCTCCTCATCAAAAAAGCTGACTAGCATAGCCTAGCCTAACGGGACAGGGATATCATATAATATAATTTTCATGAAATCACAAGTCCAATACAGCAAATGAAAGATAAACATCTTGTGAATCCAGCCATCATTTCCGATTTTTTAAATGTTTTACAGCGAAAAGACAATATGCATTTCTATTAGCTAACCACAATTGCCAAAGACTCAACCACATATTTTCACCATGTTTCTACCGCATAGGTAGCTATCACAAAATCGACCAAATAGAGATATAATTAGTCACTAACCAAGAAACAACTTCATCAGATGACAATCTTATAACATGTTATACAATACATTCATGTTTTGTTCGAAAAATGTGCATATTTGAGGTATAAATCATAGTTTTACATTGCAGCTACCATCACAAATAGCACCGAAGCAGCCAGAATAATTACAGAGAGCAACGTGAAATACAAATAAATACTCATCATAAAACATTTTTGAAAAATACATGGTGTACAGCAAATGAAAGATAAACATCTTGTGAATCCAGCCAATATTTCCGATTTTTTAACTGTTTTACAGCGAAAACACAATATAGAATTATATTAGCTTACCACAATAGCCAAACACACAAATGCATTTATTCACCGCAAAAGGTAGCTATCGCAAAAACCAGCAAAATATATAAAATGAATCACTAACCTTGACCAACTTCATCTGTTGACAGTCTTATAACATCAGGTTATACAATACATTTATGTTTTGTTCGAAAATGTGCATATTTAGAGCTGCAAACCGTGGTTATACATTTTGAATGTGTAGCATCGATTCACCAGAACGTCCGGAGCTATTTTGGACACTCACCTAATCTGACCAAAGAACTCATCATAAACTTTACATAAAAATATTTGTTGTATGGCAAATGAAAGATACACTGGTTCTTAAAACCTGTTTGGGCTGCAAGCTGAATATTGAAAAAACTGGAAAATGTGTGCACATTTTCAAACGGCCTCCTAAGAAACTTTTTATTTTCCAATATGCATATATTTACTACTGTTGGATAGATAACAGTCTGTAGTTTCTAAAAAGGTTTGAATTGTTTCTCTAAGTCGAACAGAAATATTTTTACAGCCATTTTCCCAGCCGAATTGAGATTTACAAAATGCGATGTGTCTCTTTAAGACCTTCTCTATAAAAGGCCCTTTGACTTAGGACCATAGGGACACGTCACAGGCCTTCTTCAGGCTGTAATGCGGAAGTGAGAATTGAAAGGAGTCGAATATCTCGTCCATGGACTGAATAACACACCTTCTTGTGAGACCTGCGCAGTTAAAAAAAAATTCCGGGCGCGAAGGATAATTTGGTCTCGGCTTCTGGAACAAGGTAGATAAAGGTGAATATGATGTCTGGCTACGATATTATTTGATACATGTCACAAAATCATCCTAAAGTATGTTTTTTCAATATACTTTAATTATATTATTGCAATTTATTCTGGACTTTAGACGTGATGTTTTGGAAGAATGTTTTGAAGACAGAAAGTTTAGCGCCGCATAGCCGTGGTGCTTGCTAACCAAAGAGGGAAATATTTCGTTCTGGAACCCAACTAAAGACTGTACTGGACATTGGACCCCGTTACAACATTCTGATGGAATACCAACAAAGATAAGACCCAATTTGGGATGCTTTTTCATATATCTGTCGAACTGTTGTATGCTAACTGTGCTAACTGTGCTAGGCTAGCGCTTGACTAGAATCAATGCTGCCTTATGCTAGCTTATGTTGTTAGCTAATATAACGATATATTGTGTTTTCGCTGTAAAACACTTCAAAAATCGGAAATGTTGGCTTTATTCACACGATATCTGTCTTTCATTAGTTATCCACCATATGTTTTTCTGAAATGTTTTATGAGGTGTAATTAGTAGCCGACGTTGGTGTATGTATTTTCTCTGGCTACTCCCGTCTGGATTCAGACTCTAGCTATGTGTTAGCATTTTTGGGTAGCATCAATGTAAAACTGATTTATAGCTAAAATATGCACTTTTTATGAACAAAACATAGATTTATTGTGTAACATGTTATATGACTGTCATCTGAGGTAGTTTTTTCTGGGCTCTTTAGGTTGGTTTTAGTTTATTTCGGTTGGCTTGTGCATGCTACTTCAATGATAATTCATACTTCATAATCATATCCATACGTGTCTGTCCACTTTTGTATTTGGTGGTGAGCTAACATAAATATATGTGGTGTTTTCTCTGTAAAACATCGGACATGTTGGCTGGATTGACAATATGTTTATCTTTCAAATGCTGTATTGGACTTGTTAATGTGTAAAAGTTAAATATTTAAAAAAAATAGATTTTGAATTTCGCGCCCTGCAGCTGTTGTCATTGTCGTACCGAATTCGGGCTTGCAGCCCAAACAGGTTTTAATGCAACCGCCGTGTTAGATTTAAAAAAAATAAACTTTACCATAGCAAACAGCTTGCGTTATTGCGAGACAGCGCTCCCAAAACGGCAGAGAATGGGAATCAACATTTTCCACAGAAATACGAAATAACATCATAAATTGTTCTTACTTTTGCTGAGCTTCCATCAGAATCTTGTACAAGGAGTCCTTGGTCCAGAATAAATCGTTGTTTGATTTTAGAATGTCCATTTCTTCTGTCGAATTAGCAACCTTAGCTAGCCATGTGGCGCGAACATGCCCATCTTCTCTTGATGCAAAGAATGGAAAATTCCAAAAGTCCCAATAAACGTTGAATAAACTGATAAAACTCGGTTGAAAAAACCTACTTTATGATGTTATTATCACATGTATCAAATAAAATCAGAGCCGGAGATATCCGCCGTGTATACCACCCTGCATACCACTGCTGGCTTACCTCTGAAGCTAAGCAGGGTTGGTCCTGGTCAGTCCCTGGATGGGAGACCAGATGCTGCTGGAAGTGGTGTTGGAGGGCCAGTAGGAGGCACTCTTTCCTCTGGTCTAAAAAAAATATCCCAATGCCCCAGGGCAGTGATTGGGGACACTGCCCTGTGTAGGGTGCCGTCTTTCGGATGGGACGTTAAACGGGTGTCCTGACTCTCTGAGGTTATTAAAGATCCCATGGCTCTTATCGTAAGAGTAGGGGTGTTAACCCCGGTGTCCTGGCTAAATTCCCAATCTGACCCTCAAACCATCATGGTCACCTAATAATCCCCAGTTTACAATTGGCTCATTCATCCCCCTCCTCTCCCCTGTCACTATTCCCCAGGTCGTTGCTGCAAATGAGAACGTGTTCTCAGTCAACTTACCTGGTAAAATAACGGTAAAATAAAAAAAAAAATACCGAACGCTTATCAGAAGACAATGTCGACGTACTTCGCGCGCCAGAGAAGACAAAGAAATTTCCAGACCTGTCACTCCAAAAGCTCTTGTTCGGCCTCAGATCAAGCTAGAAACCCCATAAATATAAAGCAATTGAATAGGCAGGCCCTGGAACAGAGCATCGTTTTCAGATTTTTCACTTCCTGTATGGAATTTTGCTGCAAAATGAGTTCTGTTTTACCCACAGATATAATTCAAACAGTTTTAGAAACTTCAGAGTGTTTTCTATCCAACAGTAATAATAATATGCATATTGTATGCTCTAGAATAGAGTACGAGGCAGTTTAATTTGGGCACGTTTTTTTCCAAAGTGAAAACAGCGCCCCCCTATTGACAAGAAGTTTGAACAGCATTCTTACATAGGTCTTCCTCTTGTACAGATGGGAAAAAGCAGTGTGCAACGCAATGGTGTTTGCATCGTCAGTGGATCTATTGGGGCGGTAAGCAAATTGAAGTGGGTCTAGGGTGTCAGGTACAGTAGAGGTGATATGATTCTTAACTAGAATCTCAAAGCAATTCATGATAACAGAAGTGAGTGCCACTGGGCGATAGTCATTTAGTTCAGTTACCTTTGCTTTTTCGGGTACAGGAACAATGGTGAACATCTTGAAGCAAGTGGGGACAGCAGACTGGGATAGCGAGAGATTGAATATGTCCGTAAACACTCCAGCCAGCTGGTCTGCGCATGCTCTGAGGACGTGGCTAGGTATGCCGTCTAGGCCGGCAGCCTTGCGAGGGTTAATACGCTTAAATGTCTAACTCACGACGGCCATGGAGAAGGAGAGTCCACATTCCTTGGTAACGGGCCACGTCGGTGGCACTGTGTTATCCTAAAATCCGGAAAAGAAGGTGTTTAGCTTTTCCGGAAGCATGGCGGTGTCCGCGACATGGCTGGGTTTCCCTTTGTAGTCCATGATTGTCTGTAGACCCTGCCACATATGTCTCATGTCTGAGCCGTTGAATTACAACTACACTTTGTCTCTGTACTGATGTTTTGCATGTTTGGTTACCTTATGGAGGGAATAACCACACTGTTTGTATTCGGCCATATTCCCGGTCACTTTGCCATGGTTAAATGCGGTGGTTCGCGCTTTCAGTTTTATGCAAATGCATCCATCTTTGCACAGTTTCTGGTTTGGGTAGGTTTAAATAGTCACAGTGGGTACAACATATCCTATACACTTCCTGATGAACTTAGTCACCGTATCCATGTATTTGTCAATATTATTCTCAGAAGCTACCCAGAACACATCCCAGTCCACGTGATTCTGATTGGTCAGACCAGCGTTGAATAGACCTTAGCACGGGTACTTCCGGTTTGAGTTTCTGCCTATAGGAAGGGAGGAGCAAAATGGAGTCGTGGTCAGATTTGCCGAAGGGTGGGCATGGGAGGACTTCATAGGCATCTCGAAAAGTTGAGTAGCAGAGGTCCAATGTTTTTCCAGAGCAAGTACTAGAGTCAATGTGTTGGTAGAACTTCGGTAGCGTTTTCCTCAAATATGTAAAAATCCCCAGCTACAATAAATGCGGCCTCAGGATATGTGATTTCCAGTTTGCATAAATTCCAGTGTAGTTATTTTAAGGGCTGTCGTGGTGTCCAACTTTCCCAAGTTCTCTCACGTCACCCCGCTCCTCCGCTCTCTCCACTGGCTTCCAGTTGAAGCTCGCATCCGCTACAAGACCATGGTGCTTGCCTACGGAGCTGTGAGGGGAACGGCACCTCCGTACCTTCAGGCTCTGATCAGGCCCTACACCCAAACAAGGGCACTGCGTTCATCCACCTCTGGCCTGCTCGCCTCCCTACCTCTGAGGAAGTACAGTTCCCGCTCAGCCCAGTCAAAACTGTTCGCTGCTCTGGCACCCCAATGGTGGAACAAACTCCCTCACGACGCCAGGTCAGCGGAGTCAATCACCACCTTCCGGAGACACCTGAAACCCCACCTCTTTAAGGAATACCTAGGATAGGATAAAGTAATCCTTCTAACCCCCCCCCCCCCCCCCCCCCTTAAAAGAGTTAGATGCACTATTGTAAAGTGGTTGTTCCACTGGATATCATAAGGTGAATGCACCAATTTGTAAGTCGCTCTGGATAAGAGCGTCTGCTAAATGACTTAAATGTAAATGTAAATGTAAATGTAAATGTGTCGACTTGAGGGGGAAAATACACAGCTGTAACTGTAACCAAAGAGAATTCTCTTGGGAGGTAATACGCTCGGCATTTGATTGTGAGGTATTCTAGGTCGGGTGAACAAAAGGACTTGGGTTTCTGTATGTTATCACAATCACACCATGAGTAATTAATCATGAAACATACACCCCCACTTTTCATCTTCCCAGAGAGTTCTTTATTACTCTCTGCACGATGTACTGAGGACCCAGCTGGCTGTATGGACGGGGACAGTATATCTTGAGTGTAACGTGTCTATGAGTAGCTGGTGTAGAAGAGTCAGGCGCAGGACAGCAGATATGAGTAATGTACGCAAATTTTACTCAATAATAATAACAATGCACGTCAATAAATCCAAGCTCACAAATACAGAACGCAATACAATAAACAATCACTCACAAACAAACATGGGTGAACAGAGGGTTAAATAATGAACAAGTAATTGGGGGATTGAAACCAGGTGTGTAAAACAAAGACCAAACAAATGGAAAATGAAAAGTGGATCGGCGGTGGCTAGAAGGCCGGCGACGTCGACCGCCGCCCAAACAAGGAGAGGGACCGACTTCGGCGGAAGTCGTGACACTGAGAGAGCCATGTTTCAGTGAAACAGAGTATGTTACAATCCCTGATGTCTCTCTGGAAGGAGATCCTCACCCTGAGCTTGTCTACATATTTACTTTTTAGACTGAACATTACTAATATACTCGGAAGCGGTGGATGGTGTGCACGCCTCCTGAGTCAGACTAGAAGTCCACTCCAAATATCTCTTCTCCGCCGGTTGTGTTTTGGAGCAGTCTCTGAAATAAGTTCAATTGCTATGTGGGATATGAACAAAGGATCCAATTCGGGAAAGTTGTATTCCTGGTCGTAATGCTGGTGAGTTACCGCCGCTCTGATATCCAAAAGTTATTTCCGTCTGTATGTAAAAACACCCCAAAAAATCTGAGCTAATATTGTAAGAAATAACCCACAAAACAAATCAATACTGCAAAGTTGTTTTGGAGCTAGAAGCAGAGCTGCCATATCTGTCAGCGCCATTTTACTACTTACTACTAATCCAACATTAACTTCAAACCCTAATTACATGCAGTCATGACTGTGTACTATAGTGTGCAGGGCAGGCTCTGTATTGAAAATGACTGCAGTTAGCTAGCCGGTAAACTAAAAAGGCAGTGGCTTGAGACCTTCACCTGTAAGCATGCAGCAGCACTGAGGGAAAGGAGAAGGGGAGAGATGGAAATGAGAGCAGAGGAGAGGAGGAAGGCAACAGCTTGGTTTATTGTGTCTCTTAATGAAACCCCTTCTGTTAGAAACAAAAGCATAATTCCATTTGCTTCCTTCATGGCCTCCCTCCGCTATAGGGGCTGAAAGTCGCTGTGAGTCAATTAAAAGCTCCATCCGCCAAGCTGCTGCTACTCTACAACACCATGGCTGCCTTCCCTGTGCTGTAGTATGGCTGTGCTGGACTGGGCTGGGCACACTGCCTGCCCTCCAGGACATCTACAGCACCTGGTGTCACAGAAAGGCCTCCCGAGCCACGGCCTGTTCACCTCGCTACCATATAGAAGGCGGAGACAGCACAGGTGCATCAAAGCTGGACCCGAGAGACTGAAAAATAGCTTCTATCTCCAGGCCATCAGACTGTTATATAGTCACCACTAGCTGGCCTCCACACAGTACCCTGCCCTGAACTTTAGTCACAGTTACTAGACGGCTACCACCCGGTACTCTACCCTGCATCTTAGGGACTACTGCCCTATGTGCACAGTCATTGAACCCTTGTCACTTTAACATCTGAAGGATTAGCCCCTTTTTTTCATTTTTCGCATAAAATGACATACCCAAATCGAAATGCCTATAGCTCAGGCTCTGAAGCAAGGATATGATTATTCGTGGTACCATTTGAAAGAAAACACTTTGACGTTTATGGAAACATGAAAGGAATGTAGGAGAATATAACACAATAGATCTGGTAAAACATAATACAAAGAAAAAAAAACGTTCCTTTAAATTTTTTTGTGTACCATAATTTTTTAAATGCAAGAGAAAGGCCAATATGTATTATTGCAGCCCAGGTGCAGTTTATAACTTGGCCAGTAGATGGCATCGGTGTATGTGCAAAGTTTTAGACTGATCCAATGAACCATTGCATTTCTGTGCAAAATGTCGTATCAAAACTGCTCAAATGTGCCTTTGTTTATTAACAACTTCATATGTACAGCGCATTCAGAAGGTATTCAGACCCATTGACTTTTCCACCTTTTGTTACGTTGTAGCCTAATTATTAAATGGATTAAATGAAAATGTACCTGATAATGACAAAGTGAAAACAGGTTTTTTGAAAGTAAGTATTCAGACCCTTTGCTATGAGACTCGAAACTGAGCTCAGGTGCATCCTGTTTCCGATGATCATCCTTGAGATGTTTCTACAACTTGATTGGAGTCCACCTGTGGTAAATTCAATTGATTGAACATGATGTGAAAAGGCACACACCTGTCTATATAAGGTCCCACAGTTGACAGTGCTTGTCAGAACAAAAACCAGGCCATGAGGCCGAAGGAATTTTCCGTAGAGCTCCAAGACAGTATTGTGTTGAGGCACAGATCTGGGGAAGGGTACCAAAAATGTCTGCAGCATTGAAGGTCCCCAAGAATACAGTGGCCTCCATCATTCTTAAATGGAAGAAGTTTGGAACCACCAATAATCTTCTTAGAGCTGGCTGCCCAGACATACTGAGCAATCGGGGGAGAAGGGCCTTGGTCAGAGAGGTGACCAAGAACCTGATGGTCAGTCTGACAGAGCTCCAGAGTTTCTCTTTGGAGATTGGAGACGGACCACCATCTCTGCAGCACTCCACCAATCAGGCCTTTACTATAGAGTAGCCAGACGGGAGCCACTCCTCAGTCAAAGGCACATAGCAGCCCGCTTGGAGTTAACCAAAAGGCACCTAAAGGACTCTCAGGCCATGAAAAACAAGATTCTTTGGCCTGATGAAAGAAAGATCGAACTCTTTGGCCTGAATGCCAAGCATCAATTCTGGAGGAAACCTGGCACCATCCCTACGGTGAAGCATGGTGGTGGCAGCATCATGCTGTGGGGATGTTTTTCACTGGCAGAGACTGGGAGACTAGTCAGGATCGAGGGAAAGATGAACGAAGCAAAGTACAGAGAGATCCTTGATGAAAACCTGCTCCAGAGGGCTCAGGACCTCAGACTGGGGCAAAGGTTCACCTTCCAACAGGACAACAACCCTAAGCACACAACCAAGACAAAGCAGCAGTGGCTTCGGGACAAGTCTCTGAATGTCCTTGAGTGGCCCAGCCTGAGCCCAGTCTTGAACCCAATCGAACATCTCTGGAGAGACTTGAAAATAGCTGTGCCGCGACGCTCTCCATCCAACCTGACAGAGCTTGAGAGGATCTGCAGAGAAGAATGGGAGAAACTCCCCAATACAGTTGTGCCAAGCTTGTAGCGTTATACCCGAGAAGACACGTGGCTGTAATCGCTGCCAAAGGTGTTTCAACAAAGTACTGAGTAAAGGATCTGAATACTTATGTTATTGTGATATTTCTGTTCTCAATTATTAATACTTCGCAAACATTTCGAAAAACTTGTTTTTGCTTTGTCATTATGAGGTATTGTGTGTAGATTGATGAGGAAAGAAAACAATTTAGCCCATTTTAGAATAAGGCTGTAGGGTAACAAAATGTGAAAAAAGTCAAGGTGTCTGAAGACTTTCCAAATGAACTGTATGTACTGTAATCGAGTCAAGTCTCATGCTGTTGTATATAACCCCTGCTGTACACACCTTTTGTATTGATATACTGTCTAGAAACATACATATATATTTATATTGCGGGATCAGACATTGCTCATCCTGATATTTATGAATTCCTTTCTTTGTATTTTTTTTTCTTTGTGTGTATTAGTTTGTATTGTTAGGTATTACTGCACTGTCGGAGCTAGAAACACAAGCATTTCACTGCACCTGCAAAATATGTGTACGTGACCAATCAAATTGGTTCTTTCTGAGTTTCTCTACCCCGGCTGGCTTGTGTTCTACCACGGCTGGCCTGCGTACTCAGGCTGTGTCGCAAATGGCACATGTAGGGCTCTGGTAAAAGTAAATCAAATCAAATCGGATTTTATTGGTCACATACACATGGTTAGCAGATGTTATTGGGAGTGTAGCGAAATGCTTATGCTTCTAGATCCGACAGTAGTGCACTAAAAAGGCAATAGGGCATTATTTGAGCATGCACACTCTCATTCGCTCGCTCTCACACCTACACAAACACACACCTATTTCTGTCTCACGGACAAACAGAGACATATTCACACACAAAGGCACTCACTTTTTCCCAAACACACCCTCACACACTTCCTCCTTCTCCCTCTCTTTCTGTCTCTCTCTCTCCATCTCTCTCACACACACACACACAATCTCTCTCCTCTTCTCCATCCCGCCATCTCTCATCCCTAAACTCCAAAATGCAATTGAAAACTCGCCCTGCTCTCTGTGTCCACACTGTCATTGGTTTTGCATTATTCTCAATTTAAACCATATAGTTTATGTAGTTTTTAGTTAAATGTGATATCTAGAGAAAGAAACGTGGCATATCTAATATAGATTTTAGTTAAAATGAAAAATGAAATGGGAATAGCCAATGCAGTGTATATTGGAACCCCATTGTGTGAGAATGGCTCCTATTCCTATAACAACAAGCTGATACAATTCACCTCCATGCATGTCTATTTCTTTTTACAATTTTCGAGGCAGTCAAGGCCTAATGAAAAGAACGACAGACAGTGGGTATAATATAATGAGATTACGTTTGTTCGAGGGAGGGAGGGGTGTGAAACGGCAGAATTAAATTAATCACAAATGCCGGGGTGATGAGGCAGACGAGTAGACTTTGTTCTCATATAAATCTCCCCGTGCTTTAAGGCCCACCCTAGCACGGAGAAAGAATACAGTACACAGACACACACACACCACACACACTTAAAGACCTACACTGTCATGGAGAATAGATTAAGCGTGCCATGGTCCGTCCATTTTGGAATTCTCCCAGCGCTGCCTTAAAAACTATGGGCCACATTAATTATGTTGAGCGCTAGTCTTGTTAACATGGTGTCTGAGAAACGGCAGGGCTACTGTACGGCGAATGGAATATATCACAGGAGGTTGATGGCACTTTAATTGGGGAGAACGGGCTCGGGTTAATGACTGAAGCGGAATCAGTGGAATGGAATCAAATACATTTAGAACATGTTTTTTAGGTGTTTGATGCCATTCCATTAGTTCCTTTCCGGACATAATTATAAGCCATTCTCCCCTCCGCAGCCTCCTGTGGAATATAAACTCAGCAAAAAAAGAAACGTTCCTTTTTCAGGACCCTGTCTTTCAAAGATAATTTGTAAAAATCCAAATAACTTCACAGATCTTCATTGTAAAGGGTTTAAACACTGTTCAACATGCTTGTTCAATGAACCATAAACATTTCATGAACATGCACCTGTGGAACGGTCGTTAGGACACTAACAGGACACTAAAGTGACCTTTCTACTGACTCTGAAAAACACCAAAAGAAAGATGCCCAGGGTCCCCACTCATCTGCATGAACGAGCCGTAGGCATGCTGCAAGGAGGCAAGAGGACTCCAGATGTGGCCAGGGCAATAAATTGCAATGTCCGTACTGTGAGACGCCTAAGACAGCGCTACAGAGAGACAGGACGGGCAGCTGATCGTCCTCGCAGTGACAGACCACGTGTAACAACACCTGCATAGGATTGGTACATCCGAACATCACACCTGCAGGACAGGTACAGGATGGCCACAACAACTACCTGAGTTACCCCAGGAACGCACAATCCCTCCATCAGTGCTCTGACTGTCCACAATAGGCTGAGAGAAGCTGGACTGAGGGCTTGTAGGCCTGTTGTAAGGTAGGACCTCACCAGACATCACCGGCAACAACGTCGCCAATGGGCACAAACACACCATCACTGGACTAGACAGGACTGGCAAAAGTGCTCTTCACTGACGAGTCGCGGTTTTGTCTCACCAGGGGTGATGGTCGGATTCACGTTTATCGTCAAAGGAATGAGCGTTACACCGAGGCCTGTACTCTGGAGCGCGATCAATTTGGAGGTGCAGGGTCCGTCATGGTCTGGGGCAGTGTGTCACAGCATCATCGGACTGAGCTTGTTGTCATTGCAGGCAATGTCAACGTTGTACGTTACAGGGAAGATATCCTCCTCCCTCATGTGGTACCCCTCCTGCAGGCTCATGCTGACATGACCCTCCAGCATGACAATGCCACCAGCCATACCGCTCGTTCTGTGCGTGATTTCCTGCAAGACAGGAATGTCAGTGTTCTGCCATGGCCAGCGAAGAGCCCGGATCTCAATCCCATTGAGCACGTCTGGGACCTGTTGGATTGGAGGGTGAGGGCTAAGGCCATTCCCCCCAGAAATGTCTGGAAACTAGCAGGTGCCTTGGTGGAAGAGTGGGGTAACATCTCACATCAAGAACTGGCAAATCTGGTGCAGTCCATGAGGAGGAGATGCACTGCAGTACTTAATGCTGCTGGTGGCCACACCAGATACTGACTGTGTCGTGTTTTTGTCTATGCCAGATTAATTGCTATGACATGCTATTCTATAAAATAATTTCTCCGTAATTAATATTACCTGATTGAACTAATCATGTAAATGTAGTTAACTAGAGAGGGACACCACAAAATAATATTTATAGAGCTGTTATCTTCCGAATAAACTCTTAAAGATTTAGTAATATTTTACATCCATAGCAGTCACATTAATCGTCATTTTATTCAGTCGCATCTGAAAGTGGTAAATCCTTGGTTATCTGCAAGAATCCTGGCTAACAAGTTGAATCAGCAATACAAAATTGGGTTTAATTATTTATTTACTAAATACCTAACTAATCACACAGAATCACACTTACACAATTAAATCATAACTTGATTACAAAGTGCCGTCATAAAGGAAAACGTCCCTAGCGGGCAGAATAGATATGACAGCTTGTTACACAAAGAAAAGGGGCGGGATTTTAGTGAAAGAGCGGGAGACTGGAACATAGACGAAGCTGTACCATCGTAAATACAGTATCTTATGCATTCTAAATTACCGCCCATATGGAAAAGGAAAATGCAATAAATATTTACTCTGAGCTGCGCTTCAGTAGGTTGGTGGTAGATGGACTGTGTCGCCAACCCGAGTCCTCTGTCCTTTGAAGAATGTCTCTGGTGGTCACTGGATACGTTGGAGTAACGTTGTGTAGTAGACGGGATACTCTGGCCGTCCTTCCTAACCTGAGTTTGTAGCAGCTGTTGCTATTTCAACGGCTAGGAGGTATCACTTCTGTAGTGAATACGAGTTTAAAGTTCATACCATTCACAACCAAAGTCCATGCTGTTGTTGGCTTAGTTCTGTAGTTATTATCTGAACCATTCTGACACCGGATCGTCATCCTAATGTCCCCGGAACAGGAAGTTATGTTTTTGTCAATGGCTTTAATAGTGGAGGGAGAGGGGTGTGTCTGAAAAGTTTATAACCCATGTTTCTTCACAGGGGCGGGCCCCTGGTTGAGCAGAAGCCAAACTTATGAAAACCCAAATCTCTCATTTGGAAGCTAAAATTACATTTTATCTCTTCACAAATAATTTCATATTCAAACATTTGAATTAAACAACAATTCCATGTGAATCCGATAACTCTGACGTTTAGACTTTCCACAGTAGAGTTTATGTCATTGTATCATTGATGAGAATGTGTC
This sequence comes from Salvelinus fontinalis, assembly GCF_029448725.1. Lineage (NCBI taxonomy): Eukaryota > Metazoa > Chordata > Actinopteri > Salmoniformes > Salmonidae > Salvelinus > Salvelinus fontinalis. Next base: position 9,072,891 of record NC_074684.1, on the reverse strand, counting down.
AGAGGGCAACTGAACTGACATAATATACCTTAAGTACCACCGCATATGTTCAGTTGGTCGGATTACCAGAATATACACTGCTCAAAAAAATAAAGGGAACACTTAAACAACACAATGTAACTCCAAGTCAATCACACTTCTGTGAAATCAAACTGTCCACTTAGGAAGCAACACTGATTGACAATAAATTTCACATGCTGTTGTGCAAATGGAATAGACAAAAGGTGGAAATTATAGGCAATTAGCAAGACACCCCCAAAAAAGGAGTGATTCTGCAGGTGGTGACCACAGACCACTTGTCAGTTCCTATGCTTCCTGGCTGATGTTTTGGTCACTTTTGAATGCTGGCGGTGCTCTCACTCTAATGGTAGCATGAGACGGAGTCTACAACCCACACAAGTGGCTCAGGTAGTGCAGTTCATCCAGGATGGCACATCAATGCGAGCTGTGGCAAAAAGGTTTGCTGTGTCTGTCAGCGTAGTGTCCAGAGCATGGAGGCGCTACCAGGAGACAGGCCAGTACATCAGGAGACGTGGAGGAGGCCGTAGGAGGGCAACAACCCAGCAGCAGGACAGCTACCTCCGCCTTTGTGCAAGGAGGTGCACTGCCAGCGCCCTGCAAAATGACCTCCAGCAGGCCACAAATGTGCATGTGTCAGCATATGGTCTCACAAGGGGTCTGAGGATCTCATCTCGGTACCTATTGGCAGTCAGGCTACCTCTGGCGAGCACTACCTGAGCCACTTGTGTGGGTTGTAGACTCCGTCTCATGCTACCACTAGAGTGAGAGCACCGCCAGCATTCAAAAGTGACCAAAACATCAGCCAGGAAGCATAGGAACTGAGAAGTGGTCTGTGATCACCACCTGCAGAATCACTCCTTTTTTGGGGGTGTCTTGCTAATTGCCTATAATTTCCACCTTTTGTCTATTCCATTTGCACAACAGCATGTGAAATTTATTGTCAATCAGTGTTGCTTCCTAAGTGGACAGTTTGATTTCACAGAAGTGTGATTGACTTGGAGTTACATTGTGTTGTTTAAGTGTTCCCTTTATTTTTTTGAGCAGTGTAGTTCATTCTCCCCCAACTTCTGATGTTCCCAGAATCTCTATGTTAACCAATGGGTTTTCTTATGTCACATCAGTTATAGTAGGGAGAGGGAAAAAGGGGGAAAGAGGTATTTATGACTGTCATAAACCTACCCCCAGGCCAACGTCATGACAACTGTTACTTTGATTTTGACCCCCCCTTTGTCCAGGACACATTATTTTATTTCTGTTAGTCACATGTCTGTGGAACTTGTTCAGTTCATGTCTCAGTTGTTGAATCTTGTTATGTTTATACAAATATTTACACATGTTAAATTTGCTGACAATAAACGCTGTTGACAGTGAGAGGATGTTTCATTTTTTGCTGAGTTCACATAGGGGTAGAGAAAGAGAAAAAGGGAGCCTAAAATAACTAATGACAGTGTTTAGGATGGACTTCCATGCTATGTATCCACTTACTAATGATAAAGGTTCATACTTCGTCTGTAATAATCTACTACACTGACATTGAGCATGCTGGGGAGAGATGAGAGGAAGGGAAGGAGGAAGGGGGTATGATTATCTCATGGTCATTACAGCATCATACAGTGATGTGATATGGTCTGATAGAGAAGTTGATGCTGGGCGCCATCTTCAGACAGCACCATGCAGAACTGTGGGACTTTCATGAGATTATCACAGGGGAAATATCTACGAATAAATAATACTTATGCCCCTGTGTGTGTGTGCGTGCGTGTGTGTCTCTGTGTGCATGTCATGCATGTGTTTGTGCATGCATTACTACGTCATCCGGTCAGTAATTTAAGTTGTGTCAGAGGTGTGGAGCTCTAAGCAGCCAGGCTGAATCTTAATAGGCCTGTTGATGGGGTGGATATGCTGTGGAGGAGAGTCCACTCACAGGCGGATTCAATCTTTCAGGGGCGGCCTAAGTGGCTACATGGGCAAATGCATACATCACTCTCAAACACACTCAATATAGCTCTCACACACACACACACACACACCACTCACACACGTGTCATGACCCTGAGAGAGAGAGAGAGAGAGAGAGAGAGAGAGAGAGAGAGAGAGAGAGAGAGAGAGAGAGAGAGAGAGAGAGAGAGAGAGAGAGAGAGAGAGAGAGAGAGAGAGAGAGAGAGAGAGAGAGAGAGAGAGAGAGAGAGAGAGAGAGGAGAGAGAGAGAGAGAGAGGAGAGAGAGAGAGAGAGAGAGAGAGAGAGAGAGAGAGAGAGAGAGAGAGAGAGAGAGAGAGAGAGAGAGAGAGAGAGAGAGAGAGAGAGAGAGAGAGAGAGAGAGAGAGAGAGAGAGACTGTAGCGACCCTGCGTTTATAAACGTGGATATCGACTTTGCCACTTCAGCATGCTTTTGTGGAACAGTCGTAGTCACGCAAGGCTACGGGCCAGAAGGGTAAGGGTTCGTCGACCTCCAAGGTGCGCTCACTCTCCCCGCCTCTTTCATTAGGCCTACACTGCGATCTGAGCCGGCTGCAGACAATGATCCTTTTGCCCTCTGGACAGCTTCAAATCGTCGGGGCATGGACTCAACAAGGTGTCGAAAGCGTTCCACAGGGGTGCTGGCCCATGTTGTGCTTCCCACAGTCGTGACAAGTTGGCTGGATATCCTTTGGGTGGTGGACCATTCTTGACACACACAGGAAACTGTTGAGTATGAAAAACCCTGTTTTGATGCATGCTTGTCTGAAGGAAGAACAGTACAGTACTGGCTCTGGAGCAGCATGTGTAAGTATTGTCTGTGTGGATTCTGGAGTTGCTAGGGCAACTGGCCTTCCTGCACTGCTTGGAGAAGAGGGAGGAGGAGAAGACTGGCCCAAAACAGAGTGGAGAGAAATGCAATATCTCATCCAAAGGGCTTAAACATGGCAGAACACTAACACAATGATGCCCTTGTCACCTTATTAATTCAGCCACTTACTTGGATAACTAGGAAGATAAATTTAGCGGTCACGCTAACGCAGGATGTGAATATCTTTCTACGTTTTATAAACACAGAAATTATTTTCACTTTAATTTCATTTAATTAGTCTAATTTTGTGCTTCAGTTGCACTTCTCCTCTCAGATGATAATTTATGAACAGGCGTTCTATCAGCAGGCAGCGCACCAACTGATGTGTAGCTACTTTTCTCCTGTACTTTTCTCGGTGTAGCCAGCCTACTTTTCTCTGGTAAAATGCCAGATTAACTTTAAGCAAAACATCAGGAAATGTAGCTGGCAAAAAAATGATATAATAAACATTAGAAATATGATCGCCAAGCAAATAACGTTGCACTTTTGTTGTCATCAGATGAAAATGAAGCTATTTTCTGCCGAATGTGTTGCACTATAGTTGCACGTCCCTGATCACTCCATTGAAGCAAAAAATCACGGTTGACTTTCAGTATAAAGCGTTTTGAAAAACTTCAAAGAAATAAACTCAGCAAAAAAAGAAACGTCTTCTCACTGTCAACTGCGTTTACTTTCAGCAAACTTAAAATGTGTAAATATTTGTATGAAGTACTGCAGTGCATCTCCTCCTCATGGACTGCACCAGATTTACCAGTTCTTGCTGTGAGATGTTACCCCACTCTTCCACCAAGGCACCTGCTAGTTCCCTGACATTTCTGGGGGAAATGGCCCTAGCCCTCACTCTCCAATCCAACAGGTCCCAGACGTAATCATTGAGATCCGGGCTCTTCGCTGAGCTCTTCGCTGTCCATCCGGGCTCTTCGCTGGCCATGGCAGAACACTGACATTCCTGTCTTGCAGGAAATCACGCACAGAACGAGCAGTATGTCTGATGGCATTGTCATGCTGGAGGGTCAAGTCAGGATGAGCCTGCAGGAAGGGTACCACATGAGGGAGGAAGATGTCTTCCCTGTAACGCACCGCATTGAGATTGACTGCAATGACAACAAGCTCAGTCCGATGATGCTGTGACACACCGCCCCAAACCATGACGGACCCTCCACCTCCAGAATTGATCCCGCTCAAGATTACAGGCCTCGGTGTAATGCTCATTACTTCGACGATAAACGTGAATCCGACCATCACCGCTGGTGAGACAAAACCGCGACTTGTCAGTGAAGAGCACTTTTTGCCAGTCCTGTCTGGTCCAGCGACGGTGTATTTGTGCCCATTGGCGACGTTGTTGCCGGTGATGTCTGGTGAGGACCTGGCTTTACAACAGGCCTACAAGCCCTCAGTCCAGCCTCTCTCGGCTTATTGCGGACAGTCTGAGCACTGATGGAGGGATTGTGCGTTCCTGGTTTAACTCGGGGATTTGTTGTTGCCATCCTGTACCTGTCCCGCAGGTGTGATGTTCAGATGTACCGATCCTGTGCAGGTGTTGTTACACGTGGTCTGCCACTGCAAGGACGATCAGCTGTCCGTCCTGTCTCCCTGTAGCACTGTCTTAGGCGTCTCACAGTACGGACATTGCAAATTATTGCCCTGGCCACGTCGGCAGTCCTCATGCCTCCTTGCAGCATGCCTACGGCATGTTCCCACAGATGAGCAGGGACCCTGGGCATCTTTCTTTTTGTGTTTTTCAGAGTCTGTAAAAAGGCCTTTTTAGTGTCCTAAGTTTTCATAGCTGTGACCTTAATTTTTTTTTTTTTTTTTTTTTTTTAACCGTTATTTTACCAGGTAAGTTGACTGAGAACACGTTCTCATTTGCAGCAACGACCTGGGGAATAGTTACAGGGGAGAGGAGGGGGATGAATGAGCCAATTGTAAACTGGGGATTATTAGGTGACCATGATGGTTTGAGGGCCAGATTGGGAATTTAGCCAGGACACCGGGGTTAACACCCCTACTCTTACGATAAGTGCCATGGGATCTTTAATGACCTCAGAGAGTCAGGACACCCGTTTAACGTCCCATCCGAAAGACGGCACCCTACACAGGGCAGTGACTGCCCTGGGGCATTGGGATATTTTTTTGACCAGAGGAAAGAGTGCCTCCTACTGGCCCTCCAACACCACTTCCAGCAGCATCTGGTCTCCCATCCAGGGACTGACCAGGACCAACCCTGCTTAGCTTCAGAAGCAAGCCAGCAGTGGTATGCAGGGTGGTATGCCCACCATCTGTAAGCTGTTACTGTCTTAATAACCGGTCCACAGGTGCATGTTCATTAATTGTTTATGGTTTATTGAACAAGCATGGAAACAGTGGTAAAACCCTTTATAATGAAGATGTGTGAAGTTATTTGGATTTTACAAATTATCTTTGAAAGACAGGCTCCTGAAAAAGGGACGTTTCTTTTTTTGCTCATTTTAGTTTAAACGATATTGACGGTATTGAAAAACCATCCTGTGGCTAGTTACAAATACCCGGTGTACGGTATATACTGTACAGTAAAGCATCCAAGCCTACTTTCAGCCAATCAGTATTCATGGCTCAAATCACTCGGTTTATTATTCTGAATTAACCACAGTCCCCAAAGTCTCTCATTGATTCACTGTTTATCTCCAAGTAATATCTTAACCCATCCCATTGACCAATACTCAGTAGTATTAGCTGGCCTATCTAACCTGTATTAGCCGGCCTATCCGAGGGACTATGGAAACGATGATCTGTATAAGAGCTGATTTTCCTGTGTGATCCTCCCTCCTTGCGCTGACTCCTCTCTTCTCCTCCACGTGAAATCAATGTTCCCCTACCATGCTGCAATCAATGGGAGCTCTCTACGTTGCTCTGCTCCATGCTACTTTGCTCTCATGCGCTGCCTCAGAGGGGATATACCAGTGTTTCCCAAACAGGGGGTCGCAAACCCCATGTGGGGTCGCCTAATTTGAAAATGGGGTCACGGGAGTACCGGGGTTATGTAAGCAACCTCTGGTAGCCGCTAGATGCAGTTTCTGTTTTCTCCTTCCTTCAAATGTGGCTCTATCTTCTGAATGGTTTAAACGAAAACATATTTAAGTGATAATTCCCGAGAAGCCGGTGTTTGGAGGATATGTTGGCACGGTGTTGTTACCAACATATTCAAATAATGATTTACATATTTTCATGAAAAAACGTTATTTTGGTGAATTTATTCATACTATTTCATCCTTCCACAGGATATAGTCCCGAAAAACAATTCTAGGGTTGCTCCTCAAGCCGGCTGGTCGTTCGTTCCATTGGTTCGGTTGCCAGAGACACGACTCAAACATTCAGTCTTTTTGTTCTGTATCTATGGACAAAACCCAGTCTTTCATTCTAAATGTTCAATTGCCATACTGGCTGGCAACGTTCCTATCCCTTGCCTTGCTAGCTAGCCAACTACGGCTAATTTAGAGTCACGTCAAACAGTACAGACAGAATAATAACGGTAGCTGTATTTGTTTAAGATGTTTTCTAGTGACATTTATTTGGACACATCCTTAACAATGAGCTAATGAGGCACGATTTCGCCTGGCATATAAAATGTGTTCTCTCGTTAGGACACTGTTGTTCAGAGGAGCTAGCCAACAACACAGCTAACACGATAACTTCAAACTGAAGCTGGAAAGACTGCAAACTAGCTGCACTTCAATTAGTTTCTTTGTATCTATCCATAAAAATGATGCCAGCTGATTCATGATTTCGACTGGCTCAGAAACGCTGCCTGCCTCTCTCTCTCGTCCCGACTCCCGACCCCTGAACGTTCATTACTATGGGACAGTTGGAGATGTTGAAAATGTCATAGACAGACAGCAAGATTTATACAAATCTCTGCTGTTGAAAACAAAATGTTAGTCGAAAATAAATGTGAGCTAATGTCTAGATGGTTTTTGTAGTGGAGATCAAGTTTATAACTTCCCTGCCTGGGCTGATGAGAGTAAACAGGCATTTTAGTCATAGATTTAGCCAGTGGTAACTTGCGGAATTGACTCCGGCTGGAATGCGCTTTTAACCAATCAGCATTCAGGATTAGACCCACCCGTTGTATAATATGACCCCATCACTGAAAGATAAGACTCTCAGGAACACATACAGTATGTGTTCAATGCCCTCTACAATCCCCCATGGGACATTAGAACAGAGTGTACAAGACCAGGCACTAAATCAGGTTGAGTAAAAAAAAACAGCATTGATGATGATGTTCTTTTCTACACTGAATATCATACACAGTTACTCCCTGATGATCTTCTGAACTTCCCAACGCCTTTCTGATGCATTTGTCACATCAATCCATACTTCCTTTAGCTTGAAATACTGTCAAAAGTACTGTTAGACTGATTTGTAATAGGCCTTTTGATTACATCACTTTTTTTACATGCTGTGGTCACGAAAACAATGTGATATCAAAATGTGGGGTCACAGGCCAAAAAAGTTTGGGAACCCTTGGGATGTACTTTGTAAAACCAAGTGTTTAGGATCTGAACACATGACTCAACACTTTTCTGTAACACTTTTTAAACGAGTCAAGGCATTGAGACATTTCAATGAAAATGCAAGACAGTGTTTAGATTGTAAACACCATAAAACGTTTATTTACTGTAACACTTTTTAAACACATGAACACGTTTATTCAGCACAAGGCATTTAGGTTTTATACACTAAAGACTGTGGGTGTTGTTTTAACACTGTAGAGTGTAAAGCCTAATTTGTATCAGGATAAAGGTAAGACCCTGATGCAAACCGTGTCGAAGTAACAATGTTTATTACAGCAAGAGGGGCAACGGTACAGAGAACACAGGTATAAATACACAGGGGATAATGGAGAAGATGAGCGACACCTGGAGGGGGGTGAAGACAATCCCAAAGACAGGTGAAACAGATCAGGGTGTGACAATTTGTATGTTTCACAGCATGCCTTTGTGAGAGATACCCACCCATGACTGTGTTTTTTAGTGACACAGACATGCTGTTTCATTAAATCATGTATATTCCTGAAGCCTTCAACAAGTGACTGCGTTTCAATTAAAAGTAAACCCTTTTATGACCATATTTTATACATTTCATAATGTTATGGCCTAGTTATCCTCTACATTGTGGATTGAAAATCCTGGCTCATGAGCCCCATCAGACCTACAAGTCACAATACACTGGTTTGTGACACGATTAATAATTCCCATCAGAATCCAGCCAGAGAGCGGGTATCCAACAATTGGAATATTTTATCACCCACAACCTGAACACAGACAGATTACCCAAACCATCTAAACTGGAACAACCATCTTATTTATCTTTGTATAGTATAAGTTCAGTTAATCAATCAATGTGCACATGGAAACATAGATATTAAAGCAAACTATTCATAAAAACCAACCTGCAACAAAGCAAGCTGGGAAATATGATAATGAGGGCCCCTCCCATGTCTTTTCCTTCTGAGAGAGTTAACGTAAATGAACTCAACAAAGTTGAGTAACAACAACACCATGCGATTGAAAATAATTCTTCAATCAACTGTCCTGTTCCGTTCCGTTACGCTGAAATGTAGGTAAGGTGACAGAAATTCCTAACACTGATCTGAATATAAGGCATGGAAAGTCACATCAATTTCAAGTGATTAAATGCACTTGACGGGAAAGGATGACGGAAAATTAACACTAGTGTTTCAAATCTGAACCCGTAGGAGATATACACTGAGTATACCAAACATTAGGAACACCTTCCTAATATTGAGCTTTGTGCTTCTTGACACAAATTGGTGCACCTGGCCCCTACTACCATGCCTGTTCAAAGGCACTTACATTTTTTTGTCTTGCCCATTCACCCTCTGAATGGCACATATACACAATCCATGTCTCAATTGTCTCAAGGCTTGAAAATCATTCTTTAACCTGTCTCCTTCCCTTCATTTACACTGATTGAAGTGGATTTAACAAGTGACATCAATAACGGATCACAGCTTTCACCTGGATTCACCTGGTCTATGTCATGTTATTAATGTTTTGTATATTCAAGAGTATGTGTTCTAGTATTTGGAAACTGACTGGAAAAAGCTGACTATCATCTTGCATTCTAAATGCCTGTGTTTAAGATGAGAACACGTATTGGCCTAAATGTCTAACGTTTACGTTTTAAACACTGACGTTTAGGTTATAAACGTGTCACTTTTCATGGTTTTGCAGTGTAAGGGTGGGAGGTTTGGAGGATTGTATTCAGGGTAGCCTCTTCAAAAATTGGGGTGGGAGCATTTGATACACTACAGGGTGTACTAAAACTGTATAGGATAACATAACATGACATTATGTTAAAAAGTCCAATGGGGTTCCACTCCAAACCTGCAGTGGATGAGCAATACTTCAACCAGAGAAAGATGGAGAGACTCAAGTCTCACTTACTCTCTTTATGGTAAACAATCCAAAAACTATAAAGAGATTTCCATGTAAAAAGCCCCAAATCAAATCAAAGTTTATTGGTCGCGTACACATACTGTATTTGCAGGTGTTATAGCAGGTGCAGCCAAATGCTTATGTTACAAGCTCCAACAGCGCAATAGAATGTCTTGCAAATACAATACAAATGCAAATAATTAAAAAAAAATCTACCACAAAAAAGAAATCAAGAAATGTCACAACGATAAAATTTAAATATGTGGTGTGTGTATAGACAGTATATAAATTGGAAAAGAAAATTATATGTACAGCAGTATTTATATTAGGATGAGCTATGTCAAGAATACAGTATAAAACCTACAATCAGTATACACACCATTTCTTCACATAATTGTCATTTTTTTGGTCAACAATCTACACAAAATACTCTGCAATGAAAAAGTGGAAGATTATTTATTTATTATCTATTTATTTTAAGACTAATGAATAATAAAACACTAATATACCTTGATTAGATAAGTATTCACCCCCCTGAATCAATACATGCTAGAAACACCTTAGGCAGCGATTACAACTGTCTTCTTGAATGAGTCTCAAAAGAGCTTTGCACACCTGTATTGTGCAATATTTGCCCATTATTCTATTCAAAGTTCTTCAAGCTCTGTCAATGTGTTGGGGATCATGGCTAGACAGCAATTTAAGTTTTACCATACATTTTCAAGCAGATTTATGTCAAAACTCAGGAACATTCACAGTCTTCTTGGTAAGCAAGTCCAGTTTAGATTTGAGTTTGGGTTGTAGCTTAGTGTCCTGCTGAATGGTTAATTCCTCTACCAGTGTCTGCTGTAAAGCAAAGACTTCCCAGTCATTGCCAATGTCAAGCATACCCATGCCATGATGCAGGCACCACCAAGCTTGAAAATAATAAGGCAATTACTCAGTGATGTGTTATGTTGGATATGCCCCAAACATAAGGCTTTGCACTTAGGCCAAAAAGTGTATTCCTTTGACATGTTTTTTTGCAGTATTACTTTAGTGCCTTGTTGCATGCATATGCATGTTTTGGAATATTCTGTGTATATTTATCTTATTTTTATTCTGTCATTTAGGTCATTATTATGGAGTAACTGCAACGTTGTGAATCCATCCTCAGTTTTCTCCAATCACAGCCATTGAAATCTGTAGCTGTTTAAAAGTCACCAATGGCCTCATTGTGACATCCCTAAGTAGTTTCCATCCTGTCCTACAGCTCAGTTCAGAAATATAACTACATCTTTGGTGTGTCTAGGTAGTTTAATACATCATGTACAGCGTAATTATTAACATGACCATGCTTAAAGATATAGTCAATGTCTAAATGTCATTTTGTTACCCCTCTAATAATCACTTCCCTTCTTTATGAGGGTTGTCACGGCCGCTGTAAGGAGGAGACCTTGTAAGGAGGAGACCATGTACGCATGGTAAGCGTACATTCTTCTTTATTATAAGAACGAACACTGAACAAACAAACAAACAAAATAACAAAACGAACCATGAAGCTAATATGAGTAGTGCAGACAGGCAACTAAACATAGAACAAGAACCCACAAACACAAAAGGGAATATGGCTACCTAAATATGATCCCCAGTCAGAGACAACGATAAACAGCTGCCTCTGATTGGGAACCATATCAGGCCTCCATAGACATACAAATCACCTAGATCTACAAAACCCTAGACATACAAAAACCCTAGAGAAAACAAAAACTAACGTACCCAACCTAGTCACACCCTGACCTAACCAAAATATAAAGAAAACAGAGATATCTCAGGTCAGGGCATGACCAGGCTTTCAAAAAGCTACCTGATCTTTGTAGTTGAATCTGTGCATGAAATTCAATAGTTAACCTTACAGATGTTGTATGTATGGGGGACAGAGGAAGGTGTAGTCAAAAATCATTTCAACCCCTATTTTTTCGCATAGAGTGAGTCCATCTACGGTACACTACATTACCAAAAGTATGTGGACATCTGCTTGTAGAGCATCTCATTCCAAAATCATGGGCATTAATATGGAGTTAGTCCACCCTTTGCTGCTATAGCCTCCACTCTTCTGGGAAGGCTTTCCACTAGATGTTGGAACATTGCTGTGGGGACTTGCTTCCATTCAGTCACAAGAGCATTAGTGAGGTCAGGCACTGATGTTGGGCGTTTAGGCCTGGCTCGCAGTCTGTGTTTCAATTCATCCCAAAGGTGTTTGATGTGGTTGAGGTCAGGGCTCTGTGAAGGCCAGTCAATTTCTTCCACACCGATCTCGACAAACCATTTCTATATGGACCTCACTTTGTGCACGAAGGCACTGTCATGCTGAAACAGGAAAGGGCCTTCCCAAACTGTTGCTACAAAGTTGGATGCACAGAAACTGTGTCAATGTCATTGTATGCTGTAGCGTTAAGAGTTCAGTTAATTGGAACTAAGGGCCCTAGCCTGAACCATGAAAAACAGCCCCAGAGCATTTTTCCTCCTCCACCAAATTTTACATTTGGCACTATGCATTGGTGCAGGTAGCGTTCTCCTGATATCCGCCAAACCCAGATTCGCCCGTTGGACTGCCAGATGGTGAAGCATGATTCATCACTCCAGCCGATGCTTGGCATTGCTCATGGTGATCTTAGGCTTGTGTGCAGCTACTTGGCCATGTAAACCATTTTCATGAAGTTCCCGACGAACAGTTCTTGGTTTGATGTTGCTTCACGAGGCAGTTTGGAACTCGTTAGTGAGTGTCCCCCAACTGAGGACAGTGATGTTAATGCGCTACGCACTTCAGCACTCGCTGGTCCCATTCTGTAAGCTTGTGTGGCCTACCACTTTGCGGCTGAGCCGTTGTTGCTCCTAGACGTTTCCACTTCCCAATAACAGCACTTACAGTTGACCGAGGCAGCTCTAGCAGGGCAGAAATTTGATGAACTCGTATGACGGTGCAACATTGAAAGTCACTAAGCTCTTCAGTAAGACCATTCTACTGCCAATGTTTGTCTATCGGAATTGCAAGGCTGTGTGCTCGATTTGATACACCTGTTTGCAATGGGTGAGTCTGAAAAAGCCAAATCCACTAATTTGAAGGGGTATCCACATACTTTTGTATATACAGTGCATTCGGAAAGTGTTCAGACCCTTTGACTTTTTCCACATTTTGTTAGGTTACAGCCTTATTCTAAAATGTATTAAATTGTTTTTTTCCCTCATAAATCTACACACAATACCCCATAATGAGAAAGCAAAAACTGTAAAAAAAATTATAATAATGTGAAAATACTGAAATATCGCATTTACATAAGTATTCAGACCCTTTACTCAGTACTTTGTTGAAGCACCTTTAGGCAGCAATTACAGCCTCGAGTCTTCTTGGGTATGATGCTACAAGCCTGGCACATCTGTATTTGGGGAGTTTCTCCCACTCTTCTCTGCAGATCCTCTCAAACTCTGTCATGTTGAATGGGGAGCGTCGCTGCACAGCCTTTTTCAGGTCTCTCCAGAAATGTTTGATGGGGTTCAAGTCCGGGCTCTGGCTAGGCCACTCAAGGATATTCAGAGACTTGTCCCGAAGCCACTTCTGCATTGTCTTGGCTGTGTGCTTAGGGTCATTGTCCTGTTGGAAGGTGAACCTTCACCCCAGTCTGAGGTCCTAAGCGCTCTAGAGCAGGTTTTCATCAAGGATCTCCCAGTACATTGATCTGTTCATCTTTCCCCTGATCCTGACTAGTCTCCCAGTCTCTGCCTCTGAAAAACATGCCCACAGCATGATGCTGCCCCCACCATGCTTCACCATAGGTGAATGTGACACTTGGCATTCAGGCCAAAGAGTTCAATCTTAGATTCATCAGACAAGAGATTCTTGATTTTCATGGTCTGAGTGTGTTTAGGTGCCTTTTGGCAAACTCCAAGCGGGCTTTCATGTGCATTTTACTGAGGAGTGGGTTTTGTCTGGCCACTCTAACATAAAGGCCTAATTTGTGGAGTGCTGCAGAGATGATTGTCCTTCTGGAAGGTTCTCCCATCTCCATAGATGACATCTGGAGCTCTGTCAGAATGACCAACTGGTTCTTGGTCACCTCCTTGATTGCCCCGATTGCTCAGTTTGGTCTGGGCTGCCAGAACTCAGAAGATTATTGGTGGTTCCAAACTTCTTTAAAGGAGGCCACTGATGGAGGCAAATGTGTTCATAGTAGTCACAAAGCACAGTTAGGTCACCTGCTTCTGTCCTCCCACTGGCATACAGTTATGTTCATCTCTTCACTGTTTTCTTTCTCTCTCTGTCATTTGGTGGCCTAACCAAGAGTGTAAAAACAGTCTGGACAACCCCTCCCTGTCTCTTCTCTCTCTCTCTGGTTAATGTCACCTCATCCGACTCTTAAAGACTCCTAACCATGAGCTCCCTCTCTTTCAATTTACTGTAAACAGCCCTCTCACCCACTGTACACTGACCGACACCGGACGTCCATGGACGATGTAAAGTAGTGAAAATCTAATCATAGTTTGGAGAGTACAGAAAGGTAGAGTAGAGTAGAGTATAGGGCAGTACAAATCAGTACAGTACTGAACAGTAGAGTAGAGTTTATTACAGCAGTGGTTCCCAACCGGTGTGCTTTTCCTAATCTTTATCATTTTTTGGAACACTCACTTATAAACAGTGGTGGAAAAAGAACCCAATGTCATACTTGAGTGAAAGTAAAGATGCTTTAATAGAAAATGACTCAAGTAAAAGTAAAAGTCCCTCAGTAAAATACTACTTGAGTAAAATTCTAAAAGTATTTGGTTTTGAATAAACGTATGTATCAAAAGTGAATGTAATTGCTCAAATATACTTAAGTATCAAAAGTAAAAGTATAAGTCATTTCAAATTCCTTATATTTAGCAAGCCAGATTGGCACAATTTTCTTGTTTTTTAAATGTACGGATAGCTAGGGGCACACTCCAACACAGACAAAATTTACAAACGAAGCATATATGTTTAGTGAGTCTGGCAGATCAGAGGCAGTTGGGATGACCAGGGATGTTCTCTTGATAAGGCATGAATTTGACAATTTTCCTGTCCTGCTAAGCATTCAAAATGTAACGAATACTTTTGAGTGTCAGGGAAAATGTATGGAGTAAAAAGTACATTAGTTTCTTTAGGATTGTAGTGAAGTAAAAGTAAAAGTTTTCAAAAATATAAATATTCATAGTAAAGTAAAGATACTCCAAAAAACGACTTAGTAGTACTTTCAAGTATTTTTACTTAAGTACTTTACACCACCGCCACTAAATAAATGAATAGGGAGATTTTAGGTGTGCCGCAGAATTTTATATCCCATCAAGGTGTGCGACGCTTCAAAAGAGGTTGGGAACCAACATACACAGTACACAGTGCAGTACTCTGGAGTAGATTACAGTATAATTTACTGTGTTGTACTGCACTGCACTGAACTAAACTCTAATCTACTCTATTGTACTGTACTTTACTGTAGTGAACTATACTGAACTCTACTGTGCTGTGCTGTACTCTACTGTGCTGTACTATGATGTTCAAAACTTGTTAAACATAGATGTCTATGATTGGTACAGATTTTGTCCAGGCCGGACCAACCAAATGTGGTCTTGTTTGGGGGCGGAGCTTAATAGAATAATAACCAGTGTGTAGAATAATACCCAAACATGCAAAGGAGGATATTACATTTTTCTACCTTTGTTTACCTATACATCACCATGAACAGAATGACATAATGATGTATTTTTGTATAGTACAGATCAGGAACCCATGATGTCATTCTACTGGGTGTTAATCCACCTCACTTACTGTAGTTCAATAAGATGTCTTATCATAGCTGACACCCCGTTCTTTCTGCAGACATCTTTGAATCTCAACTTGGAGTAGATATTTTGGAAAAGTTATATAACCCATTACAAGTTACTTCTTTCAACATTAACAAATTGCTTTACTTATTACTTTCCCAAGGGAAGTAGTTACACTACTTGTTGTATTACTTTCGCGTCGCACCCCAAATTGTTGTGCAAACAATGTCAACGTTACGTTACGTAGGCCTATACACCAACACAAGTAGCCTGATAATGACAGATTCTACTGTGGATAAGGGCAGCATTTCCTCTACTACAAAATGAGCTACAAGCTTGTTACAAGCTACAAGCTTCATTTGTTGTTTGAATGAGGTAGGCCAACAGTCATCTTCAGCAGAAGTGGTCGGGGGTCTTTCGCAACGAGTTTTGTGTTGGCGTGTTGCCTTTGCAGGTGCTTAAAGAGATTGGGAGACGTGTTGATAGCAGTGGGAGATGTTTCTCGAATGGGCACAGTTTATGTTTTACAGTTTTATCCTTGTCATTTTGTCCTGCCAAATCAAAGTAATGGGAGTACTTCCACGCTGAGAAAGTCAATGTTTTAGACGCTTCTGCCATGTTTCACCTCCCTAACTAAAGCTGTTAGTAGTAATGTGTGTTAACAGGAACTTGGTGAGAGTACGAAAACATTTAGAATCTGGGGCAGGAGGATTTTTTTATGTTGTGCCAAAAGAGAGGGAATAATAATCACAAACATTTATTTTGATCAATAACTGTAATAGGAAGGGGATGATAGAAGTAACAACCTATTCATTTGATCAGTAACTGTAATATTATTACTCAAATTGGAACAGTATATTATATTACTCGTTAATGCAAAAAGTAATATTACTACTGTTACGCTTACCCCAACACGGGTTACCAAACTTTACATCTGCACTGTTCTTTGAGTAAACGTGATTTCTTAAAATGTTCAGTGGAAATTGCTCAAATGAGTCCTTGTGCATAGAGTTGTATGGTTTGTTTAACTTTGACATATTTTACAGGAGAAAAGGCATGTTTTCTACCCCCTTCCTTCATTTCCACAGCAACATCTCTCTATCCCTCTCTCTCATATGAATCTCTCCCTCTCTCTTCTTTGGTGTGCTCTATATAATCACACAGATTAGTCTTGGATCAGGGCTGAGGGGCATTGACACCATCTGCTAACTCCTACAATACAACTCAGAGTGGCACCTGAGCTCACAAACACATTTGGATGAATTAAAGTAGCACAAACACTTTTCCTCAAAATAGCGAATAGAGAGAGAAAACAGTGCAGGATCATGATAATGAGAAGAGCTTTGTAGTCTGTGCTTAATGCTGTCAAACAACTTTGTGTTTTTTATTTCAGGCTGTGACATTACTGTTGGCAATCAAATAATCAGCAATGGTAGCAAAACATTGCACTGATTGCATGTGTTTGATGTGCATCTACACTACCGGTCAAAAGTTTTAGAACACCTACTCATTCAAGAGTTTTTCTTCATTTTTTACTGGTTTCTACACTGTAGAATAATAGTGGAGACATCAAAACTATGAAATATATAATATATAAACAGCACAAATCATGTAGTAACCAAAAAAAGTGTTAAACAAATCAAAATGTATTTTATATTTGAGATTCTTCAAAGTAGCCACCCTCTTTCTTGATGACAGTTTTGCACCCTCTTGGCATTCTTTCAACCAGCTTCATGAAGTAGTCATAGTAAAACATGTAGAAAAACCCTTAAATGAGTAGGTGTTCTAAAACTTTGGACCGGTAGTGTATCTATTTCTCCATTATGTATGTGTGTGTGCGTGCATGCGTCAATGCGTGTGTGCGTGCATGCGTCAATGCGTGCTTACGTGCGTGCGTCAATGAGTGTCCTCCTTAATAACCATCCTGTTGAATGGCTTTTGATTGCTGTCAGCCGTGTCCCTGTCGGCCCCGTGCCCTGTGTATGACAGTGGGATAATAGGGACATCAGAAGAAGAAATGCAATCTCCTCACCGCATGACAGGGCAAGGCTGAGGTCACTGAGTCTGCTGTAACACCACAATCACAACACAACAACGAATCAGATGAAACCACTGCTACCTTATACTGACAGAGTTTAAAACCTCCTAAGATTTCCGGTATGGCGACCAAGAGGTCGTCAGGTGAAGATGATTCATTTGGCCTTCCCTTTCTTTACTAAAATATGCCTCTTAAATGTGAAAATCAAGAAATAACAGACACATTATGTGGGCAATTGCATGTTATGGCAAATACTAGATCAAGAAATAGCGACCGACAAACACAGCGAAACAATGCGACCATGGACCAAGTAGCTGACAACTCAACTAAAGTGAGTCTAGAGACACTACTAACCGAAATTCAGATTGGCAATGACAAACTGTCTAAGGAGATGAAGAAAATATCTGATGATGTAAAAAAAAAAAAAACTAAACTGATATGACTGAACTGGGCAAATGCATGGAGGAGGCCAAAAACCGGGTTAACCATGGAGAAAATCAACTGAGAAAAGCTCCAGAAAACCATGAATTAACAAAAATACATCATTACGGGGCTTACTGAAAGATTGAACAGGATGGAATACTTCAGTTGCTGTTCAAATCTTAGTTTCATAACTTTCCCCGAAAGCTGTGGAACAACCGGAATCAAAGAACTACTGGGCCATGAGCACATTGAACAGGCGGCCCGAAAGAGGACAGCAGCAAACCAAGGGGCATCATTGCAAAGTTCCTTAACTACAGGGACAAAGATAAAATTCTATGACTGGCTGTCCAAGCCAAAAAGTCAGGAGTCGGACCTTTGATGTATGAGGGCCCTCGGATCAACATCAATGACGACGTGAGCAGAGACTTCTACATTAAACACAGGGAATTCGACCCCATAAAGAAAAGGTTATGGGAAAAACTAATCCCATTCTCTCTGGTGTATCCCGCACAACTAGGAGGAAAGAGACATCACACTGAAATCAGCAAAAGTTGCTACTCGATTTCTGGATAATCTGGACAGGGAGAACAGTGGAAATGGCAATGAATTAACTGTATGGATTACAGGACAGCCTCTCAACAGACGATGCATGACAGATGGGGCACTGGATTCTTGAACTGTTTAGGCTACTGAAATGAGGTGAACACCCCACCGCATCAAAGACAAAAAAATAAGGGTATGTGTTAGTGCCTTCACTCCCACGCCTACTGAAAAGACCATCACAAAACCACATTCAGGTGATCTGTCCAAATGAATAACACTTTATGACTATTGGCTATGTAGCCTAAATTAGAACCGATTAGTTGGTAGGCTATAGCCATGATCCATTTGTGTAAGCAACGGACTGCCAAGGGAACAGACTCGGCGCCAGGATAAAGTCAATAATGGGACAGTTCAAAATGGTTCTTGACTAGGAATTATATTGAATTCTGCTTATACCACAATAAACTTAAAGTGAAAATGCCAAGACTCTGAGATCATTGAGTGCTTATGAAGTGACAGGTAGGCTATATAGTTCACGCCAATCTCCACTGCGCTGTAGCAGCACAATGGACAGCATACTACACACTAAAGCAAGGCCGGTTTGGTAATGAATATAGGTTACAAGATAGATAGGCTGTTTGAAATAGGTGAATTACCCTATGTGAATGCAGCTGTGCAGACAGCTGTCTTACCAAAATACTGCGAACTAAAGGCTGAAAGTAGTAGCCTAGTTATTCATGCATGCAAACAAAAATACTGAATAGCAATTTTGGCTTATAATACTGACGACTGTGAAATGCGAACGAATGCGAACGGAACAGAACAAAACAGAGGTACCAAGTAGTAGGCTTAGTAAGCGAAATATCAGATGATGAAGGCATGACACAATCTATATTTCGGCTAGTTACATTAACGGTAAACAAACGCAGGAAACAAAAGGTGAATGGAGATCCAAATAACCAAAACACAACCTATTACAGCCCACTACAGTGAGACGCAGCCATGCACAGATGTCTTGCCAAATAAATAGGCCTATAGGCTCGCTTCAAACATGGAAAATCACGCCCACTCATGAGTTCAGCAACACGTTGTGATATGGGATAATGCGGTTCACTTCACTTCAAATTCGACCCACATAATCAATAAAGCAATGCAAGCCTAACATAAAAACGTTTCCGGTACGAACAGTTCCATTTACAACCAGTAGGCTACCAAGAAAACCATAATAGAATGTATCTGCTTTCTATGATGAAACATACCTACATGAAGCTATTCCCAGTGGCGTCATTTGGGTTCTTGAATTGGAATTACACTGAGTGCACAAAATATTAGGAAAACCTGCTCTTTCCATGACGTAGACTGCAGGTGAATCCAGTTGAAAGCATTGATCTGTTTTTGATGTAAACTGTTAAATCCACTTAAATCAGTGTAGATGAAAGGGGGGAGACAGGTTAGACGATTGTTAAGCCTTGAGACGTTTAAGACATAGATTGTGCATGTGTGCCGTTCAGAGGGTGAATATGCAAGACAAAAAATGTAAGTGCCTTTGAACGGGGGATGGTAGTAGGTGTCAGGCGCATCGGTTTGAGTGTGTCAAGAACTGCAATGCTGCTGGGCTATTCACGCTCAACAGTTTCCTATGTGTATCAAGAACAGTCCACCATTTAAAAGGATATCCAGCCAAGCATTGGACTCAACATGGTCCAACATCCCTGTGGAATGCTTTCGACACCTTGTAGAGTCCATGCCTCAATGAATTGAGGCTGATCTAAGGGGAAAGAAAGTGGGATGCAACTCAATATTACAATGTTTTTTCTAATGTTTGTACACTATCTACTTTTTTCTTCTTCTTCTTCATTACTCACCTAACTTAAAATAGGACATTCATGGTTAATTAGAGCACTTTTAAGTCTGGTCAAGACTGTATACAGTACCAGTCAGAAGTTCGGACACCTCTACTCATTCAACAGTTTTTCTTCTACATTGTGGAACAATACTGAAGACATCAAAACTAGGAAATAACATACAGTTGAAGTCAGAAGTTTACATACACTTAGGTTGAAGTCATTAAAACGTGTTTTTCAACCATGCCAAAACTATAGTTTGTTAACAAGAAATTTGTGGAAAGTCGTTTAGGACATCTACTTTGTGTATGACACAAGACATTTTCCCAACAATTGTTAATAGACAGGTAATTTCACTTAAAGTTCACTGTATCACAATTCCAGTGGATCAGAAGTTTACATACACTAAGTTGACTGTGCCTTCAAACAGCTTGTCATGGCTTTAGAAGCTTCTGATAGGCTAATTGACATCCTTTGAGTCAATTTGAAGTGTACCTGTGGATGTATTTCAAGGCCTACCTTCAAACTCAGTGCCTCTTTGCTTTACATCATGGGAAAGTCAAAAGAAATTAGCCAAGACCTCAGAAAAAAGTCTGGTTCATCCTTGGGAGCAATTTCCAAACGCCTGAAGGTATCACGTTCATCTGTACAAACTATAGTACGCAAGTATAAACACCATGGGACCGCGCAGCCGTCATACCGCTCAGGAAGGAGATGTGTTCTGTCTCCTAGAGATGAACGTAATGTGGTGCGAAAAGTGCAAATCAATCCCAGAACAACAGCAATTGACCTTGTATCTATGTAACGGGTGTGAAATGGCTAGCTAGTTAGCGGGTGCGCGCTAGTAGCATTTCAATCAGTTACGTCACTTGCTCTGAGACTTAAGTAGTGTTGCCCCTTGCTTTGCAAGGGCCGTGGCCTTTGTGGAGCGATGGGTAACGATGCTTCGTGGGCGACCGTCGTTGATGTGTGCAGAGGGTCCCTAGTTTGCGCCCGTGTTGGGGCGAGGGGACGGTTTAAAGTTATACTGTTACATTGATGCTGTTGACCCGGATCACTGGTTGCTGCGGAAAAGGAGGAGGTTGAAAGGGGGGTGAGTGTAACGGATGTGAAATGGCTAGCTAGTTAGCGGGTGCGCGCTAGTAGCATTTCAATCAGTTACGTCACTTGCTCTGAGACCTAAGTAGTGTTGCCCCTTGCTTTGCAAGGGCCGCGGCTTTTGTGGAGCGATGGGTAACGAGGCTTCGTGGTTGACTGTTGTTGATGTGTGCAAAGGGTCCCTGGTTCGCGCCCGGGTCGGGGCGAGGGGACGGTTTAAAGTTATACTGTTACATCTATATCCACAGTAAAACGAGTCCCATATCGACATAAACTGAAAGGCCGCTCAGCAAGGAAGAAGCCACTGCTCTAAAACCGCCATAAAAAAGCCAGACTATGGTTTTCAACTGGACATGGGGACAAAGATCGTAGTTTTTGGAGAAATGTCCACTGGTCTGATGAAACAAAAATAGAACTGTTTGGCCATAATGACCGTAATTATGTTTGGAGGAAAAAGGGGGACGCTTGCAAGCCGAAGAGCACCTTCCCAACTGTGAAGCACGGGGATGGCAGCGTCATGTTGTGGGGGTGCTTTGCTGCAGGAGGGACTGGTGCACTTCATAAAATAGATGGCATCATGAGGTAGGACAATTATGTGGATATATTGAAGCAACATCTCAAACATCAGTCAGGAAGTTAAAGCTTGGTCGCAAATGGGTCTTCCATTGTGGCATAATGGCTTAAGGACAACAAAGTCAAGGTATTGGAGTGGCCAACACAAAGCCCTGACCTCAATCCTATAGAAAATTTGTGGGCAGAAGTGAAAAAGCGTGTGCGATCAAGGAGGCCTACAAACTGGACTCAGTTACACCAGCTCTGTCAGGAGGAATGGGCCAAAATTCACCCAACTTATTTTGGGAAGCTTGTGGAAGGCTACCCGAAACGTTTGA
The DNA here is from genome assembly GCF_029448725.1 of Salvelinus fontinalis. Classification (NCBI taxonomy): domain Eukaryota; kingdom Metazoa; phylum Chordata; class Actinopteri; order Salmoniformes; family Salmonidae; genus Salvelinus; species Salvelinus fontinalis. The sequence continues at coordinate 9,050,951 of NC_074684.1, read as the reverse complement.
CCCAACATTAAACATGTTCAAGGCAATGCTACCAAATACTAATTGAGTGTATGTAAACTTCTGACCCACTGAGAATGTGATAAAAGAAATAAAAGCTGAAATAAATCCTTCTCTCTACTATTATTCTGACGTTTCACATTCTTAAAATAAAGTGGTGATCCTAACTGACCTAAGACAGAGAATATTTACGAGGATTAAATGCCAGGAATTGTGAAAAACTGAGTTTAAATGTATTTGGCTAAGGTGTATGTAAACTCCTGACTTCAACTGTATATGGGATCATGTGGTAACCAAAAAAGTTTTAATAAACAAATCAAAATGTGTTTTAGATTTTAGATTCTTCTAAGTAGCCAACCTTTGCCTTGATGACCGCTTTGTATGACTCTTAACATTATTTCAACCAGCTTCATGAGGTAGTCACCTGGAATGCATTTCAATTAACAGGTGTGCCTTAGTAAAAGTTAATTTTTTGAATTTCTTAAAACAATCAGTGAAGATAAAGCAGACAAGCTAGTTGTGTAGCCTATTGAGCAAGTGTAGCCTATGGTGCAAGATGCGACTGAAATTTTGAGGTTGGGTGAGGAGAGAGAGAGAGAGAGAGAGAGGGGGTTGAGGAGGAGGCATAAAGTGCTGGGCATCTTGTTATGACATGCATTATCTGAATTAAGTCCACAGAATTATACCTAGGTGGAGCAGCTTCTATGGAGGCACGTTGAATATCCTTTGAGCTAGCTATCTAACAAGCTTGAGGTTTGGGCCGTGGGGGAGATTTCTCTAGCGGTGTGGGGGCTGTACTTTGGCAAAGAGGGTTGGGTTATATCCTGCCTGTTTGGCCCTGTCCGGGGGTATCGTTGGACAGGGCCACAGTGTCTCCCGACCCCTCCTGTCTCAGCCTCCAGTATTTATGCTGCAATAGTTTATGTGTCGGGGGACTAGGGTTAGTCTGTTATATCTGGAGTATTTCTCCTGTGTTATCCGGTGTCCTGTGTAGATTAAAGTATGCTATCTCTAATTCTCTCTCTCTTTTTCTCTCTCTCTTTTTCTCTCTCTCTCTTTCTTTTTCTTTCTTTCTTTCTCTCGGAGGACCTGAGCCCTAGGACCATGCCTCAGGACAACCTGGCCTGATGACTACTTGCTGTCCACCTGGTCGTGCTGCTGCTCCAGTTTCAACTGTTCTGCCTACGGCTATGGAACCCTGACCTGTTCACCAGACGTACTACCTTGTCCGAGACCTGCTGTTTTTAACTTTCTAGAGACAGCAAGAGCGGCTATGAAAAGCCAACTGACATTTACTCCTGAGGTGCTGACCTGTTGCACCCTCTACAACCACTGTGATTATTGTTATTTGACCCTGCTGGTCATCTATGAACATTTGAACATCTTGGCCATGTTCTGTTATAATCTCCACCTGGCACAGTCAGAAGAGGACTGGCCACCCCTCATAGCCTGGTTCCTCTCTAGGTTTCTTCCTTGGTTCCAGCCTTTCTAGGGAGTATTTCCTAGCTACGGTGCTTCTACACCTGCATTGCTTGCTGTTTGGGGTTTTAGGCTGGGTTTCTGTACAGCACTTTGTGACATCAGCTGATGTAAGGAGGGCTCTATGAATATATTTGATTGATTGATTGAGTTAGCTAGCTAGCTAAAAAGCTTTGGTGTGCAGAGCGGCACCAGAATTAAAAACATGTATTGTCTTATTGTAGTTAATAAATCCAAAATTAAACGTGATGACTAGGCCTATAGTATTCTTAACTAGCATTTTGTTTAATCCATACTTCTCTAGCTAATTAAAAATCTCTCTCCCTATCTTATGAATCAAGCTTGTAACGTCAGTGCAGTAGCCTGTGCTTCAGAGGGGGGAGGGGCAGGTAGCCTTAACACGCACAGGCAAAGCTTTTAACCTTGCAGGCAGACACTGGAATAAGTGTCTAAGTCACAGATTGAGGGCTGTACAAATGCCTGTAAAGGGACATTATTAACTGGTTCCCATGCTTTGAAAATAAAGGTTCTGTTCTAGAACAACAAATCACATCTAATTTTATTGGTCACATACACATGGTTAGCAGATGTTATTGCGAGTGTAGCAAAATGCTTATGCTTCTAGATCCGACAGTGCAGCAACATCTAACATGTAATATCTAACAATTCCACATCTAAACCTAATATCTAACGACTTCCACAACAAAACCTAATACACACAATCTAGTAAAGGAATGGGATGAGATAATATAGATATATAAAATATATGGATGAGCAGTGACAGAGCAGCTAAGATGCAATAGATAGAATAGACACTGTAAGATACAGTATACAGTATATACATATGAGATAAGTAATGTGAGATATGTAAACATTCTTAAAGTGGCATTATTAAAGTGACTAGTGTTCCATTTATTAAAGTGGCCAATGATATCAAGTCTGTAGGTAGGCAGTTGCCTCTCTGTGCTAGTGATGACTGTTTAACAATCTGATGGCCTTGAGATAGAAGCTGTTTTTCGATCTCTCTGTCCCAGCTTTGATGCACCTGTACTGACCTCGTCTTCTGGATGGTAGCGGGATGAACAGGCAGTGGCTCGGGTGGTTATTGTCCACTTTTGTCACTTTCGTTCCAGGTTCCGTTTCTGGTCCTTGAAAAATGATGATTTTTTTCCCTGTTTTATATAATATTATTATGTAAAAAAGGATTTAAAAAACAATGATTTGAACATTTTGAAACTATAAAAACGGATTTAAGTTGAACTCCTCTTTAAGTCCAAGAGGAGACAGTGTGTTGAGCCTGTAGATCCAGAAAGATTCCCTTTGAAGAAGTTTCCTATCAATGTGTTCTCCCCTGTGTGACATCTTGGCTATATCTATTCCAATGTATCTCAGAGAACTAATTGGATGTCCAGCTTGTACAAAATGAACAGCAATCTGTTTTTTTTTGTCTCACCTGTCCATTTATTTCTGGGGTGCTCACTGATCCGGGTCTTAAGGCTTCTATGGATTTTCCCTATGTATTAAATGCATGTAATCAGGCCTTTGATCTTAAATCTTTGTCCTGTGTGGGGGTGGGTAAATGAGTCACATTTGTACGTGAAAATGCATTGAGCACATTGGACACATTTGTAATTAGTATCTACAGATCCGTGAGACAAAATAATATTACCACGCAGTCACCTTGAGTGATTATCTAAGGAATAAAATAATAATAAAAAAAATAATAAGGATTGCAGATACAGAAAGCACCTGCTCTTGGTTTGAACAACCCCATATTTTTGTGACCGATGGTGTGAGATTTTTAATAAATGCTTGTTTAATTTAATGGCGCTGACCACACAAGAAGTGACAGAACAATTGAGCACTCCTAGAGATCAAGTGAGACAGCTAAATGTTGATCTAGGAAGCAAGATCACCAATAAGGACCCAAGAAAGAACATTCTGACCAATGTGGAAAATATTTATGACAAACTTACGGAGGAGACAAAGACAAGCAAGCGGGAAAAAGTGTGAGCGTGATACTCCTGACTACAAGGAGCAGAAGGTATATTTCTGGAGGGATGGCTGGAGACAGCCAATTGGCACTCCCCCACAAGCAAGCTGGAAGGGTAAATGCCAGCCCAACCGTAACCCTAGAGGGATGGCAATCAACCACCTCCCTCACATCTGACTCCAGTGACAAATCCAGAGCCGGAGCGTCTTCTTTTTTTGGGAATCCCGATGGACGACGTCATCGAATAGGCCGTCACCACAACCACTGCCCACCCTGCTTCCCCAAAAGAAATGCAGGAGAGAACAACGTAGGAAGACGGAGACACCAGAGGTCCCCCCCATTTACACGGAGCAAGACATTAACGTGTCCAACAGGTCTACTGATACACGTTCATCTGGGGACTATCATTTGTCCCAACATCACAGGCCAATGACTTTGATACAGTAATAGACTTTCAAAGGTTTTTCCTCTGGTTTTTGGTAATGGGGTTGCTCCCTATACACCTGCCAATGTTAATCCATTGAACGAGATTAGTAACCAGACAGGATATTGTGCTAATATTTTTCCCATTGATAACCTGAATGATAATGAATCCCTCTATTGCCGTCTAGTTGAGAAAGATGATTAAGAAAAAAGAATACAAGTATTCCATAATATGTCCAAAGCAGAGAAAGAATCCCTTACGGAACACAAAAATAACTCCAGTATGATTATAAAACCTGCCGACAAAGGAGGTGCAATAGTGATACTAAATGCAGCAGACTATGAAAAGGAATTTCTGAGACAACTCAGTGATGATGAAGTTTACAAAAAATTCTCTAAGGACCCTACTAATCAATTCAAGTCTCTGATCCATGATAAATGATCTTCATTTTTGAATGAAGGGGAAATGACAAAAACAGAATATGAGTATTTGAAAGTTGACTGCCCAACCACACCTGTCATATATGCTCTCCCCAAAATTAATAAGAGCACCTATACCAGACAGGTTCATTGTGAGTAGTAATGGATATCTGACAGAGAATATCTCTTCCTTTGTAGACCATTTTGTGAAACCCTGGGCGATCTGTCTCCCCACGTATACCAGAGAATCTATTGATTTTATTAAACCCTTGAAATCTGTGGACCATATATGTGAAAACTCTATTCTGTGTACTTTTGATGTTACCAGTTGATATACTAACATCCGCGAACAGGGTGGCCAAGAGGCCCTCAAGTTCTACCTCAATCAACGTCCCTTTAATGGTCTTCCCAGCACCAATTGTATTGTGGACTTGGCTAAACTGGTATTAACCTCCAACTATTTTCTCTTCAGAAGAGGCTTTTTCTTCCAGACCAAAGTAACAGAGATGGAAGCACTATGACTCCTAATTACGATAACCTACAGAGCATTCGGAAAGCAATCCACATTTTGTTACATTACAGCCTTATTCTCAAATGGATTAAATCAATTATATTCCTCGTTAATCTACACACAAAAACCCATAATGATGAACTGAAAACAGGTTTTTAGACATTTTTGCAAATGTATACAAAAAAAAACAGAAATACCTTATTTACATAAGGGTTTTGACCATTTGCTATGAGACATTAAACTAAGGTCTAGGGAAGCCTAAAAGCGGCCCAAGCGAAAGACACTGAGCCAACTAAGACCAGTGAGGATACATCCAACTCCGCCATAATGAAGGATCTGAATCAACAACAAACTTTGATGCAGGCAATTAATTTTGTTAATTTAGTATGATGGGCATGGTGGATTTGTTAACTTGGCTGTTAGCATTCTGGTTATATTGCTAAGATGCAGCTGGCTGGCACGTGGCTCGCTAGCTGAGTTGGATGGCTGTCTAGGTTAGCTGTCTGGATAATTATTTGGTTCAGGCTGCAAACGTTAGCTGGCTAAAATACTTAGTATTTAGTAAAGCAGTCCTGTGGTAGGGTAAACTTTATGGGGATTAGCTTGGTATGAACGTGTTCTGTGAAAAGTAATTTGCCATGTATTCAAGTCATGTTGGATTAAAACAATTGGCTGACAGAATGGGACTGGAGTTGGGACGTGCTTCACTGTTTGGGAGCCTCCTGAATGTAACGAATTTGAGTTCCTACCAGCCAAAAGAGCGGTGATATAGATCTTCCTCTCTTGCGGGTGGTTACTGATTTTGTTTCTATTATTGTTAAAACCCAGCTGTCAGAGTTTGTTCACAAATATGCATAATGGTGCACAAATAATTTTCTATTGAAGTAGGTGTTTTTATTACATTTCTTGTTTATTTTGTCATGCACTTATCCATACATTCTGTATAACAAAGGTTTTAAATTAACCGTGAGCTCATCCTGATGTCGTTCAATTCCCCTGGTTTGAATTCCGCTATCAAGGGTACCAGCTTAGAATACATCAGATGCAAAAAGGATGATATCGCCCTAATACAAGAAACCCACCTAAAACATTCTGATGTCTATAGATTCCAAAACAGATACTATAAATGTGTTGCTTACTCCTCAGCCACTAACAAAACTAAAGGTGTTTTAATATTATCTGATAGAAAACTCTGTGTTCAGGTTAATGGTTCTGATAATGATGATGCAGGACGTTTTGCATTTGTAGCTACGGTTATAAATCACACTAAGATGTGTTTCACCTCAATCTACTGTCCAAACATACCTGGTTCTAATTTCCTTAGGTCTATCTCAAAAAAAACTATTAGATCTTTCAGAATACCAACTTGTTGTGGGAGGAGATTTTAATCAGGTATGTAATTCTCAGTTGGATAGGTATCATGTTTCATCTCACTCTCAAACTGATCAGGCCTCTGGTGATGTCATCTCATTTGCTGCAGAGCTTAATATTTTAGATGCATGGTGTCTAAATAATTGGACTGTCAAAGATTATACTTTGTTTTCTTCAATACCGAATATTTTCACGAATAGACTACATATTTGTATCTCCCTGTATAAACAGGTGTATTCAGACAATCGAGCTGCTCCCCATCGTCATTTCTGACCATGGAGCTGTCCTGTATAGTATCTTACTTGACAGCTCCAAACAGAAAGGTGCCAGAAGATGGAGCTTTAACACAACATTGCTGCAGAATAAGGCTTTTTTTGACACTACTTTCAGCAAAGTTTAAATCATTTTTATTGTTTAATACAGATACAGCCACATCCCCCTCAGTCACTTAGGGAGGTGACAAAATGTTTTTTGAGGGGAAACTGTACCTTGTTTGCCTCACATCTTAATTCAACTCGTTGTAACGCTGATCATAGTAAGATGATACACTTCTTATCATCATTGGACCAAACTCGACAGAGAGCAATCTGGATTCCTTGACTCCCCAATCTTGAAGAACTCAGAAGTACATTAACATCTATGAAAAGATGCAAATCACCAGGACTTGATGGTTTCCCTCCTGAGATGTTTCTTGAAATATGGGATATTGTCGGGCCACTAATTATTGGTTCTCTCAATCATGCATTATAACATGGAGAATTCCATAGAGACCAAAACACTTAACTGATTATAGTTTTGATAAAAAAAAGGGCAAATCTCCCCTAGATTAAAAGTTATAGGCGCTTAAGCCTTATTATAACAGAGCTCAAGCTGTTTGCAAAGGTACTTGCCATCAGATTGGAACTGCTTGTAGGAAATTGAATGAGCGATGATCAAACTAGGTATATAAAGCGTCGTTTAGCTTCAGACAATATTAGACATCTATTCCATATCATAAATGAGTCCGAAAACAACTCAGTCCCTGCTGCACTTTTTAGTTTGGATGCAGAAAAAGCATTTGATAGGGTAGAATGGAAATATTTATTGTGTGTTTGGAGGCATTTGGTTTTGGTAAAGGATTGATCTCCATGTTGAAAACATTGTATTCTGCATCCCAAGCAGTTGTGCAGATGGGAAACATTCTATCCAAGACTTTCTGTTAACAACGTTCCACAAAACAAGGATGTCCATTATCACCAATGCTCTTTTCACTGTCTTTGGAGCACATCACATTACTGATTAGATTGGACCCACTTATTTCACCAATCAATATTAAAGGTACACAGCATAAAGTGTCAGTCTATGTCTTTGCCGATGACACCTTACTGTATTTCTCTGTATTTCTCATTTTCCCTTCCTCAGATTCGGAAATTATTTACTATTTCCACATCATTCTCTGGATATAAAATAAACTTGGTAAAATCTCTACTGGTGCCCTCTAATGGCCCTGCGAACTTGCTTACTTTGCCTGCTGCATCTCCAGTGCAGTGGCATGAGGCAGACTTTATTTATTTGGGCACATGCATACCCACCAAATATTCCCAAGTTTGCAGAAGGAACTATGTCAAACTAAAAGAGGAGATCACCTCTGATTTGCAGAGATGGTCATCTCTTAAAATCTCATTACAAGGTAGGACTGCTATAGTAAAAATGAACGTACTCGCTCGACTAAAAGTTATTTTCTCTGTGCTGCCTATAACTCCTCCGCCAAATACTGAGGAATTAAAGTCAACGATCTCAAAGTTTATTTGGAATGACAAAACCCACGCATTCGACATGATACTTTTACACTGTTAAAGGGAACAGGAGGTTTGTCTCTTCCAGATTACAAATTACACTGCTCAAAAAAATAAAAGGAACACTTAAACAACACAATGTAACTCCAAGTCAATCACACTTCTGTGAAATCAAACTGTCCACTTAGGAAGCAACACTGATTGACAATAAATTTCACATGCTGTTGTGCAAATGGAATAGACAAAAGGTGGAAATTATAGGCAATTAGTAAGATCCCCCAAAAAAGTAATGGTTCTGCAGGTGGTGACCACACACCACTTCTCAGTTCCTATGCTTCCTGGCTGATGTTTTGGTCACTTTTGAATGCTGGCGGTGCTTTCACTCTAGTGGTAGCATGAGACGGAGTCTACAACCCACACAAGTGGCTCAGGTAGTGCAGTTCATCCAGGATGGCACATCAATGCGAGCTGTGGCAAAAAGGTTTGTTGTGTCTGTCAGCGTAGTGTCCAGAGCATGGAGGCGCTACCAGGAGACAGGCCAGTACATCAGGAGACGTGGAGGAGGCCGTAGGAGGGCAACAACCCAGCAGCAGGACCGCTACCTCCGCCTTTGTGCAAGGAGGTGCACTGCCAGAGCCCTGCAAAATGACCTCCAGCAGGCCACAAATGTGCATGTGTCTGCTCAAACGGTCAGAAACAGACTCCATGAGGGTGGTATGAGGGCCCGACGTCCACAGGTGGGGGTTGTGCTTACAGCCCAACACCGTGCAGGACGTTTGGCATTTGCCAGAGAACACCAAGATTGGCAAATTCGCCACTGGCGCCCTGTGCTCTTCACAGATGAAAGCAGGTTCACACTGAGCACATGAACACATGTGACAGAGTCTGCAGACGCCGTGGAGAACGTTCTGCTGCCTGCAACATCCTCCAGCATGACCGGTTTGGCGGTGGGTCAGTCATGGTGTGGGGTGGCATTTCTTTGTGGGGCCGCACAGCCCTCCATGTGCTCGCCAGAGGTAGCCTGACTGCCATTAGGTACCGAGATGAGATCCTCAGACCCCTTGTGAGACCATATGCTGACACATGCACATTTGTGGCCTGCTGGAGGTCATTTTGCAGGGCTCTGGCAGTGCACCTCCTTGCACAAAGGCGGAGGTAGCGGTCCTGCTGCTGGGTTGTTGCCCTCCTACGGCCTCCTCCACGTCTCCTGATGTACTGGCCTGTCTCCTGGTAGCGCCTCCATGCTCTGGACACTACGCTGACAAACACAACAAACCTTTTTGCCACAGCTCGCATTGATGTGTCATCCTGGATGAACTGCACTACCTGAGCCACTTGTGTGGGTTGTAGACTCCGTCTCATGCTACCACTAGAGTGAAAGCACCGCCAGCATTCAAAAGTGACCAAAACATCAGCCAGGAAGCATAGGAACTGAGAAGTGGTGTGTGGTCACCACCTGCAGAACCATTACTTTTTGGGGGGTGTCTTACTAATTGCCTATAATTTACACCTTTTGTCTATTCCATTTGCACAACAGCATGTGAAATTTATTGTCAATCAGTGTTGCTTCCTAAGTGGACAGTTTGATTTCACAGAAGTGGGATTGACTTGGAGTTACATTGTGTTGTTTAAGTGTTCCCTTTATTTTTTTGAGCAGTGTATATTACTGGTCTTCCCAAATAAAATCCTGGAGAGTATGGTCCGATGATTCTACTGCAGCTTCCTAGAGAGGCATAGAGGAAGCACTTGTTGCACCCACATAGACTTACAGATCTATTTTTTTCCGTAGGCAGAAGTTGGTACCTAGGACAGTATATGATAGCTCTCCCCAGGTTCCGCAAAATGTCTAAGACATCCTGTCACTCATATAGCCTTTCCCAGTCCTTCTTGCGTGAGTTTCCCTGGCAACAACATTTTAATAAATCTAACCTCCCCCTGACAGCAGCATCCATCTTGTCAGCAATTAAAAGCTCAGAAGTGGGTTTGACCGAAACTTGAACTTTCATCATAAGTATAGGGTCATAACAAGGTGAACGAGTCCAAGCATCTTCTGACAGGTGTCTGTTTTCATCAGGCCTGCTTGTGTTCTCAGAGAACCAGTAGTATTCTCAGAACCTCAGATAGCCAGGTGGGGCCCTGACAGGAGGAGCATGAACGTAGGCGGTCTCCACCTTCTGATAATGTCTGAAGGGCATAACACTCAAAACAAGTATTAACACTCACACAGAGGTCTCCTAAAGAGGAGACCTTACAGTTTCTCATAACAAAATGTATTAACACTTTAAAAGGTATGAGGCCTTGGTTTAACCCCTTCACTGAGAAACATATAGGCAACACTAAGAAGTGCTGTGAATCTTCTCCTATATGGCATGACCATAACCTGCTGACAAACAATAAGCCTTTTGTGTATCCATTGTGGGCCGATAAGGGTGTGCATACCTTGCGAGACATGAATAATGATATGGGGATATCACCTTTCCAGGACCTCAAACAAACATATTCACTTCCAGACTTTTCATGATTCCTTTACCTACAGTTAAGATCTTTGTTAAAAGCTTATGGTGTTCCATGGGATGCCTGTTAACATCCCACATAGGGCTTACATGGATAGACCCTTCATTAACTTCTAAAATTATCTCTGCCACTTTTGTTTGCCTGCTGTCTGTTAAATGCTCTGCATTGGGTGTCACTCTAATATGGAACCGTGAAATGCAAGGATTGGGGCACGACCTGAACTGGGATACCATTTGGAAAAATGTATTTGTTACCTCTAAAAACCCAGTACACCAGTTTATACATTATAAGCTTATACATAGAAGTTATCCAACCCCATTGAAACGTTTTAAGATTAAGCTGATTCCTATTCCAATATGTGATGGATGCCGTATGAATGCTGTTGGAACACAAACGCACATGTTTTGGGAATGTCCTGTAGTGTCCCAGTTCTGGTCATGTTTCAGATTTCCTTACACAAATTATGGGTTTCCATGTGAATAAATATCCACATTTATTTTTGTTGAATGATGACTCTTCATTTGTACTGCAACTGGTTCAGAATATTATAATTTATACGGTGTTAACAGCAGCAAAAATGTATCTTCTTGCTTGGATAACCCCGACAATCCTCTCGCCTCAAACATGGTTATCATATTTTCAAGATATTGTTCGTATAGAGCGATCAGTGGCCGTGATAAACAAAGCAGTTGGACAAATACAGTTGATGAACGGTATGTATTATGCAAAACTCTATCAGATATCAACAACTCTTGACCAAGCAATGGACTTACATGGTGAGGCAGTGGGGAGACGCCATTTTTTTCTGAGAATAATATAAAATGTTTTTTATTGTAAACTCTACTTCCTTTCTGTACATGTCAAATTGTGCACTCAAATAATTGACTCCTGACAGTATGTAAATAGTTTTATTGTATGTTAGTTTTGACATGTCGGCTAGAATTTGTTACGTGATCCTGCCTTGTGTGTGGTATATTGTGAAATAAAATAAAATGTTGATCACCAAGAAAAAGGAATCACAATTGAAAACCGTCTTTAAATATCCTTTACGTATGGTCTTTAAAAAAACAAAAAACATGAGAGACATTGTTGTCAAATCTGATTATCCCACCAGAGGAAAGGGAAACTTTCTTGGACAACGTTCCAGAGGGTAATTACAAATGTGGCCAACGTGCTCAATGCAGTTTCACGTATAAATGTGACTGATTTACCCACCCCCGCACAGGACAAAGATTTAATATCAAAGGCCTGATTACCTGCATGTTCATCAATGTTGTTAACATGTTGAAATGGCCTTGTGGTCTGTCTTACATAGGGAAAATCCGTAGAAGCCTTAAGAACCGAATCAGTGAGCGCCGCAGCAATATCCGGACAGATGAGACAAAGAAAAACGGTTGCTGTTCATTTTACACAAGCTGGACATCCAGAAGTTTGCTGAGATGCATTGGAATAGAAATGGTCAAGATGTCATGCAGGGTAGAAGACGTTGAGAGGAATCTTCTTCAAAGGGAATCTTTCTGGATCCACAGGCTCAACACACCGCCTCATCTTGGCCTTAACGAGGAGTTCGACTTAAAACCGTTTTTATAGTTTCATAATGTCAAAATTATTGTTTTTTATCCTAGTTGAAAATTGTGTATTTATATTACTGTAAATATTGATCACATTTCTTGTGTTTTATCATATATTTTGAAACATTGAATGTTATATATTTTTACATCCTGTTTCAGGAAGTGATGTCACTGAGTACTGCCCCTATATATACTGTACAGTGCCTTGAGAAAGTATTCATACCCCTTGTGTTGTGTTACAGCCTGAATTAAATATAGATGTCTTTCTCTCACTCATCTACACATCATACTCCATGATGACAGAGTAGAAATTTTAGCACATCTATTGATATTTAAATACAGAAACATCTAATTGACATACAGTACCAGTCAAACATTTGGACACACCTACTCATTCCAGTTTTTCATTTTTTCCCCTACAATTTCTTTCCATTGTAGAAAACAGTAAAAATAAAGAACAACCCTTGAATGAGTAGGTGTGTCCAACCTTTTAACTGGTACTGTAAGTATTCAAACACCTTTGCTATAACACTCCGAATTGAGCTCAGGTGCATCCAATTTCCTTTGACCATCCATGAGATGTTGCTACAACTTGATTGGACTCCACCTGTGGACAATTCAATTGTTTGAACATGATTTACAATGAAACACGCCTTTAGAAAGTATTCACAATTTACTTTGTGTATTGTGTTCAATTGAGTTTATTTGTCACTGGCCTATACACAGTAGAGTGGAATTATGTGGAAGTATGTTTTTTTATTTTTACATATCAACTACAAATTAAAATCTGAAATGTCTTGAGTCATAAGTATTCAAACCCTTTGTTATGGCAAGCCTAAATAAGTTCAGGAGTAAACACTTGCTTAATAAGTCACATAATATGTTGCATGATTTTTGAATGACTACCTCATCTCTGTAACCCACACATACAATTATCTGTAAGGTCCCTCAGCTGAGCTGTAACGGCTTTCGTTTTTTTTTTTGGAAGAAGGAGAGGACCAAAGCGCAGCGTGATTAGTGTTCATCTTAATTTAACTTCTCCTCAATAGGGGGTGCTGTTTTCACTTTATAATAATTTCGTTCCCAAATTAAACTGCCTCGTACTCAATTCTTGCTCGTACAATATGCATATTATTATTACTATTGGATAGAAAACACTCTCTAGTTTCTAAAACCGTTTGAATTATATCTGTGAGTAAAACAGAACTGGAGTTAGAGCAATTTTCCTATGAGGATGTGAGAATGCTGAAATCTGCTTGCTGTTCTGAGATCTGTTTATAAATCTGCCTGTCTTCTATTGGTTGAGATGCACTGCATACGTCTTCCCCTGGGTGTCAGCGAATAGTGAGAATTGAAATGGAGTTGCTAGGCAGAACTGAGAGGTTATAAATGGCCTGGGAACGTAGGGTCCGGCCTTTGTTCACTTCGCTCGGAGGCAGGAGGACCTCTGGCTGTGGCTCTAGAACGCTCCGGTTATAGGCCTTAGATATATCCGGCTCTGTTTTTATTAGATATAGGTGTTAAAGACATCATAATGTTGTTATATTAAACCGAGTTATATCAATTTATATCGGTATATTGCGATTTTTGGATATATATTTGTCCTGTGTTTTAGTGAGTCGGACACGTCTTTGCCACATGGCTAATGTTTACTGCTAATTCGAACGTTGAAGAGGACAATCTACAACCAAGCAACGATTATTTTGGACAAAGGACACCTTGCCCAAGATTCTGATGGGAGTTCATCAAAAAGTAAGAACTATTTATGATGTTAATTCGTTGTTCTGTTGAAAAATGTGAAACCACTATTCTGCCATGAATCTAGGTGCGGTCTCGCTTTAACGCACGCTGTATGTTGTAGTAACGTTCATTTTAAAAATCTAACACAGCGATTGCATTAAGAACTAATGTATCTTTCATTTGCTGTCCAACCTGTATTTTTTAGTCAAGTTTATGATTAGTTATCGATTAGAATAGGTGCCTCTTGCTGGTTTATACGTTATTGCTATTTTTGGCTTGAATCAATGCTGTTGTGTGGTTGGCTATTGTAGTAAGCTAATATAATGCTATATTGTGTTTTCGCTGTAAAACACTTAAAAAATCTGAAATATTGTCTGAATTCACAAGATCTTTGTCTTTCATTTGCTGTACGCTGTGTATTTTTCAGAAATGTTTTATGATGAGTATTTAGGTAATTCACGTTGCTCTCTGTAGTTATTCTAGTCGCTTTGGTGAGAGTTGTGATGGTGGCTGCAATGGTAAACTATGATTTATACCTGAAATATGCACATTTTTCTAACAAAACATATGCTATACAATAAATATGTTATCAGACTGTCATCTGATGAAGTTGTTTCTTGGTTAGTGGCTATTTATATCTTTATTTGGTCGAATTTGTGATAGCTACCTATGCAGGGGAAAAATGGTGGAGTAAAAAAAGTTGTGTCTTTTGCTAACGTGGTTAGCTAATAGATTTACATATTGTGTCTTCCCTGTAAAACATTTTAAAAATCAGAAATGATGGCTGGATTCACAAGATGTGTATCTTTCATCTGGTGTCTTGGACTTGTGATTTAATGATATTTAGATGCTAGTATTTACTTGTGACGCTATGCTAGGCTATGCTAGTCAGCTTTTTTACTGATGGGGGTGCTCCCGGATCCGGGTTTGTGAGGAAGTAGAGGTTAATGAAGTGAACAACTCAAAATACGAAAATAACAAAGTGAAAACCGAAACAGTTCTATCTGGTGCAGACACACAAAGACTGAAAACAACCACCCACAAAGCCCAACACAAAACAGGCTACCTAAATATGGTTCCCAATCACAGACAACACAAAACACCTGCCTCTGATTGAGAACCATATCAGGCTAAACACAGAAATAGGAAAACATAGAAATATAAACATAAACTGCCCACCCCAACTCACGCCCTGACCATACTAAATAAAGACAAAACAAAGGAAATAAAGGTCAGAACGTGACATGAACAGTGAATTTCAAACACAGATTCAACCACAAAGACCAGGGAGGTTTTCCAATGCCTCACAAAGAAGGGCACCTATTGGAAGATGGTTAAAAATAAGAAAAAAGCAGACATTGAATGCCCCTTTGAGAATCGTAAAGTTATTAATTCGACTTTGAATGGTGTCTCACACCCAGTCACCATAAAAATACAGGTGTCCTTCCTAATGCAGTTGCCGGAGAGGAAAGAAACCCCTCAGGGATTTCACCATGAGGCCAATGGTGACATTAAAACAGTTTCTGGAGTTTGCAAAAAGGCATGTGAAAGACTCAGAGCATATGGAAAAAGATGATGTGGTCTGATGAGAAGAAAATGTAACTCTTTGGGCTGAATGCACAGCTCTATGTCTGGAGAAAACCATGCACAGCTCATCACCCATCGAACACCATCCCTACCATGAAGCATGGTGGTGGCAGCATTATGTCATGGGGATACTTTTCAGCGGCAGGGATTTGGAAACTAGTAAGGAGAGAGGGAACAATGAATGGAGCCAAATACCGGCAAATCTTTGATAAGATATTGATGCAAAGTGCAAACGACCTGAGACTGCAGTTTTACGTTCCAAAAGGACAATGACTCCAAGCAAACAGCCAAAGCAACACTGGAATGGTTTCCAACAAGAATGTGACAAGAATCATGACTTCTTAAGCTTATAAAGTAAATTTATGTGGAAATGGACAAAAACACATATGAAATGCCTGGGTGTACTGATACCATGCGATCTGGAAGAGGCATGTAAAATAGGTTAAATCTGATGTTCAGAGATGGTGATTATGGGTCTTCCAAATGGACAATGACCCGAAGCATGCTTCCAAAGTTGTGGCAAAATGGCTTAAGGACAACAAAGTCAGGGTATTGGAGTGGCCATCACAAAGCCCTGACCTCAATCGAATAGAAAATGTGTGGGCAGAACTGAAAAAGCGTGTGCGAGCAAGGAGGCCTACAAACCGGACTCAGTTACACCAGCTCTGTCAGAAGGAATGGGCCAAAATTCACCCAACTTATTGTGGGAAGCTTGTGGAAGGCTACCCAAAACGTTTGATCCAAGTTAAACAATTTAAAGGCATGCTACCAAATACTAATTGGGTGTATGTAAACTTCTGACCCACAGGGAATGTGATGAAAGAAATAAAAGCTGAAATAAATCATTCTCTCTACTATTATTCTGACATTTGACATTCTTTAAAAAAAAAGTGGTGATCCTAACTGACCTAGACAGGGAATTTTTACTAGGATCAAATGTCAGGAATTGTGAAAAACTGATTTTAAATATATTTGGCTGAGGTGTATGTAAACTTCCAACTTCAACTGTTTGTGCTATCATTTCATTGTGTCTAGGAATTTATATCCATCCATCTCCACGATTATGTATTTTGGGAAATGTAAATATTGGTGTTCAATGTCAGAAAAAGTTTTGTTATCTAGGTCAAAATTCTGCCCCCAAAATATATAGCCATCAATTGGAAAGCCTCATATTTACCCCACAATAACAAACTGGAGGGCTGAGTTTTTTAGCTACGTACCATTAACCTCTATATATTATAAAATCAAACATAAGCCAGACATATTTGACAGAATTTGAACAGAATATGGACAGAATAGGTATTTTGTTTTTGTGTTGTTTCTGTTTGTGAATGTCAGATTATTTTAGATTTTTTTTGCCTTAGTGTTTTGTTCATGGATCCCACTGTGAGAATGAATGTATGTGGATTTGTGTGGATGGGGGAGCTGGGGACGGGGTGGGAGGGAGATGTATATTGACACTGTGTGAGTTTAAATTTAGCTGAATTGTCAACAAAAACAAGAAACCCACCCAAGTGCTTATGAGGTTGTGTGTGTAAGTGTCTGTGTGTGCGTGCGTGCCTTGAAACATGGCCTCTTACATCATCCTATACAACACATGCTGGCGCCAAACCATGTAACCACTCCCAATGAGAGCTGTGGCATGGAGAGATCAGTAGCCAGTGACTGATTTTAACCAGCAATGTTTCATGTTTAAAAAAAATTGGGGTTTTGGTCTGGTATTTATTTCCTGGATTGAACTATTGTACAAATCCCCCAAAGCATCTGTACGAACAAATGAACAGATCTCTGATTCATTTAAGATACCAAGAGGGACAAGAAAGGAATGGCCTTTGTCTAGTTATTTATTTTCTTTAGCTACAGAATCCCTAGCATCAATAATCAGAATTCATGGCTCAATCAGGGGCATAGAGATTGGTGGAGATCAACATGTGATATCATTGTATGCAGATTAAATAAGATCTGGTGCAAACAATTACCTTCAGAAGTCACGTAATTAGTTAAATAATGTCCACCTGTGTGCAATCTAAGTATCACGTGATCTGACACATGATCTCAGTATATATACACCAGCTCTGAAAAGCCTCATTGTCTGCAACACCACTAAGCAAGGGGCACCACGAAGACCAAGGAGCTCTCCAAACAGGTCAGGGACAAAGTTGTGGGGAAGTACAGATCAGGGTTGGGTTATAAATATATATCCAAAACTTTGAACATCCCACGGAGCACAATTAAATCCATTATTAAAACATTTAAAGAATATGGCACCACAACAAACCTGCCAAGAGTGGGCCGCCCCCAAAAACTGACGGACCTGGCAAGGAGGACATTAATCAGAGGCAACGAAGAGAACAAAGATAACCCTGAAGGAGCTGCAAAGCTCCACAGGTTGAGATTGGAGTATCTGTCCATAGGACCACTTTAAGCCGTACACTCCACAGAGTGGGCTTTACGGAAGAGTGGCCCGAGAAAACCATTGCTAAATCAAAAAAATAAACAAACACGTTTGGTGTTCCCCAAAAGGCATGTGGGAGACTCCCCAAACATATGGAAGACGGCACTTTTGTCAGATGAGACTAAAATGTTGCTATTTGGCCATCAAGGAAAATGCTATGTCTGGCGCAAACCCAACACCTCTCATCTCCACGAGAACACCATCCCCCCAGTGAAGCATGGTGGTGGGAGCATCATGCTGTGGGGATGTTTTTCATCGGCAGGGACAGGGAAACTGGTCAGAATTAAAGGAATGATGGATGGCACTAAATACAGGGAAATTCTTGAGGAAAACCTGTTTCAGTCTTCCAAAGATTTGAGACTGGGACAGAGGTTCACCTTCCAGCAGGTCAATGACCCTAAGCATACTGCTAAAGCAACACTCAAGTTGTTTAAGGGGAAACATTTAAATGTCTTGGAATGGCCTTGTTGAGAATCTAATTGAGAATCTGTGCTATGACTTAAAGATTGCTGTACACCAGCGGAACCCATCCAACTTGAATGAGCTGTAGCAGTTTGCCTTGAAGAATGGGCAAAAATCCCAGTAGCTAGATGTGCCAAGCTTATAGAGAAATACCCCAAGAGACTTGCAGCTGTAACTGCAAAAGGTGGCTCTACAAAGTACTGACTTTGGGGGGGGAATAGCGATGCTCGCTTAAGTTTTCAGGTTTTTTGTCTCATTTCTTGTTTGTTTCGCAAGAAAAAATATTTTGCATCTTCAAAGTGGTAGGCATGTTGTGTAAATCAATTTATACAAATCCCCCCAAAATCTATTTTAATTCCAGGATGAAAGGCAACAAAATAGGAAAAATGCCAGGGGGGGTGAATACTTTCACAAACAACTGTATGTTCAATTCAGTTCAGTCCCATAATCCATCAAGAACATAAAATGCAAACGGCGATTCTCCAATCAGAATCGTCTACTGCGTTCGAGATAGCTCAAGGTCCAATGACTGTACTTGCTAGCAGCATGTGTCCCGCATCCGAAGCTACATCCAAGTACAGTCATTGGACCATGAGCTATCTCGAACGCAGTTGCTATGGAATGACTCGTCCTATTAATTAATTAAATTATTTATCAGAAGTCTAATATTGGTCTAGGGCTCAGAAATAACCTTCCAAACTTTGGTCATTAGAATAGTCCACAGAGGAAACTTCTCTTGACAATTAATACAATATCCAATATTGCGAGGTGGAAAGAGTACTGAAATACCCTACTCAATTAGAAGTACAGTTATTAAAACTACTGGTGTAAAAAAACTACTCAAGTAAAATTTGGAAAAGTAGCTCAGTTAAAAAGCACTAAAAGTAAAAGTCATTTAGATACTTTCAAATGAAAACATTGAACTTCATAATTAGCTAATTTAACTGAGGTTACCTGAACGCTGTTACACATGATCTTTTACATGCAATAAATAGAAAAAGTAAGTATATCTATAGTATGTGTGTAAGTGTTAGTTGCAACAAGGCACGTAAAAAAATGAAGGATTTTATCCTAAATATGCTATTAACATTTAAAAACAAATTCAAGGTTCAAAGCAATCAAAATGGATTGATAAACTAAAAGCAATACAAAATACAAGTGCATAAACAATAAATCACCCAATCATGCTATTTTTCTCACTCAATTATCCATACAAGGCCAAATTGGGAGTGCCAGTGTAACGGCTGTCTAATGCCTCCTCCTCGGATGAGGAGGAGGAGTAAGGGTCGGACCAAAACGCAGCGTTGAATGAAGACATAATGAAAATGTATTTGACAAGACGAACACGAAAAACACTTGGAAAATTACAAAACAACAAAACGACGTAGACAGACCTGAACTTGAGAACTTACATAGACACGAAGAACGCACGAACAGGAAAGACTAGCCAAACGAACGAACAAACGAAACAGTCCCGTGTGGTGTAACAGACACAGACAGAGGAACAATCACCCACAAACAAACAGTGAGAACAGCCTACCTTAATATGGTTCTCAATCAGAGGAAACGTCAAACACCTGCCTCTAATTGAGAACCATATCAGGCAACACATTTAACCCAACATAGAAACACATAACATAGAATGCCCACCCCAACTAAACACATACAAAAACAGGGAAAACAGGTCAGAAACGTGACAGCCAGGTCACAATGGACATGCCTAAAGGATTTGATGTCAAATTAGCTCTAGAGGCAACAACAGAATTTCATGGAAATGCAAAACGAATGAGCAAACCATTGAGACCCCCTGAAATATAAAATGGTTTATAGATGTTGCAATAGATTGATAAACTATAAGCTACGTACATGTACTGAGAACTTTAGGTTATTTAGTGTTCTTTCAGCAAAAACAAAGGAGTTCTGTTCTAACGCATTCACTTCTCTCTGAATTCGCATGTCAGTTTCAGCAGGTGATGATTTTCAAAGTGAGTCAAGTCTATCCTGACTCACATTGCAGTGAAGAGCAGTCCAGCACAGCTAAATAATATGCTTACAGGAAGCAGAGGCAGGCAGTCCTGTGTTCAGTTTGAGAGACAGCTTCTTTATGTATGGTGTTAGCAGTTGATGTTACTCTTCAATAACACAAACCCCAAAGCAAATCAGGGGGAGGAAAATAGGTTACATTTTATTCAAAGAGGATGAATCCTGGCAGGGAGGTAGATGGTAGATGTTCATGCTCCGCTGTCCTCAGTGATTCTCTTCTGAGTGATTCTCTCCTGTGAACAAAGGGACAGGATGTAGTTTATAACCAGTCCTAGCCTGTGGTTGACCAATTAGAATTCCTTGCAATAAAACTGGGCCAATGGCCAAATAACAAGTATCCTATTTCAGGCTCACTATATAGACAAATTCCTCCCATGTCTCTGCATTACAGAAAAGCCACTATTTCCATTGATCGTTAGTACTCTATGGGCTTTTAGTCCTCTTGACCTCTCGTACTCTGCGTTGTATATTTATCTTCGAAATATTCTTACAATGGAAAGGAATGAAGCAGGTCCATCTTGTCTGACACTCAGGCAAGGTACACATCCAGCTCCCCTGTACCTTGTGACTTTTTGGGCTTCAGTGATTAGAATAAATAATCCTCATCAGATGAATGATGCCTCTGTTGCTCTGTCTCGTCCTATGTCATTGTGTCAAGATGATGCTTCAGGTAGACCAAACCTGCATCCACCGATTGAATATTTATATGGAAACTTAGTTCATCATGTTACTGACATTGCAATAGCCAAACACAGACTTACTGACTTATTGAGACTGAAGTGAGTTTGTCAGATGTTCTCAGACCTAAAAAGTTGTCTAACATTGAGATGAGTCCTTGTGTAGCCTCACACATATGTAAGATGAATTCATTCAAACCAACCCATATAATGTTCTCTCTCACTTCACATAAACACACAATCAATAAAATGAGAATGATGTGTAGACCAAACATTACTTTTGAGAGACACTGATGTTGAATGAATACATCAGTCATGAACGTTAATGTAATGAATGATAGGCCTACTTCAACTTTCATGAATGTGTCATGAACTGCTTCATAAATGTGTTATGAATGCTTATGTAAAGGTTAGGCCCCAAGCCCCATTTATACTAGTTTTACCAAGCAAACATACATTTTATATGATTGAATTATGCGACATTTGGCTATTACATGCTGTCATACATTATCTGAGTGATCTAACCAAATATAGTTCGGTAAAAGAAGAATACAATTTAACCTGTTCTATCTGAGACTTACTGCGTCTGGCTTTTAGATTAACGTTATCCTGATTTATACAGACAAAGCACATAGCTAAAAATCCTAGGTCTCTCTAAATATGTCATGACCAAGCAAGCTAATGTTGGCTAGCTAGCGCACTTGCTTACGTTAGCCTAACTAATGTTGTTAGCTAGCCACCGACACATAAAGACAGTGAGTGTGCACACTAATAATGAGATATTAAACTGATTATGGCAGAAGGCAGAGTACGGCATTAGTCATGTAAACACCTTATTCTTAACTTAATCGATGTAAGGTCAAAATCGAAGTAAACTCCATTAAAACACCTGGTTTTCTGAGTTATCTTTCAAATGATTAGGAAATGTAAATTGCGTAATTGGCATTCCAGCGGTGAATTTGATCTGTGCTTGTGCTATCACCGGCAGAGCAAGCCTGCCACTTTAGCACAAGTGAAGTGAGTTCGAAACAATGTATGCGTTTTAGGGTGTTTTCACACATGGCCTTTTTCAGACATTTCTTGTGAATTCAGTGCAGTTTGCTTAATGTTTTTGTCAAGTGTGAACACTCCAAAGGAACTCAGACCACTCTAAAAAAGCCCCCGAAGGAAATTAACTGAGACCATCATGAGAAGTGGTCAGAGTTCGGTTCGCTTGAATTCCTCGGCCTGGTTCCTTTTTTTAGGGCAATGTGAACACAAAGCTCCCCAGGATCGCTTGTCATTATACCCGCACCACTAGAATACTGAAACACTGTTTCTCCTGCCATAAACCCTGACATTGGTGCCACAAAAGAGAGAAGATGATGATGTGCAAGTTCACAGAAAAAAATGGGTGCTGTTTTTGGATATTGATTAGCAATTGTCAAGGATGCCGAGTTTTTAGTTCAGATGATCTGTTTGCAATATGTGATCTATAAAGAGAGCTTCATAAACTGTTTATTCACTTTTGGGGTTTGAATAGTGTGACAAGACAACATTATACATTATTTGGTGAGAATCACAACGTAGGGTACAAAATCTATTCTAGCTCTTAAATTACAGCATTATTTAATCTGCAGTTAATCTTCTGCTATTTATTCTGTTACTAATAATATTGACATGTTAATAGTTTCTTCTGATTACAATTATTATGTCTCGTCTTTTAACTAAATGCAATTTATTGGCTTCCAAAATATAAGTAGGTATATATTGCTGTCCGATAACACGTTCTGGTGGAATGATTTGTCCTGCACTTTGTAAAAACCCAGAAGGCATTGAGTGAATTTTGGGAAAAGTTCTTGGTTCCTTTCTAAATATAGCAAAGTGAATGCAATGAAGACTCAGACCACAAAGTAGGTTAAGTGTATTGGCAAAGAGTTTGAGTCGTCATTCAAAGGCAAGGTACATGTGAATACAAAGAGAACTGAGTTATTTAGCTTTTTGCCTCCCAGAGTTCACTTTAAAGAGGACTGAGATCAGTTATTTTAAGGAGGACTATATATATACTTTATATGTCCGAACTCAGAATCTTATATACTTCCCAAAAATAAGATGGCTGCTGTGGTAGAAAGTTTATTTTGATTTGCGATTTTCTAAATTTATCAGTGTCTTCAGGTAATCTGATTTCAGATGTGTCCATGTAAACAGCATTATTAGGGAAATCGTTCTTCTTACAAAGCATGTAAATGTTTTAATCAAACTATTATTTTAATGTAACTATCCACAATAATCTCATTATTGTGTGCATGTAACCATACTCAATAACTTGCTAGCCACAATAACGGCTATTATCATTGGGCAGTTTTTAGACATGTAGCTAGCTAGCTTATTGTAGCTGCAAGGATAGAAAGCTAAAGTTAGCATGCTTTGCATGCTAGACAACTTGGCTACTAGCTGTTAAAGCCATCCATAGCAAAATGTTTGATCATTCATATCTAGTTACCTTACCTCTACATGTTTTCTCAAGTTCGAGACGGAACTTTGGTAGAAAGTCACCTCCGCCATCCTAGGTAAGCAGCTTGTATTGCATGAATACAATGTCGCCTCTCCTGACCCTGTACTTAAAGGAGAACTGGTCATTGAAATGCGGCCAGGTATTCTCCTACTCGTCTTCTTCTGAAGATGTAGATACTGGGTCTGTGTCTGAACTTCAGTCTGCTCTGTCTCCTCAGTTTTTCACACACACCGCTTTGATAGAAGAAAAAAAATCCTGTCTTTTTAAGTTAATTTTGCCTTTTCAAAATCTTCTGACCATCATCATCGTTCAGTTTGTGTGCACAGCTTGATTTCATTGGCCTGTTTTGTGCAGAATGCGTGAAATTTGATTTGATTGGTCACTGACTAAATAAAGTGTTTCTGGCTCCAAGAGGCTCCCGCCATTGAGGCTCCCACAATCATGGTCTACTATTATGGATAGCCTACAAAATTGTACTGAATAATGGATGGTTTTAAAAAGGTAGCAAAGTACAATACTCAATTCAAAACATACTTAAAAGTTAAATTACTCGGAAAAGCTCCTCAATTATGAGAGAATTTGTCATTTGTTACTTCCACCCCTGACAATATTAAACACTTTTTTGAAAATGTTTTCACAGGTGTGGAGTTGAGAAAACTAAGACGCAAACCAGAAAATCTAACCAAGTGCTAATTATGGGTGTGGTTAGGGGGCAGAGCCCACCGCCTATATGCACCTCAAGGGACGATGGAACCTTGTGGGTTTGAAGGTAGACTCAGCAATATGACAAAGATGCAAAAAAGTAAACAACATAGTGGGTTCATTTCTGCAACATTGAAGGGCGTGGGTCACTTCTCCACTGTTTTGGTCCTGTGTTTCCCACGTTGTAACAGCTTGAAGCGAATTCCTGCACATGTGTAGATACTGTGTGAAAGCGAAGTCTTGCATCTCGCTCATCGCAACATCTGCAGTGCTGCTCGTGGTAATGTCATTTCGCTGAGTCAAAATCTTATCTAAATGATTCACTCAAACAAAAAAGAAATTGCATTTTGCCAAGAAAATCTACGCACAGTATCCATCCCTTGTGATGTACGTCAACCTCAGTTAGTAGGTCTTCATTTTCTACATGAATACTGAATTGAATCTAATTAGTCTAAGAAAAAAAATCTTATAACATGTATTCTCCAGCAGAGTCTCTCTCATATTGATCCAATATGCTACAATTTAATAACTCTAATCTGAGGGCCCAAAGGTTAAAGCCCAAAGATGTACTGTATCTATCTGCATCCTCTCTCCATGTACTTCAGGTCTTTAAATTGCCTGTGGGTTAATTGTTAAGGTGTTTGGCAGAGATCATTTAACAATGATCCATCATTTAGCACTGTAATAATGAGTTTCCAATGGCTCACTGGGCCTCTGCTGCTGCTTTCTCTTCCCACTGAGAGAGCCTCCACTCAGGCGAGCCGGGACTGCAGCTTCCTCTGGAGAGAGTGTGTCTGTGTTCGTGTGTGTTTCTCTGAGAGTGTGTGTGTGTGTGTGTAGAATCATTATTCTTAATCAAACCCTCTTTATCCCCCAGCAGCTCCAGATCTGTAAGTAAGGACCAGAGTAGCATAAAGAGCCAGACACAGCCACACTGGTGCGCTAGGACAGTGTTCTCTTGTCGGGGCGATGTGGATGTAGATGACACAGCTTCAGACTAGTTCCCAAAGACCGATTGCCCCCACCTGACCGTTGGGACTCTTTCCACCACTTATGCAGAAGATAAGGGGAAATTATCCCAATTTATCCCAAATTTCAACTCGGTCCTGCCAGTAAATGATGCAGTCCTAATGTCATTAGAGGGACTTTTCAAAGGAACTCCAAGTGCTGGGTAGTCCAGAGGTCATCGTTTAAAAAACACTTAAAAACATTAATTATGACAAAAGGCCACTTTTAGACAATTACGGATTTCAAAGGGGAGTTAACCTGCTGTTAGAGGAGGCTGTGTTTAGGAGATGGAGGGGAAAGGCCAGTCACACACACACACACACACTTAACACACACTGCTATTTGTTATTTCCCTATGATTTAGAGGTAATTTCAATTTATGCAGTCACCGGCACCAGCTGTGGCAGCTTTTAAGAGATTAAGAGAGGTAGCTAATTAAACAACCGGTACTTTAAAAAGTGCTAAGTAAAACCTTAGAGAAAGTATACCTTTTTAGTGTGGAAAAATATGTAGCCTAGCGGTTAAGAGCGTTGGGTCAGTAACTGAAAGGTCACTGGTTTGAGTCGACTAGGTGAGAAATTCGTCTATGTACGCTGAGCAAGGCATGTGACCCTAATTCTCCAGTAAGTTGCTCTGGATAAGAGCATTGCTAAATGTAAAATAAATGATAATGAAGGAATTAATTAAAACTTTTTTGGGTGACTAATTAGTCATGTTGCAACTGCTATTGCCAATGCATGCAGCTTTTGTTGACATAATGAGATGCCATCAATTGAGTAAATAAGCAGAAACATTGTTTAATGTTTTTATTGAATGCCTGGAGTTTAGGCTGCATATCTAAGTGGTTCAATTGATTAGCTGTGTCGTTTAAGATAAAAAATATTTTTAGGAGAGTTTGACAGCATGTAGCGTCTTGGAGTAATGCATGTGTCAACTAAAATGAAAACAGTCATAACAAGACCACTTTTTACTAAATGCTGTGGAACTATAAGACATGATTGCCTGATGATAAAATAGACATTTTGTGGAAATTTGAACATTTGAAAACAAGAACAAAATTTGAAAACAAATTAACAATCTTGCCTAGATAGTCAACCACATTCAGTCAAACATAGCACAGTTTTCAGCCTATGGATACAAATATGCTTTAAGATACCCCCAAATGTTTCTCAATTCATTTGAAAGTGTAACACACCGCTCCTAAAACAACTGTCAGGCAGCTATCAAATGAGTGATTTAAATCTTCAGCGTGTGCGTTCGTATTCCGTTGGGTCTGTGACAGGCTGAAATTGCTTTATTATTCCCCCCAAGCCTTGACGGATCCCACAGCAGCCTTCACACTCCACACTGAGATCGCTGACTCATGTCTGAGAGGAAATAAAGTGTTGGGGATTTGACAACGATGGCGGCGTTGGTTGGTGCACTAGCTACCGTTCAGAGAGAGAGAGGACATCATCCATGTCGGCAGAAGCAGCTTCCTCTTCAATAAGAAAGGCTGTAAATTGTGTTTTTTGAACTGGGAACCAAGTTCGCAGCTGGTGGGTTTTAAGACACTCCTTTGAATTTTGAAGCTTGGCACCCTCAGTCACTTCCTCTCCACCTCTCCAATCTGTGCCAGAGGACGCATGCAGGGAGCCACACAGGACAACCAGCAGGACTCAGTTATACACTGTTTGAAGATGTTATCAGCAATACTCAGTGTCTTTCAGTGAAGTATAGTTTTATTAAGAAAATATATATTTTTACAAACAATTTAGCAGACGCTTCTATCCAAAGCAAATTACGTGCATACATACATTTTTTATGTATAGGTGTCCCCGGGAATCAAACCCACTATCCTCGCATGGCGAGAGCCGTGTTCTACCAACTGAGCTAAAGAGGAACAGTATATCAAGACAGTGCACTACAATACAATCAGAGAAACAATGTTGAAATTTCACAAAAAAGAGTAAGTACTGTTTTACACTTTTTGGTCATTCTCAAACCCCCGCCTTGGATAGGGAGCCCAACTACTGTGCCGTCACAACGGTTGGAGTTCTGACTTGAAAGACACATGCATGATACTGACGTCAATGTATAATTGTACGCAAAACTTTACGTAACATGTCGTGATACACCCATCTCAAGTTAGGACCAGACCAATACCAGACACTGCAAGGTTTGGATTCTGTATTTCTCTGTTTTTCTTCTAAAGTTCAAACATGAAGCCCTGTTCAAATAACAGCTGCTAATTATATGAATGTGGGGTCCCAGGGAGAGCTTGTTAAGCCCACCATAGTTTGTTCTCTCTTCCCTCAGAGCTTCTCCTCACTTCCTCCCTGGACAGTTACCGGCAAAATATTCTCCTCTAATCACACACACACACGCACGACTGCACGCACTCACACCATCGTCTTATGGCGCTTAGAAACTGAGACACGACAGACACATTTATACCCATCGGAGGTGTAGAGTGTCTCCAAGTACTGGCCGCTTTCTGACAATCTCTTCTTGTCGTTTTTTATTATTGTTTTCTCTGGGTCCATTAAGAGTTGGACTAGGAGGATGGGACTGTGTGGGCTAGGAGGATTGTGTGTTGTCCCTAAGTCCTGGTTACTATAGGAACAGTGACAATGCTACCACAGACAGTAGGCCTATTCACCTCTCCTAATTATTATTTTAATCAGATAATGACTCTGGATAAGTTTCGGTATCCGGTCAAGTTCAGAACAAAGGGTAAAAAATTAAGATATGGAATTAAAAGTTATTTTAAAATTAACAAACATGCAATAAAATCACTGCCATCAATGATTGCAAAAAGTACATCTCTAATCTTTAATTTCACCAGTCACCGTGAAATTCAGATATTCCTGCTCAATAATAATCCCACCCAACTTTCTCTAGATAATATTCCGAAGCTGAAGCTTTCCCATTTGAATCAGATGTTTCCTCCTCTGAGCAAAAATAAATACATCTCAACACAAAAAAACCTCACTGCTGTCAGACGACAACGTTTGGCATCAAACAGAACACATAATGCCGGTGGCAATCACGCTGTGGAAGCGCCTCTAGAGAGGGCGCATCAGTCTGATCTGACACAGGGATTTCATACCCCATTCATCCTCTCTGATCCTTTCTGCTCCTTTCCTCTCTGCAGTCCCAAGGCTCCCCACAGACACACAACAGGCGTGTTTTGTCACTATTCAACACAGGCAAACGAAAACATGCTACATTTGAATTATGTGTGTCTTTTAGCTACTACTGGAACAGCCTTTGATTGCGGTTTAATTGACTCTGCTTTCACGTTTTATGTGATCACGTGATCTTATGTGAAGCTAACGTGATTACATCTGACAATATGTAAAGCAACATGCTGTAACATGAAACTACACGTGAAAACGAGATCACATGAAAATATGTGATTTTGGAACATTTCACGTGTTCACATGTGAAATACATGTGTTTTTTCTACAAGGGCAGCAAAGGAGCATGTGAAGTGTTCAAGAAACATGTTTTCACATGATTTCAGATGTGAAATTATGTGATTTTCAACATGTGAAGTTGTGATTTTCTGTAAGGGTTTATTGTGGTCGAAATGGGAAAGTAGGAAATGTTCAGTTAGTGGGGGGAGTTTTAGTATGTGGGAAAACGACTGACGAGGTACTAAGGGACAATGGCTTTATGTTTGCAGCAGTATTGAATAGAACAGAATAAAATTGAATAGTACTTAACAATCCGTATGAGACAACAGAAATGTGTCTTCTGATCTTCTTTCAACCCCTCTGAGACAAAACACACACACACACTACGTTTATGACCAACCTAGCACTGTACTAGGCTCCTCTGTAGTACAATATGCAATTATATCAAATTGTGTTAGTCAAGTTGATTAAAGTCGGACATGAAAACTATCAAAGTCCTTCACAAGTAAAATAAACATCCAATCCACTGTCATGCCGCGACCCTTTCTAGGTGTAGATCTCAATTTAACTCAATGCAAGGGGCTTTATTGCTATGGGAAACATGTGTTAACATTGCCAGAGCAGGTGAAGTAGATAATATACAAAACCTCTCTCTCTCCTAAACCATAAATACCGGGTAGAAACTGCCATGCAGTATGGAGGTAGAGAGCCTAGAGAGAACAAATAAAGACTTGGCCAAACTCCTAAATCCCCAAAATGGGAGAATTAAACAATATTTCTACTTTTGAGAATGTGGGAATGGTCCGTGGACAGATAAGGGACAGTCATGTTGAGTGTGTTTCATTTGGTGATCTCATGAAGGACAGGAAACACACATAACTGTACCTCTGAATGTGTACATTTCTCAATTATGGGGTTTGCATCTAACTCTGTATAAAATGAATGAGTAAAGATTAAACTATTTGTGAAATGATGTAATGTGATGTTAACCTTTAAAATGAGAGAATTGTCTTCCATGTAAAGTTTAACAAGTCAGTGGCCACGCCCCGGTGAGGCCAGCCATTACATCAGGCGTCATGGAACCTCCCTTTTCTATTGAAATGTATAAAG
Source organism: Salvelinus fontinalis (assembly GCF_029448725.1). NCBI lineage: Eukaryota > Metazoa > Chordata > Actinopteri > Salmoniformes > Salmonidae > Salvelinus > Salvelinus fontinalis. The sequence continues at coordinate 9,021,218 of NC_074684.1, read as the reverse complement.
CGCACTCCTGATGAAATGCACACCAAACCACGCAAACCACATTGTAAACTAAGGTTGCAAATTGTTGAATTTATAAGACCAAAACATGCCGGGTGACGCTGGTGTGTGATGTGATTTAAACTATAAATATACCAAGAGATGCACAGTAAGCCGGACGTCACGAATGGTTAAGAAATCCACAAACTATAAGATTAGACAACCATCCCACATGGAGCATTGGCTACACGGCTAGAAATGGTTAAACTCTGAGACTATCGATTCACTACAGAAGGAGCAAATTCTAGACAACACAAATTACTAGACTGCAGCTAGAAATTACGTAAACGTAAGAATACCGACAACCGCCGAATCATCTATTCTATGACATTTCCGCATGGTACTCTGAAGTATCCATTCCTACCACCTGCAACCACCTACGACTTTGATCTTCGGGGAAACGCAACCAGAGACTTTTCTGTCGACTCTCTCCAGCAGATGGACTGGCGACCACAGAGAAAGACAGCAGGAAATACACTCGGAAATATTTAAATTGCAATTTATTTTTGAATCAACGGTCGTTCAGGTGAAGTATTAGCAATTTCTATGAGTGTAGTAATCCTCTATGAGTTTCACGCTCTTTAACTGCCACACCCCTTTTCTTTGTCTATCAAGCCGTCATATTGGTTTCGTCCGCTAGGGGCTTTTTCTTTGTATCATATAGCAACCCAATGTATGAACTAATTGTGTGTGTTTCCATGTAGTTGATTAGTTAGTTAGTAAATAAATAATTAAGCCAATTTGTATATCTCTGATTCATAATTTATGCAAGGGTTCGTGCAGATAACCAAGAATTTTACGCCATTTGGAATGAGACTAACAAGGTAATAATAATACATTAATTAGAATGACTAATCGATCAGATATTAAAATATCTGAAGAGTTATATTCGGAAAATTATAGCTCTGTAAATCAACATTTTCTGTGGTGCCCCGACTTCCTAGTTAAATAAGTTTACATGATTAGTTCAATCACGTAATAATAATTACACATAGAGAATTGATTTGATAAAATAACAGTCTTCACATTTAATGATAGTGAAGACACGACACTACCATGTGTTTACAGTTGCTTACAAATTCCATCCTCATAGTCTAATTGACAGTTAAAGCAATTGCATGGATATTGACACTGATGAAATTACACAGAACACTTACAGGAATGAGCACTGGCTCATCAAACGAGGAGCTCACACCAAACGCTCTCCTGCAGTAGTAGAGGAGAAGACGGAGCAAATGAGTGGTGCTTTGTTTGCTTTGATGATCACATTTCTTCAGGATATGAATTATGAATCCAATCTCCCAAAGTGTAACTAAAAGTCAGCAGAAGTATTTGAACCGCTCAACTGCTCCTCACTCTGTCACACTAATAACCCCTAATCCAGCTTTCATCTGGAAGTGGAGAAGTGTGTCACTTCCTCAGAAAAGGAGGACTCTCCTTCATCTTCATCTTTTCCCAACACAGTTGATCTGCGTATTCCAGATACTAATCTCTAAGCTCGACTCAGGAGATCCCATCTTTGTCGTATATTTAATTCATTAATGGCCCAAACCAGGGAAGCACACACTGGCATGTAAGGTGGGGGACAGTTCTGAACAAGGAGATGTTCATAATTTATTAATGGCAGATTTTAGGTGTAAAAACTTGAGTCTTTCATGAAAAAGCAGTGAGCATAAAAGAGCAGTGTGATTGAAGAACAATCAGAGAGGCAGAGAAATATAAAAGGGTGTTAAATTAATATTTCATCATCTTTGCTGAGAAACAACGTGTCTTCTTCCAAGCCTTGACAGTTGGCAGATGTCATAGACATCTTTCTTTTCTCTTTACCCATTTCCCTTCCCTACCTAGCCATTAACATGCTTCCTCTCAGTTACATTATAATCACATCCGAATGACTGCATATCCCTAGTCTGGTCCCAGATCAGTTTGTGCTGTGGCAATAATAGCCAACTCCTATGGACATATACAGCGCTAACAGATCTGGGACCAGGCTAGTAACATACATCCATTTCAACATAATTATAAATCATCAATCTTTTCAATTATAAACTTCATGCAGACCTTCATAATAGCCTAATAATGAGGTGTTATGAAACCGTGGGCCACACTCCCCATTGCCCCACAATCAGTAGTTATAATGTCATGGAGAATATCAATGACATCCCGCCCCAGAGCAATATCTTTTTAACAAGCAGATGACGCATAGATGGCTGGCCTATGTCAGGTTGCTCTCCATTGACAAAAAAAAAAAATGAGGCTGCATCTAAATTACGGAGTTATATTTACAGATGGAGGACAATTCTTAGCATGTCATAAAGAATTTAGTGGAGAGAGAGAATCGAGAGAATCATCCATGTCGGCAGAAGCAGCTTCCTCTTCAATAAGAAAGGCTGTAAATTGTGTTTTTTGTTAAGTGTTCGTCATATTTTAATGAAAAACTGAACCCAACCAAAATGGGGAAAACAGGCTACCTAAGTATGATTCTCAATCAGAGACAAATGATCGACAGCTGCCTCTGATTGAGAACCATACCAGGCCAAACACAGAAATATAACCACATAGAAAAAAGAGCATAGACTACCCACCCCAACTCGCGCCCTGACCAACCTAACACAAAGACATAAAAAAGGAACTAAGGTCAGAACGTGACAGAGAGAGAGAGAGGCTTAGTAGTAGTAGACCATGGACCCTGCGGTGCAGAGTTCCTAACGACCTGCAGCAGGTATCGATTAGATCGTATCGATTAGAGGCTGCACAATGCTCATATACACCACTTACATTTGTAGAAATTGTTGTAGGCAACATTGTTGCCAGTGATGTTTGGTGAGGACCTGCCTTACAACAGGCCTAAAAGCCCTCAGTCCAGCCTCTCTCAGCCTATTGCGGACAGTCTGAGCACCGATGGAGGGATTGTGCGTTCCTGGTGTAACACAGGCAGTTGTTTTGCTATCCTGTACCTGTCCCGCAGGTATGATGTTCAGATGTACCGATCCTGTGCAGGTGTTGTTACACGTGGTCTGCCCACTGTGATCATCTGTCCGTCCTGTCTCCCTGTAGTGCTGTCTTAGGCGTCTCACAGTACGAACATTGCAATTTTTTGCCCTGGCCACATCTGCAGTCCTCATGCCTCCTTGCGGCATGCCTAGGGCATGTTCACGCAGATGAGCAGGGACCCTGGGCATCTTTCTTTTGGTGTTTTTCAGAGTCAGTAGAAAGGCCTCTTTAGCGTCCTATGTTTTCATAACTGTGACCTTAATTGCCTACCGTCTGTAAGCTGTTATAGTCTTAACGACCGTTCCACAGGTGCATGTTAATTAATTGTTTATGGTTCATTGATCAAGCATGGGAAACAGTGTTTACACCCTTTACAATGAAGATCTGTGAAGTTATTTGGATTTTACGATTGATCTTTGAAAGACAGGCTCCTGAAAAGGGGATGTTTATTTTTTGGGGAGTTTAGTATCAATAGTAGTAGTAGTAGTAGTAGTAGTAGTAGTAGTAGAACTACAGTAGTAGTAAATTGTACAATAATTAGAGAAATCAATTGTGTACTGTTGATTGTAGATATAGGACCAGGCCCAGCATGCACAAATTCCTCAGTAAGTAATCAATGCTTTGTGACAGTAGCCTATCCGGAAACACACTTGATGTCGATTTGGCAACATAGTGATCTGCAGAGGATTCATCTCATTAGTAGGAGACATAATAGATGATGCATTGATCCACTCTCTGAAGACACAGCAGAGTCTTCCTCCATAGTCTTAGTGTGATGGGCCCAAGCATTCATCTTGATTATGGTCCACTCTAACCCACAGGAACAAGCTAGGTAATCCCATTTGTCATGTCATAGTCTTTGTATGTCATACCTGCTTTAGTTGGTCCCAAGTATACCTGTATCTAATAATGTTAAAATGGGATTTTGAATCAAACAATTGATTCACTTATTCACTCATGTCCAGTAACCAGATTCAGCACTGGGATGCCTGTTGTTATGTTTTAATATTGTTACACACAACACCTAGCGACCGCGTCAAGAGGTTGGGATCAAAGTTGCGGGTTGACAGTTGCTGGACTTGTAAATGTATGGTAACTGTTTTTTCTATAATGTTGCTGTAGATATGTCCAGAGGTCTTACCAGCACACAGCCCGGTGGTTCCTCAACAGTGATAGATGATAGATTATCAAACTGTCACAAACCGTAGACCGAGGTGCAAGAAATCAAGTGTACAGTATATTGGAAATTGTGGTTCGTAGTTTGACTTTTCGGGGGATATGAATTGATGGGAGAAATATGATGACGCACGCCATCACTGTCTTATAGGAAGAGGAACCAGGAACCTGGGACAAATCATTTTTGTATGTTTCCAAGGGAGTGAGGCAGTCTATTCTGTAACACAATGGTGTGTCTGTCCAAACAGATTATGTCTAATCCCTTTTGTCAACAGCAGCATCGACAGCAAACAGATTTATTTTGGGGTCATAGCATCGCCTCAAACTGATTAACAACACATCTACACGGAGATGCTTCTTAGAATAACATCCGCAGATTTACTCTTCCTCATATTAGTTATGGACTCCAGCTATGCAAATACAAAATGATTGTGTAACAACATTGCTACTAGAGTAATTAGACTAGCTGCAATGTTACTACACAGGTAGAATAGCATGTCGCTGAGTAGAATAGAGAGGCAAATCCGGGGCCTCCACTGGGACTCGAACCCAGGTCCCAGCGTCTGTCAACCCAACACTTTAGTCGTTATGCCAAGAGATCTCAACCTGTTGACGTCAATAGGTTAATGAGAGGTGGCAGGTAACCTAGTGGTTAAGAGTGTTGGACCAGTAACCGAAAGGTCACTGGTTCAAATCCTCAAGCTGACTAGATGGAAAATAAGTCTGTGCCCTTGAGCAAGGCACTTAATCCTAATTGATCCTGTAAGTCGCTCTGGATAAGAGTGTCTGCTAAATGACTGACATGTAAACGAGGGCATGACTTGAAGCAACATAGCCCCTCTAGTAACAGATTTAGAGTGTTACATTTCTAAAAGGAAGGAGGTGAAGGTCATTTGGAATATGACATCACTGGGACAGTGCTGGATGCCATGACAATAATAGACCCCTGTCATTCTTCCTCCGGTGTTGTACTTGTCGCCCACAGCAGTGTACCACCAGCGCCAAATCAAATAACATCCTATTGATACGTCCCCATTCAGAGGATGCTAAGCTACCAACTACTCTACATAGCCAGAAGGAGAACGACTAGCCTGGGGCAAACGGTATGTCACAGCACACACAGTGCCAAGAGGGATATCAAGAATGTGACACGCTGTTGTGTTTTGACATTTGCTGCCTGCTGAGCCGTGTTTAACATGAAAGGTTTTTTTTGATATGTTCATGTGAGCACTGCGCTTCAGTTATGTAGTTCATTTTTCATATTCTTGGTTTCTCTTTCAGTCAGTCACTTACGTTGGGTTTTCTGCTTTGTTGCTTTTGTTACATACCAACGCAGTTCATCCACGCTGTAACTACATACTGTATACCTATATAATTAAATATGATACATAGATAGCTGCGTATATGATTTCTACCATCTACTCCACAAATATCTGATTTATCCTGACCATGCACAGCGCTCAGCACAGGTAATCAGAAACCATTCTGTTTAATTTAAATATTCCACATCCCTCTTCAGGGCTCAAGGGCCAATGGACCTGATTGCAATGCCAATACCACTGAAGAGGATAGTTATTTAGCAGTAGCTTTTTAGCTTTCTCCAGAGAAGACTTTCTAATGTGTTTTTCCTGACTGGGTGGTGAAAGTGACACAATAGTAGATGATGAGAAAGAACAATTCAATGACCTTTCACACGTTCAACTAATTCAAGACTTACATGTTTAAAATAGCTAGCCTGCTAAATTAGGTGGATGGGGCTTCATTTGGCTCTATATTGTCAACTCACATGCATAGAGATTTACAGTAACTGAACACAGAGAGGAGTGTGGTGCAGTCTGAGTCAACAGAAGACACAACACTGCCATCTGGATGAGGAACAGCGATATGACTGTGTGTGTGTGTGTGTGTGTGTGTGTGTGTGTGTGTGTGTGTGTGTGTGTGTGTGTGTGTGTGTGTGTGTGTGTGTGTGTGTGTGTGTGTGTGTGTGTGTGTGTGTGTGTGTGTGTGTGTGCGTGCGTGCGTGCGTGCGTGCGTGCGTGCGTGCGTGCGTGCGTGCGTGCGTGCGTGCGTGCGTGCGTGCGTGCGTGCGTGCGTGCGTGCGTGCGTGTATGTGAACCCAGTAGAAGATCTTGTTTGCAACTGTTGGACTAAAGATTACACCTTAGATCAGTTAGATGCAGGAAGAGTGTCCAATGCGGTATTGAATGTGTCACTGTCTGTCACCTTGAATACTCTAATTTTTCTGTAGACCTGTGCACCTACGTTGTAAACTTTCATTCATAGACTAGGTTGTAGCAATGATGGGCAAAATTTGAGTATCATGTAGTAGCCTAAATCTATCGATGTTACATTGAACTGGAGGAATGGAATATGAATGCCAGTCATCCAATATGCTGTAATAGAAATAAGCCAATGCTAATTTTCTTGTAAACGCCGTCCTCCCTCATCTTAAACGGCACAGGCCGCCACTGAGACCGACATAGACTAAAATCACTTCTGAAAATCTCCCGCTTGGAAATCTAATGCCTTGTAACTATCCCATTCACTTCAACAACATCTACAGAAAGGCTTGATTTATGTTTCCAGAAAGGACTCATTTGAAGAACAATCTCATCACACCTAGTCATCATGATGTGGCAGACAAATCTGTGAATCTGTTCTGTTTTTCATAACATCTCCTAATCAGGTCCATTAAATGCAGAACATGTCTACCATTTTAAACAGGGATGGGCAACTCCAGTCCTCGCGGGCCTGATTGGTGTCACATTTTTCTCCCATCCCAAGCAAACACAGCTGATTGAACCAATTGCATTCTAAACTGAAGATCATGATTAGTTGATTATTGGAGTCAGGTGTGTTAGCTGGAGCTGGGGCAAAAGTGCTACACCACTCAGGCCCCCGAGGACTGGAGTTGCCCATCCCTGATTTAAAACATTTAACATACTTTAAGCATAATTTAAAACATTGCTCTCTGGGAACTCTGACATGGACTGCTTTCTAAAACGCATGAAAAAACATTGCATTTGATCCTGACTCGGAATGTCTGTGTAATTTAGCCCCCCCAAAATATTTTGTTTTTGTGGTTCAAATCTGAAATACCATCTGTGAGGATTTGGCTTTCTCAGGCTTCTGCTATTCTACCACTAGAAAAATGAACTTTTGACTTACACCAGAGGACTGGAAAGTTCTGGAAAATATGTAGAAAGCCTCTCACAAATGCTCCATATACAGTGCCTTCAGGAAGTATTCATACCCTTTCACTTATTCCACATTTTGTTGTGTTATAGCCTGAATTCAAAATGGATTAAATATAAATAATAATCTCACCCATCTACACACAATACTCCATAATGATAAAGTGAAAACATGTTTTTAGAAATTTTTGCAAATGTATTGAAAATGAAATACAGAAATATTTCATTTACATAAGTATTCACACCCCTGAGTCAATACTTTTGGCAGCGAATACAGCTGTGAGTCTTTCTGGTTAAGTCTCTAAGAGCTTTCCACACCTGGATTGTGCAACATATGCCAATTATTATTTTCAAAATTCTTCAATTTCTGTCAAATTGTTGTTGATCATTGTTAGACAACCATTTTGAGGTCTTGTCATAGATTTTTAACAAAATGTAAGCCAAAACTGTAACTCAGCCACTCAGGAACATTCACTGTCTTCTTGGTAAGCAACTCCAGTATAGATTTGGCCTTGTGTTTTAGGTTATTGTCCTGCTGAAAGGTGAATTCATCTTCCAGTGTCTGGTGGAAAGCAGACTGAACCAGGTTTTCCTCTAGGATTTTGCCTGTGCTTAGCTCCATTCCATGTATTTTTTATCCTTAAGAACTCCCCAGTCTTTAACGATTACAAGCATACCCATAACATTATGCAGTCACCACTATGCTTGAAAATATGGAGAGTGGTACTCAGTAATATGGTGTACTGGATTTGCCACAAACACAACACTTTGTATTCAGGACAAAAAGTGAATTGCTTTGCCACATTTTTTGCAGTATTACATTAGTTTCTTGTTGCAAACAGGATTCATGTTTAGAATATTTTTTCTTTTCCCTCTGTCAATTAGGTTAGTATTGTGCAGTGGTGTAAAGTACTTAAGTAAAAATGATTTAAAGTACAACTTAAGTCATTTTGGGGGGTATCTGTATTTTGCTATTTATGTTTTGACAACTTTTACTTGTACTCCACTGTATTTCTAAATAAAATAATTTACTTTTTACTCCTTACGTTTTCCCTGACAACCAAAAGTACTCGTTACATTTTGAATGCTTAGCAGGACAGGAAAATGGTCCAATTCACGTACTGATCAAGAGAACATCCTTGGTCATCCCTACTGCTCTGTGATCTGGGAAACTCACGAAACACAAATGCTTCATTTGTAAATTATGTCTGAGTGTTGGAGTGTTGGCTATTCGTAAATAAAATAAAAACAAGAAAATCATGCTGACTGATTTGCTTAATATAAGGAATTTGAAATTATTTATACTTTCACTTTTACTTTTGATACTTAAGTATATTTTAGCAATTACATTTACTTTTGATACTTAAGTATATCTAAAACCAAATACTTTTAGACTTTTAGTAATTTTCTTAACTTTAACTCAAGTATGACATTTGGGTACTTTTTCCACCATTGTTATTGTGGAGTAACTACAATGTTGTTGAGCCATTCTCAGTTTTCTCCTATCACAGCCATTAAACTTGGTAACTGTTTTAAAGTCACCATCATGGTGAAATTGCTGAGTGGTTTCTTTCCTCTCGGGCAACTGAGTTAGGAAGGACGATTGTATCTTTGTAGTGGCTGGGAGAATTGATACCCCATCCAAAGTCTAATTAATAACTTTACCATGCTCAAAGGGATATTTTTATTTTTACCCCTCTATCAATAGGTGCTCTTCTTTGTAAGGCATTGGAAAACCTCCCTGGTCTTTGTGGTTGAATCTGTGTTTGAAATTCACTGTTCGACTGAGGGACCTTACAGATAATTGTACGTGTGGGGTACAGAGATGAGGTAGTCATTAAAGAATCATGTTAAACACTATTACTGCACACAGAGTGAGTCCATGCAACGTATTATGTGACTTGTTTCGCAATTCTTTTCTCCTGAACTTGTTTATATCACATTTCAAGTAAGAATCAGATGCAGACAGTGTCGAAGTAACAAAAGTTTATTACTAGTACAGGGGCAGGCAAAACGACAGGTCAAGGGGAGGCAGAGGTCAGTAATCCAGATAGGGTGCAAAAGGTCCAGAACAGCAGGCAGTCTCAGGGTCAGAGCAGGCAGTGGTCAGTAATCCAGATAGGGTGCAAAAGGTCCAGAACAGCAGGCAGTCTCAGGGTCAGAGCAGGCAGGGGTCAATAATCCTGTATGGTGTGGCAAGATACAGAATGGCAGGAAGGCTCATGGTCAGGGCAGGCAGAATGGTCAAAACTGGGAGAAACTAGAAAACAGGAACTAGAACAGACAGGAGCAAGGGGAAAACCGCTGGTAGGTTTCACGAAACAAAACAAACTGGCAACAGACAAACAGAGAACACAGGTATAACTACACTGGGGATAATGAGGAAAATTGGCGACAGCTGGAGGGGGGTGGAGACAAGCACAAAGACAGGTGAAACAGATCAGGGTGTGACAATTTAAGCTTGACATTCAGCTTTTCATTTTTAATACGTTTGTAAACATTTTGGAAAGCATAATTCCACCTTGACATTATGGGGTATTGTGTGTATGCCAGTGACACAAAATATTAATGTAACCCATTATAAATTCAGGCTGTAACACAACAAAATGTGGAAAAAGTGAAGGGGTGTGAATAGTTTCTGAAGGCACTGTAACCTATACTGCTGTCCTTTTATTTAATGACTGCTCCTTTGTCAATTTTTTACTGTAGTTTTACTTAATTCCCTGTACGCTGTCTGTATGTTGCACTTTGTTTTCGTTGTCTGTGTAAACTTTGATAAAGAAAAAAAAGAACCTATGACTAAAAAGATCATTACAAAAATTATCCGGATTAAAATGCTGCGTAAAAAGAGGTTAGGGACTTAATGGTAGGACGGTAAAACTTCAAAGCATAGTTTTAGTGATATGGTCAACAGCTGAGCTGATCTGTGATACACTAACTGAAGAAAACATCAAACAAAAAGCTCAGCCAGAAAATAATTGATGGAATAAAAGCACCATAATAGGCTTATATTGAACACACTTTCAGGTAGACTAGAGCGAGTCATCATTCATTCAATGTGGGCCCCCACCATAACATCTCTATCTTTTAGACGTTCAAATGACTGCTGCGGCCTTCAAGAAGAAGACGGTACACGGAGGACAAAGTTCTCTTCAGTCAACTTTCTTCTTTACCCTTTTTTTTCCTCTCTCTCTTCACAACTCTGCCCTGAATGATCTGCTTCTGTTTCTCCAGTCTCTCTGATCCAGCGGTAACACGAGGTAGGTCTTACGCAAGCATGCATGAGCCGCAGATTAAAACTACAGGCTTGATGTGATGAGCTCCTGTCCTTACTATGCATTATAGATGGCCATTTCACACAATCCATCTCCTTGCCTGACTTTGTGCATATCATGCTCTTTGATCTCTTTAAGATTCAATATATGGAGGAGCAGATAAGAGATGACTGGGGTTGGGGGTTGAGAAGAAGAGGGGGTTTGAAGAAGCTAATGAACAAAGACGTTTTTTTTTTGTGGTCAAAATGGTGGCTGCTTTATGATCTGGTCTGAGAAGCATGTGTAGATTAGACACCCCATTGAGATGCGGGCCCCCCTTTCAAAGTTCTTTTATCACTTTTTCACTGTATTTAATACTTTTCTTGAGAACGGCAAAATAGGGCTATCTTAGACCTGTCATCTTTGCCAAATAATGCTGAGATGATCTCAGTTAAGAGGAGCCATCAGTAAAATTGCATGCAGTTAAGCCTATGCTTGAGACACCAGCCCAGTATAAACTATTCAAAATTGTGGGTTCATGTTTAACTTTTTATTATCTAACTAGTGTCTTTCGCAAAAAAACTTTACATTTTTGGGAGATGCATTAGGAAAAAAACATCCATTCCATAAAGGCTAATAAAGCCCTTTGTTCAATTGGATTATCTGAAGACAACTCAAGTAGACATAATGACGACACATCAAATCGTATATTGCTATCGCCAGATTGGCATGGACATCAGTAACATTTTGACAGAACCGCAAACACAGAGACACACACAGACACACAACTCTATTCTTCTAGGTATACAGTAGATAGTAAAAACACATGTATGGGTTCAAAACTCCCTGACTTGCCTAGACAAAACATCCAACACATGAATGCTCTACAGCAAACCCGAAAAGTCAGATACCGATCCTTTATGTTTCACCACTAGCATGAGAGACAAAGACCTTCTTTCAATCTCCTCAGATGTTCCTCCCACTCATTATCTCTCCCTCCATCCCTCTCCGTCTTTCACTCGGCTGTGGGGTTGGTGATCTTGTCCATGAAGATGATGCTCTCGGTAGTTCTCCAGGATGAAGAGCAGGATGGGCCTGTTGAGTATGATGGTGTCTGAGAGGGACATGGGCATGATCTCTATCGTAGTGACAGTGGCCGCCTCAGTCCCTTTCTCATCTAGACTCAGCACAGTCTTGTGGGTCACCTGGGGTGGGAACAGGAATGGGTTCATTTGATGTCTGTCACGTTCCTGACCTGTTTTCCTTTGTTTTGTATTCATTTTAGTTGGTCAGGGCGTGAGTTGGGTGGGTTTGTCTATGTTTGTATTTCTATGTGGGGTTTTGTGTTCGGCCTGGTATGATTCTCAATTAGAGACAGGTGTGTATTGTTTGTCTCTAATTGAGAGTCATACAAAGGCAGCCAGGGTTTCACTGGTGTTTTGTGGGTGTTTGTTCCTGTGTCCTCACAGGACAGTTGAAGGTTAGTCACGTTTGTTGTTTTGTAAGTTTGTAGTGTCTTGTTTGCTGTTTTTTCATTAAAAGATGGCTTATTTCCCTCAATCCGCATCTTGGTCCTATCCATGCTCCTCCTCGTCTAAGGGGGAGAACAACAATGACTGCCTTTACAGAAACACCCACCACAACAGGACCAAGCGGATTGAGGAGAGAGAGAAAGAACTAAGGCACTGGACACAGGAGGAATGGTCTTGGGAGATCATGGACGGAAAGGGACCCTGGGGAAGGGTTGGAGAGAATCGCCGCTCTCGGGAGGTGAAGAAGGCAGCCACAGCCCAGGAGCGGTGGATTGAGGAGGCAGCACGTATGAGAGGCTGGAAGCCCGAGAGGCTCACCCAAGAATTTCTTGGGGGGGGGCTAAAGGGGAGTGTGGCGAAGCCGGGTTGGATACCTGAGCCAACTCCCCGGGCTTGCCGTGGAGTAAGAGGGCGTCGTACTGGTCAGACACCGTGTTATGCGGTAAAGCGCACGGTGTCCCCAGTACGCGTGCTTAGCCCAGTGCGGGCTATTCCACCTTGCCGCACTGGGAGGGCTAGGTTGGGCATCGAGCCGAGTGCCATGAAGCCGGCCCAACGTATCTGGTCTCCAGTACGTCTCCTCGGGCCGGTGTACATGGCACCAGCCTTACAGGTGGTGTCCCCGGTTCGCCTGCATAGCCCAGTGCGGGCTATTCCACCTCGCCGCACTGGCAGGGCTACGGGGATCATTCAACCTGGTAGGGTTGGGGAGGCTCGGTGCTCAAGAGCACGTGTCCTCCTTCACGGTCCGGTATATCCGGCGCCACCTTCCCACCCCAGCTCAGTACCACCAGTGCCTACACCACGCACCAGGCTTCCAGTCCATCTCCAGAGCCCTGTTCCTCCTCCACGTACTCTCCCTATGGTGCGTGTCTCCAGCCCAGTGCCTCCAGTTCCGGCACCACGCACCAAGCCTCCTGTGCGTCTCCAGAGCCCTGGACGCACTGTTCCTTCTCCCCGCACTCGCCCTGAGGTGCGTGCCCTCAGCCCGGTACCTCCAGTTCCGGTACCACGCACCAGGCCTAGAGTGCGCCACGAGAGTCCAGTGTGCCCTGTTCCTGTTCCCCGCACTCGCCCTGAGGTGCGTGCCCTCAGCCCGGTACCTCCAGTTCCGGTACCACGCACCAGGCCTATAGTGCGTCTCAGCCGGCCAGAGTCTGCCGTCTGCCCAGCGGTGCCTGAACGGCCCGTCTGCCCAGCTCCGTCTGAGCCATCTGTCTGCCCAGCTCCGTCTGAGCCATCTGTCTGCCCAGCGCCGTCTGAGCCATCTGTCTGCCCAGCGCCGTCTGAGCCATCTGTCTGCCCAGCGCCGTCTGAGCCATCTGTCTGCCCAGCGCCGTCTGAGCCATCTGTCTGCCCAGCGCCGTCTGAGCCATCTGTCTGCCCAGCGCCGTCTGAGCCATCTGTCTGCCCAGCGCCGTCTGAGCCATCTGTCTGCCCAGCGCCGTCTGAGCCATCTGTCTGCCCAGCGCCGTCTGAGCCATCTGTCTGCCCAGCGCCGTCTGAGCCATCTGTCTGCCCAGCGCCGTCTGAGCCATCTGTCTGCCCAGCGCCGTCTGAGCCATCTGTCTGCCCAGCGCCATCTGAGTCATCCGTCTGCCACGAGCCATTAGAGCCGCCCGTCTGTCCCGAGCCAGGAGAGCCGTCCGTCAGTCAGGAGCCGCTAGAGCCGTCCGTCAGTCAGGAGCTGCCAGAGACGCCCGCCAGTCAGGAGCTGCCAGAGACGCCCGCCAGTCAGGAGCTGCCAGAGACGCCCGCCAGTCAGGAGCTGCCAGAGACGCCCGCCAGTCAGGAGCTGCCAGAGACGCCCGCCAGTCAGGAGCTTCCAGAGACGCCCGCCAGTCAGGAGCTGCCAGAGACGCCCGCCAGTCAGGAGCTGCCAGAGACGCCCGCCAGTCAGGAGCTGCCAGAGACGCCCGCCAGTCAGGAGCTGCCAGAGACGCCCGCCAGTCAGGAGCTGCCAGAGACGTCCGACAGTCCGGAGCTGCCCTACAGTCCGGAGCTGCCCTACAGTCCGGAGCTGCCACTCAGCCCGGACCTGCCGGAGTCCCTCAGCCAGGACCTGCCGGAGTCCCTCAGCCAGGACCTGCCGCCCCTTATCCCGGTGCTGGTCCTTATCCCGGTGCTGCCCCTTATCCCGGTGCTGCCCCTTGTCCCGGTGCTGCCCCTTGTCCCGGTGCTGCCCCTTGTCCCGGTGCTGCCCCTTGTCCCGGTGCTGCCCCTTGTCCCGGTGCTGCCCCTTGTCCCGGTGCTGCCCCTTATCCCGGTGCTGCCCCTTATCCCGGTGCTGCCCCTTCATTTAGGTGGAGTTAGTGGGAGGGTGGTCATTGGGAGGGGGATAAAGAAGCGGGGATTGATTATGGTGGGGTGGGGACCTCGTCCACCGCCAGAGCCGCCACCGTGGACAGACGCCCACCCAGACCCTCCCCTAGACTTTGTGCTGGTGCGCCCGGAGTTCGCACCTTAAGGGGGGGGGTTCTGTCACGTTCCTGACCTGTTTTCCTTTGTTTTGTATTCATTTTAGTTGGTCAGGGCGTGAGTTGGGTGGGTTTGTCTATGTCTGTATTTCTATGTGGGGTTTTGTGTTCGGCCTGGTATGATTCTCAATTAGAGACAGGTGTGTATTGTTTGTCTCTAATTGAGAGTCATACAAAGGCAGCCAGGGTTTCACTGGTGTTTTGTGGGTGTTTGTTCCTGTGTCCTCACAGGACAGTTGAAGGTTAGTCACGTTTGTTGTTTTGTAAGTTTGTAGTGTCTTGTTTGCTGTTTTTTCATTAAAAGATGGCTTATTTCCCTCAATCCGCATCTTGGTCCTATCCATGCTCCTCCTCGTCTAAGGGGGAGAACAACAATGACTGCCTTTACAATGTCAGACACCATTGTCCTCTAAGTGGCCATAATATAATATAATAAAATAGAATGGAATAGAGCCTTAATATTCCATCAGAGACAGAAATTCTTCTTCTACTTTGCTCCCAATTCCCTCAGGCAAACAAGAGAAAAGAGACCTGTGATGGATGGTACCTATCATCAGAACCTAATCAAATCAAATTATATTTGTTACATGCGCCGAATGCAACAGGTGTAGTCCTTACAGTGAAATGCTTACTTAAAAGCTCTCAACCAATAATGCAGTTAAGAAGTTTTTTTTTAAATAAAGAAAAAAAAGAAAAAAGTTACAAATAATTAAACAGCAGCAGTAAAATGACAATAACGAGGCTGTATACAGGGGGTAACGGTACAGAGTCAATGTGCGGGGGCACTGGTTAGTTGAGATAATACGTACATGTAGGTAGAGTTAAAGTGACTATGCATAGATAATAAACAGAGAGTAGCAGCATCGTAAAAGAGGGGTCTGGGTAGCCCTTTGATTAGCCTTTCCGGAGTCTTATGGCTTGGGGGTAGAAGCAGTTAAGCCTTTTGGACCTAGACTTGGCGCTCCTGTACCACTTGCTGTGAGGTAGCAGAGAGAACAGTCCATGACTAGGGTGGCTGGAGTCTTTGAAAAAGTTTAGGGCCTTCCTCTGACATTGGCAAAACTTGATGATGTTGTTGGAGTCGTGCATGGCCATGCAGTCATGAGTGAAGAGGGAGTACAGGAAGGGACTGAGCACACACCCCTGAGGGGCCCCAGTGTTGAGGATCAGCATGTCGGATGTGTTGTTACCTACCCTTACCACCTGGGGGCGGTCCGTCAGGATGTCCAGGATCTAGTTGCAGAGGGTGGTGTTTAGTCCCAGAGTCCTTAGCTTAGGAAACCACACCTTCCGTTTGGTTTCCTCAGAGATGGCAGAAAAGTCTGCTTTGTTATCGAAGGCACTGACCATACCTATCTCTTTCAGATAGTCTACCAGGGAGATCTCTATATATGATGCAATCTAATGTTCATTACAATCTTTAATTGTCAGCTCATACACAAAACACCCTGACCATACGTTAAAAATAGATCATGTTATAATGAAAAGGTGCCCTATAAAAAAAATATCCTCTCACCTCCTGAAGAGGTTTTAGTTCCAAGTGCTACACAGACCACATGCCATGAACGAATAGAGAATGTTAAACTACAAAAGTGTCCCTACAAAAGTGTCCTATAAAATTAAGTGTTCGCACCTGAACAGGTTCTCGTGCACATGCTTCAGGTATTCCTTGTTAATGAAGGCCTCCACATGCACCATTTGCTCTTGTCGGGCAGGACTATCATCATGGAGGAGTTTCCTTTGTAAGGCAGCATGACCACGGTGGTGAAGTTCTGCTGGTACAACTCATAAAGACCCATCCTCTTCATGTCCACATTGACCTTGGGGGTCTGCTTGGCATCAAAGGGCTTATCCCAGTTCCTTGGGGAAGTAGAGGAAATTGCTACTAAGGGGTAATAAACACGGGGAAGCCGAAATAGACTAAATGTTACAAGCATAAATAGTTTTTTGTTCTGCGCATACGTTTTCTTTTAATTATTAACTGACACATCTTAACCTGTTGGGGATGGGGGCGCTGTTTAGACTATTTATGCTAATGTGGCTAATTTTTTAAACGGCTTCCCACAAAATCCTTGATCGTACAATATGCATATTATTATTATTATTGGATGGAAAACAGTCTATAGTTTCTATAGGAGTTGAAATTTTGTCTCTAAGTGGAACAGAGCCCATTCTACAGCAATTTCCCTGACATGGAGTCAGATTTGAGAAATGTTGGCCACTTTTCTGAAGTCAGTTAAAAGGGCACTGTCGTTGCTATGACTATACGGACACTTCTTACGTCTTCCCCTGGATGCCTTTACGTGATGACGATTCCAACGGGCTCGATTGCGCGTTCACAGGCCCTACAAATGAAAAAACTCTGAAGCTAGTCATTCTTTGGGAGCTGCGTAACGCGCGTGGAAGACACCGACCCTCTCCTGTTCCAAGCGTTAGTTTAGCCTGTTATATTTCTCCGGTCATCTTTTCACTCGTTATAGGAGTTACAAACATCACAAAGTAGTTAATTTAAAGCGTTTTATAGCAATTTATATCCGTTTAGTGCGATTTTGGGACATTTATTTTTGCAACGATGTGAAAAGTTGGGCACGCTTTTCAGTTCATCCCGAACGTAGTTGACATTTCCACATGGCAAGAGGACAGCTTTCCACCAAAAGACGATTTCTCCCAAGAAAGGATCCTTTGCCCAAGATACTGATGGAAGAACAGCTCAAGGTAGGACATTTTTATTATGATAAATCGTGTTTCTGTCGAAACATTTTAGTGGCTTAGGACGCCATGTTTTTTGACGTAGCTTCGCTTGGCGCAAACTGTATTGAAAAGTAAGGATAAATTAAAAAATGTAATAACGCAATTGTATTAAGAATTAAATTGTCTATCAATCCCTGTCCACCCTATATTTTTTAGTCACGTTTATGAGTATTTATGTATAAGAGTAGATCACTGTCTAAGTGGCGCAAGGACAAATTCTGACCAGCTGAGTTACATTTCACATTGTCTAACCATGATTTTGGTGGCTAAATATAAACATTTTCGATCAAACTGTATATGCATGTTGTAATGTGATGTTACAGGAGTGTCATCGGAAGAATTCTGAGAAGGTTAGTGAAAAAATTAATATCTTTTGGCGATGTTGACTTTTATCGCTCACTTTGGCTAGAATCAATGCTGGGCTGCTAATTGCTATGTGCTAAGCTAATATAACGATTTATTGTGTTTTCGCTGTAAGACACTTAGAAAATCTGAAATATTGTCTGTATTCACAGGATCTGTGTCTTTCGATTCGTGTATGCTGTGTATTTTTACGAAATGTTTGATGATTAGTAGTTAGGTAAACACGTTGCTCATTGTAATTATTCTAGTCCATTTGTGATGGTGGGTGCAATTGTAAACTATGCCATATACCTGAAATATGCACTTTTTTCTAACAAAACCTATCCCATACCATAAATATGTTATCAGACTGTCATCTAATGAGTTTTTTTGTTGGTTAGGGGCTATAAATATCTTAGTTTAGCCGAATTGGTGATGGCTACTGGTGTTGGTGGACAAATAAAAGATGGTGGATTATGCTAATGTGTTTTTAGGTAATAGATGTACATCTTTACATATTGTGTCTTCCCTGTAAAACATTTTAAAAATCGGAAATGTTGACTGGATTCATAAGATCTGTGTCTTTCATTAGCTGTATTGGACTTTAATGTGTGAAAGTTAAATATTTTAAAAAAATATTTTTTTTGAATTTCGCGGCACTGGTTTTTCAGTGGGGGGGGGGGGGGGTGCCGCTAGCGCCACGCTGATCCTAGACAGGTTAATTGACACATTAATTTCCACGTGTGGAAACAAACAATAAGTCAGTCAGTCAAGTGTATTCTATCATTGTTCTAAAAGCAAACAATAAGTGCACGCCCGTTCTGTCCTACTACAGTGTCCTCCTACATCTGAAGAAGACATAGTTGATGAGCACCATGGCCGTATCAGGGTCCAGATCCTTCACCAGGTCTGTGATCTTGTCCTGGGTCTTCATGGCGATGAACTTGTTGATCTCGGCGACAGACTCGGCGGGGTTCTTGAAGTCAATGGTGAAGCCCTCGCTGGCGTAGAAGTGCTTGGCATCCTCCAGGAACTTGGCCAGGGGCATGATGCCATCCCTCAGTGCCACGACGCTGCTCATGTCCAGCTGCATGGCCTCCCCAGTGTGGCCCAACATGTGGTTCAGGTGCTCGTAGGCCTCGTTCACCTGCTCCGGTGTAAAGGTGTAAAGGCACCATAGCCTAGAGCAGAGTACAGGTGGCTGTGGGTGTCTCCCTTAGTCCCAAGTGACAGCATAGCCAGGCTACAGATCCCAGGCGATGCTGTCGACAGAATCCAACTCAAACATGTATACCGTTTAGGACAGAGATATGAGCGCCCAATCTTTGCCATATTTGCATTTTGGAAAGACAAAATAATGGGTAAAAGCCTGGGTGAAAGACTGGCTGGCACAAAAATAGGCTTGATTATCAGTTCCCGAAGGAAATTGCAGAACTGCGCAAAGTTCTGTACCCACTCTTCAAGGAGAATAGGTTAAAGGGGAAACTTAGCTCTCGTAGTCGATTATCTGTACATTGATAACCAGATGTTCCGAGACACCAAGACTACTCCATGGCTGTTCTAAATATTACAAAGTTCCCATAGAGGAGTCGAATAACGGAACACCCAATACTATCCATGGTAGGGATTGTAATAACAAAATATATAGGAAAACAATAAAATACAAAAATTAAGAAATAAACTACAATTACACTATAGCGCTCAAGATAGGTAATGTTGTAAAATAATTGTTATTCGACTTTCTATTAGTGGAATTTATTAAATAGATAATACAGCATTAGAAGAAAGGATAACTGGACCACAAAAGTACTCAGCGAACAGCGAACAGAGGACATGAAGGCATAGTATGTGGGTATGTGCGGGTGTATTGTGATGGAAGGTGGGGTGTGCGTTTTTGGTGTTTTGAAAAGTGTGCAGTTTAACCTGTCTAGGATCAGCGTGGCGCTAGCGGCACCCCCCCCCCCCCCCCCACTGAAAAACCAGTGCCGCGAAATTCAAAAAAAATATTTTTTTTAAATATTTAACTTTCACACATTAAAGTCCAATACAGCTAATGAAAGACACAGATCTTATGAATCCAGTCAACATTTCCGATTTTTAAAATGTTTTACAGGGAAGACACAATATGTAAAGATGTACATCTATTACCTAAAAACACATTAGCATAATCCACCATCTTTTATTTGTCCACCAACACCAGTAGCCATCACCAATTCGGCTAAACTAAGATATTTATAGCCCCTAACCAACAAAAAAACTCATTAGATGACAGTCTGATAACATATTTATGGTATGGGATAGGTTTTGTTAGAAAAAAGTGCATATTTCAGGTAGATGGCATAGTTTACAATTGCACCCACCGTCACAAATGGACTAGAATAATTACAATGAGCAACGTGTTTACCTAACTACTAATCATCAAACATTTCGTAAAAATACACAGCATACACTAATCGAAAGACACAGATCCTGTGAATACAGACAATATTTCAGATTTTCTAAGTGTCTTACAGCGAAAACACAATAAATCGTTATATTAGCATAGCACATAGCACATAGCAGCCCAGCATTGATTCTAGCCAAAGTGAGCGATAAAAGTCAACATCGCCAAAAGATATTAATTTTTTCACTAACCTTCTCAGAATTCTTCCGATGACACTCCTGTAACATCATTTTACAATATACATATACAGTTTGTTCGAAAAGGTGCATATTTAGCCATACAAAACCGTGGTTACACAATGAAAATAGTAGCAAAACAAGCCTGAAAATGTCGGTCGCCATCTTTCAGAGTGATCTAGTTTAATTAATAGCTAATCATATACTTGACTAAAAAATACAGGGTTTACAGGAATCGAAAGACAAATTAGTTCTTAATGCAACCGCTGATTTACATTTTTAAAATTATCCTTACTTTTCAATACAGGGTTCGCCAAGTGAAGCTATACCAAACAAAATGGCGAAATATGCGTTTAAAATATTTCGACAGAAACACGATTTATCATATTAAATATTGCTTACTTTGAGCTGTTCTTCCATCAGATTCTTGGGCAATGTATCCTTTCTATGTTATAAACGTCTTTTGGTCGATAGATGTCCTCTGTCCTTCGAAATGTCCACCACCAACGACCGACACCCCAAAACGTGTCCAAAGTTTCAGAGTGCACAACAAATAAATTCCTCAAAATCGCACTAAACGGATATAAATTGCTATAAAACGGTTCAAATTAACTACATTATGATGTTTTTAACACCTATAACGAGTAAAAACATGACCGGAGAAATATTGCTGGTTAGAAAACGATTTGGAACGAGGCAGGTCCGATGTCCTTCACGCTTCAGGCGCACGACGAGAAAGGGCGGTCTCTATACATTTTGGTCTTTTATAATGGCTGTGAATATCCCATCGATTCCATTGAAAGCGTGATGACGTACAGACACCCAGAGGAAGACGTAGGCAGTGTCGGTTTCTTCATAGCATTCACTGTCGCCTTAAAAACAGACCCCAGATCAGAGGTAAAAAATTTTGAAATCTGAACCCTGTCATGAAAAGTGCTGTAGAAATTGTTCTGTACCACTCAGAGACAAAATTTCAACTTCTATAGAAACTAGAAGGTGTTTTCTATCCAATAATAACAATAATATGCATATTGTACGATCAAGAATTTAGCACGAGGCAGTTTAATTTGGAGACACAAATATGCTAATGCGGAACAGCACCCCCTATAGTTCCAAGAAGTTAATGCAACCGCTGTGTTGGATTTTTAAAATTACCGTTACTACGACATACAGCGTGCGTTAAAGCGAGACCGCACCGAAATTAATGGCGGAATAATAGTTTAACTTTTTCGACAGAAATTACGAATTAACATCATAAATAGTTCTTACTATTTGATGAGCTTCCATCAGAATCTTGTACAAGTTGTCATTTGTCCAGAATAATCGTTGCTCGGTTGTAGAAGGTCATCTTCAACAGTGGAACTAGCAGCAAACGTTAGCCATGTGGTGCAGACGTGTCCAACTCAGCATAACGCAGAACAAAGAAAATCCCGAAAATCGCAATATACTGATATAAACTGATATAACTCGGTTTAAAATAACTACATTATGATGTTTTTAACACGTACATCGAATAAAATCAGAGCCGGATATATCTAGCGCCTATAACAACAGCTTTTCAGGACGCAATCCTGAGGTCTGTCTCGCGTCATGACGAACGTAGAAAAGACTGCACACCCGGTTCCAAGAGCTCTTGTTCGGCCTCAGATCTACCTAGACACCCCATTCCAATTCTCACTGCTTACTGACATCTAGGGGAAGGCGTATGCAGTGCATGTAGACCCATAGATTACATGCAAATTAACAAACTGACCCTGGAACAGAGCCCCCGATTTCAGATTTCTCACTTCCTGACAGGAAGTTTGCTGCAAAATGAGTTCTGTTTTACTCACAGATATAATTCAAACGGTTTTAGAAACTAGAGAGTGTTTTCTATCCAATAGTAATAATAATATGCATATTGTACGAGCAAGAATTGAGTACGAGGCAGTTTAATTTGGGAACAAATTTTTACAAAGTCTAAATGGCGCCCCCCTATTGAGAAAAGGTTTTAAGTAACTACAGTGCATTCTGAAAGTATTCAGACCCCTTGACTTTTTCCACATTTTGTTACGTTACAGCCTTATACTAAAATTTATTAAATTGTTTCCTCATCAATCTACACACAATGCCCCATAATGACAAAAACAGTTTTTTATACATTTTTGCAAATTTCCAAAAGATACAAAACTGAAATATCACATTTACATAAGTATTCAGACCCTTTACTCAGTACTTTGTTGAAGCACCTTTGGCAGCGAGTACAGCCTCGAGTCTTCTTGGGTATGATACTACAAGCTTGGCACACCTGTATTTGGGGCATTTCTCCCATTCTTCTCTGCAGATCCTCTCAGTCTCTGTCAGGTTGGATGGGAAGCGTCACTGCACAGCAATTTTCTGGTCTCTCCATAGATGTTAGATCAGGTTCAAGTCCGGCCTCTGGCTGGGCCACTCAAGGACATTCAGAGACTTGTCCCGAAGCCACTCCTGCGTTGTCTTGGCTGTGTGCATAGGGTCGTTGTCTAGTTGGAAGGTGAACCTTCATCTTTCCCTCGATCCTGACCAGTCTCCCAGTCCCTGCCACTGAAAAACAACCCCACAACAGGATGCTAACACCACCATGCTTCACCATAGAGATGGTGCCAGGTTTCCTCCAGACGTGACACTTTGCATTCAGGCCAATCTTGGTCAAATAAAATCCAATAATGTTGGTCACATACACATGGTTGGCA
The DNA here is from genome assembly GCF_029448725.1 of Salvelinus fontinalis. NCBI lineage: Eukaryota > Metazoa > Chordata > Actinopteri > Salmoniformes > Salmonidae > Salvelinus > Salvelinus fontinalis. The sequence continues at coordinate 8,998,132 of NC_074684.1, read as the reverse complement.
GATGTTAAGGCCAACAAAGTCAAGGTATTGGAGTGGCCATCGCAAAGCCCTGACCTCAATCCTATAGAAAATTTGTGGGCAGACCTGAAAAAGCGTGTGCGAGCAAGGAGGCCTACAAACCTGACTCAGTTACACCAGCTCTGTCAGGAGGAATGGGCCAAAATTCACCCAACTTATTGTGGCAAGCTTGTGGAAGGCTACCCGAAATGTTTGACCCAAGTTAAACAATTTCAAGGCAATGCTACCAAATACTAGTTGAGTGTATGTAAACTTCTGACCGACTGGGAATGTGATGAAAGAAATAAAAGCTGAAATAAATCATTCTCTCTACCATTATTTTGAAATGTCACATTCTTAAAATAAAGTGGTGGTGCTAACTGACCTAAGACAGGGCATTTTTACTTGGATTAAATGTCAGGAATTGTGAAAAACTGAGTTTAAATGTATTTTGCTAAGGTGTATGTAAACTTCCGACTTCAACTGTATATACACAGGATAGATCATACATCGATTACTAATCATGTCAAGGAAAGCACCTAGTGGACTAACTCGATATCATGGCTGGTTACACAAAGGAAGGGAGTTGGGTTTGAATGAAATAGCGGGAAGACTGAGGGACAAAGGAATTGGGCCTCTATCAGACCTTGAGAAGCTATGCTACCGTAAATACATAATCTTATGCATTCTAATAACCCATTCAGCCCATTCAGAAAAGAAAAATGCAAGATATATTATTACTCTGAGCTGCGCTTCAATTGATGGATCAAAGATGGAAGACTGGTTTGCCCAGCAGAGATCACCTTTGAAGAATCTTTCTGGTGGTAATGTTGTAGAACGGTTGCGTTGAAGTACCCTGCTGTTCTTAGGAGATTGTATGTCCTTTCCAAGACCACGTACGTTTACAGCTGCAGCTGATAACTCGACGTCTAGGATGTATCACTTCTTCTTTAGTGAATAATAGTTCAAAGTTCATACCAAGTTGTCATAATCAGCTCGTGCTGTATTCTGGCTGGTCTAGTCAAAATCCACCATTCCAGCATGGTGATCGTCACCTCCACGTTCAAATTTGCCCTTCTAAACGGTTGGACAGCAGTCCTCACATTTCTGGAACTAAGGTGGACATCCGTAAACAGGCTTTTGTACTGTGGGAGAGAAGAAGGTGTTTCATAGTTCTCAACCAATGTCTGTTCACTTGGGTGTGGCCACTGACTGGACCTAAGTTTTACTATGAAACAATTCTCTTATTTAGGAGGCTAAAATTATATTTAATCTTTTCACAAACAGTTTCATATTTAAACATTTAAATTGCACAACAATTCCATGTGAATCTGATAACTAGAATGTGTAGACTTTCCAAGATACAATTTGTCGTCCTATCATCAGATATAATGTCCCAGACAACAACTGATCTGACATCATATTCTTTAAGTACCAACGGACACTTTCAACTGGTTGAGAAAGGGAAATATTGTTCCATTCCCCAACCTTTTGATGTTACCATACTTTCTCTGTGGTGACAAAGGGCTTTCCAAGAGTCCATTCTGCAGAGTGGAGGGAGAAGGGGGAAAGGTATTTATTTGGGGGGTGTCATAAACCTCACCCAATAGGGCAACGTCATGACAACACAGTGACATTCTAGACGATTCTGTGCTTCCAACTTTTTTGCAACAATTTGGGGAAAGCACTTTCCTGTTTCAGCATGACAAAGCAAGGTCCATACAGAAAAGGTTTGTTGTGATCGGTGTGGAAGAACATGACTGGCCTGCACAGAGCCCTGACCTCAACCCTATCGAACACCTTTGGGATGTATTGGAACACCAACTACGAGCCAGGCCTTATCGCCCGACCTCTTATGGCGGAATGGAAGCAAGTCCCCGTAGCAAACATCTAGTGGAAAGCCTTCCCAGAAGAGTGGAGGCTGTTATAACAGCAAAGGGGGGACCAACTCCATATTAATGACCATGATTTTGGAATGAGATGTTCGATGAGCAGGTGTCCACATACTTTTGGTCATGTAATGTACTTTAAAGGGCAATTCTGCCACTACTCAAACCTATGTTCATTATCTCTAGCACCATCTTTCTACATATGTGAAAACGGTGCGTTTGTATTAAAGGTCCTAAAAATGCTTCTGTGACATCACAGGGTAGGATTAAAGGATTAAAAAATGGATTTTCAAAAACCTGCAACGAGGGATGTTATTTTCTTGGTCCCCACATCACCACGAATCTCAGTGTTTAAAGATCACTGTTTTTAAAATGTTTCAACTTTTGATGATGTCATTGGGTAAAACTTTGTAACTTTACATTTTTTCTACTAAACTTAGAAATGCGCTGATTTCACATATATGAACACTGGTATTACGCTGGAGGTAATGAGGTTGAAAAGGGGCGTCATTGCCCTTTGAGTAAACCGTTACCATACTCTAGTACCTGTCCAGAAATAATTCAAATACATAAAATATACAATGTGTACAATTTGGGTATTTTATCATCTCAGTCATTTTGAAACCCTGTTTAACAACTAACAAACCTCATGGCATGGCTAAAAGAGTGAAGGAACTCAGCACTGATAAGATATACATATGTTCATTTTAGCCTAACATAGGAACATTTCCTGGGCATAGAACTAGATACACTTGTATTACCATTTCACCTTGCAAACACCTACTCATTCTCACAGATTTAGCAGTGAATGCCTATTATAACTAGGTACTGTTAACTATCATAACTAAACTATGACATAATCAAACACGTTCAAAACTTTTAAAAAATGCAGTGACAAAAACAGTACTTACCTTCAATGTCCTCTTTGCCAGAGACAGTTTGGCAGGAACTCTGTCAATTTATGGTCCTGAGAGGATCAGCCGATCACATTTAATAAATTATTTACGAGACCCACTCACTGACCTGGCTGAACAGGAGATTCATCTGGCCAGGCTGACTAGCTTACATCATGATGCAACATGGCTCAGCACTCTTGAGAAAAGCACTGCAGGGTTACAAGGATGTTCCAGTATTCTCGGTGCCTTCAAAATAACTCAAAACAATGGAAGAGGTGCAACATCAAGAAGTCTGGCATTCTTTCGCCGCATCACACAAAAAAAAATCAGACTTACTTAATTATTCTAGGTCGTTCTTAGTTTGTTGAAGTCCTGTCATTTCAGAAAGCAGAACGACCATAAATACTTTCCAATATCCACAATGTTTGATGACATTCCACCCCTGTAGACCTGTAGCTGTACAACTAAACTCCATATTGGAACCACCGATTGGCTTATGATGGTGATCTGTCACTGTTGAAAGCTGGGAACAGATTATTGAGCCAACATATTCCTGCCACTCATGAGGGATCTGCTGTCTAATTCATCTTGCTCTATTCTATTCATCATTTTCATCTCCCCGAGTTTGAAATATCACAATGTAATCTGTGGGACTTCAGCATGGAAAAATTGAATCTCATTCTAACTCAGAGCTTTGTCTCAGTGTGTCTTCGTGAAATGTTTGATTCTAAAACTGACCTCCATCTTGTAATGTACACTCTTTGAAAAAACGGTTCCAAAAGGGTTCTTCGCCTGTCCCCATAGGAAAAGCCTATTTTGTTCCAGGTAGAATCATTTTTGGTTTGAGCTAGAACCATTTTGGGTTCTGTAGAACCCTCTGTAGAACCCTTTCTACAGAGGGTTCTATATGGAACCAATCAAGGTTCTTCAGAGGGTTCTCCTACAGGGACAACAGAAGAACACTTTTAGGGTATACAATCGGGGCCAAAAGCTTTGAGAATGACACAAATATTAATTTTCACAAAGCCCGCTGCCTCAGTTTGTATGATGGCAATTTGCATATACTCCAGAATGTTATGAAGAGTGATCAGATGAATTGCAATTAATTGCAAAGTCCCTCTTTGCCATGCAAATGAACTGAATCCCCCCAAAAAAATTCCACTGCATTTCAGCCGTGCTACAAAAGGACCAGCTGACACCATGTCAGTGATTCTCTCGTGTGAGTGTTGACGAGGACAAGGCTGGAGATCACTCTGTCATGCTGACTGAGTTCAAATAACAGACTGGAAGCTTCAAAAGGAGGGTGGAGCTTGGAATTATTGTTCTTCCTCTGCCAACCATGGTTACCTGCAAGGAAACACGTGCCGTTATCATTGCTTTGCACAAAAAGGGCTTCACAGGCAAGGATATTGCTGCCAGTAAGATTGCACCTAAATCAACCATTTATCGGATCATCAAGAACTTCAAGGAGAGCGGTTAAATTGTTGTGAAGAAGGCTTCAGGGTGCCCAAGAAAGTCCAGCAAGCGCCAGGACCGTCTCCTAAAGTTAATTCAGCTGCGGGATAGGGGCACCATCAGTACAGAGCTTGCTCAGTAATGGCAGCAGGCAGGTGTGAGTGCATCTGCACACACAGTGAGGTGAAGACTTTTAGAGGATGGCCTGGTGTCGAGGATGGCCTGGTGTCAAGAAGGGCAGCAAAAAATCCACTTCTCCCCAGGAAAAACATCAGGGACAGACTGATATTCTGCAAAAGGTACAGGGATTGGACTGCTGAGGACTGGAGTAAAGTCATTTTCTCTGATGAATCCCCTTTCTGATTGTTTGGGGCATCCGGAAAAAAAGCTTTTCCGGAGAAGACTAGGTGAGCGCTACCATCAGTCCTGTGTCATGCCAACAGTAAAGCATCCTGAGACCATTCATGTGTGGGGTTGCTTCTCAGCCAAGGGAGTGGGCTCACTCACAATTTTGCCTAAGAACACAGCCATGAATAAAGAATGGTACCAACACATCTTCCGAGAGCAACTTCTCCCAACCATCCAGGAACAGTTTGGTGACGAACAATGCCTTTTCCAGCATGATGGAGCACCTTGCCATAAGGCAAAATTGATAACTAAGTGGCTCGGGGAACAAAACATCGATATTTTGGGTCCATGGCCAGGAAACGCCCCAGACCTTAATCCCATTGAGAACTTGTGGTCAATCCTCAAGAGGCGGGTGGACAACCAAAAAGCCACAAATTCTGACAAACTCCAAGCATTGATTATGCAAGAATGGGCTGCCATCAGTCAGGATGTGGCCCAGAAGTTAATTAACAGCATGCCAGGGTGGATTGCCGGTCTTGAAAAAGAAGGGTCAACACTGCAAATATTGCCTCTTTGCATCAACTTCATGTAATTGTCAATAAAAGCCTTTGACACTTATGAAATGCTTGTAATTATACTTCAGTATTCCATAGTAACATCTGACAAAAATATCTAAAGATGCGGAAGCAGCAAACTTTGTGGAAATGAATATTTGTGTCACTCTCAAAACGTTTGGCCACGACTGTACACTGAGCATGCAAAACATTAGGAACAACTTCCATGAATGATTTTCACTGTTCCCCCGTCCTCAGCACTGCCTCAGTTCGTCGCGGCACGGACTCTACAAGCTGTTGAAAGCGTTCCACAGGGATGCTGACCCTGAAGTGGATTTAACAAGTGACGTCAGTAAGGGATCAGAGCTTTCACCCGGATTCACCTGGTCAGTCTGTCATGGAAAGAGCAGGTGTTCTTAATGTTCTGTGCACTGTGAACATAGCACCTTTTTATTCTAAACGCGTTGCCTAAGGACAGGATGACGTTCAATGCTATGCCATCAATATCTCTGTCATTGAAATGATTGTCAATCAATGAAATGATTGAATCTGATATTGACTGATGAGTTTATATAGTGTTCTTTCATCCTAATTGTAAAACAATTTAATTGTGAAATTGTAACGTAATAAAAGTCAGCCCTAACCTGTATATAACATGAAACTATTGTATTAACAGAAGTGTTTAATCTAAAATATTAGGGTAAAACCAAAACTAGAGCAGAACAAGTACATTCTTACCAGTTTTCGTTAACAAATGCCCTTTCATCCCATCATTATGGATATATACAAAACGCAAACAAGCAGGTGGTTTCTGAATCCGATTTTAATGATCAAAACATGCACTTCAAAGTATCCATTTCAAAGGCACAGACAGTCCACAAATACAGTTTCCGATGCAACATTTCCCAAGTTTATATCACAGGGCACATATTAAAAAGCAAAAAGACAATTTTCCATTATGTGAAAACAATTCTTCATCTTATGATCACCAAAGGGACACAAACAGTGGTATGAGTGACAACAACAAAAAAAGTCTGAGGATGTTATATTTCTGTCGGGTCCATGATTGTCCCTATGAGCAGGATGAGGCCTGTGAGCTCATCATACACTATAAGCATAAATGGTCTGTCGAAAGTAATCCTGGAAGGGACAGAGAAGTTCAGGGCGATGTCCAAACTCCCCTCCCCCCCAACTCAGTCTCATCCACCTCTAGAGCCCACAGAGAGAGGGGGGGAGAGAGAGATGTGTTGAGAAGATTTGGTGCAAGAGGTCAACACATAGGCACAGACACATGCATACACACATGATAACATACTCACTACACACACACGTACACGTGGCTTTTGTATTGTAGATATGTGGTAGTGGTGGAGTAGGGGCCTGAGGGAACACAGTATGTTGTGAAATCTGTAAATGTATTGTAATGTTTCAGAAATAGAATAAATGCCTTAATTTTGCTGGACCCCAGGAAGAGTAGTGTGTCTTGGCAGCAGCTAATGGGGATCCATGATAAATATAAATACAAACTGAGGTTAAGTCTAATCTCTGCCTCAAATACTTTCTGATACACTTGTACTAAGTAGAACTTGGTTGGTTGTAAGAATTCCTTATCCTGATTAAATAGCAAATAAGCTATGGTTTTTCTAACTATAACAATCTTTATGTATTGTCACGTCAAAGCTTTACAGTTATCCTCCTAGCTGAATGAGTTTCAGGGTATTCTTTAAAGAAACCCCAGAGAAGTCGGCTGATACCCCAGACGCTTTCAGTAGACTTCACAAACTGCAGCATTTCTTCATGAGGAACTTTGGGAAGCAGATTTATGACTGCCTGTGTAAAAATACCAATCAATGTGTTAATGGATTGTGTTTAGAAAGCTGTCTTGTTATTGCATGAGCCCATGTGGTAGGCGACTTGACGCTTACTGAAGCAGAAATAAGTAATTATTGCTGACTCGAGATCAGCTCAGCACAATTCATCATTCTGCTAAACAACACGCACCTCGTGACACGAGTGGGTCTGTAGAAAAGGTCCCTCAACACAGCACACCATCAATCAATATACACCCACCCACCAACAAACACACACCCACAATTCAAACCCACGCATTCATATATGCACGTGCAGATTCACACACAGAAACACATACACCAATCCATCCACCTGCCCACACAAACACAGACACCCATTCACCCACACACTCGAACAAACATACACCCACTTGCTCCCTCCTTTGAGGAGAGTCGAGGCCAGTGTACCCAGGATTCAGGTTGGAGCCAAAAGTCCATCCTGGCTGCAGAGACACTCCTCCAGGAGCTGAACTTCTTCCTTGGGCATCAGGAGGGAGGCCAGCCTGGGGGAGGCCTGGTGGAGGGGGTCAGGGGAGGAAGGAGGAGTAGGGTAGCCACAGCACTGTGGTGGAACAGTTAGTATCATACAGCTTCCTCAGCTCTGTAGACTTCACGGAACATCATGGGAGCTTCCACACTCGACGACCCGTTCACGTTGTGACGTCTACAGACGGTGTGACGCCTGTCGAATGGATGCTCCCACTTACCTGTAGGGGTTGGCAAATATCAAATGCACTGTAGATGACACTTTCCTACCCTGTCATTCAATTACAAACATAGTACTTTCATAATATATTGATAGGTTTATGTTGTATACTGTAGGCCACACCAGTGGTTCCCAACCAGGGGCACTAGGACCCCTGGGGGTACATGGGTCTATCCACAGTGGATGCTTGAAAACTCGTGAGTCCATAAGGTTACTGGTAAAATGCACAAGAGGGTATTTCAGGGATACTCTGGGCAGAGCAAAATTCAGTTGGTGGTACGGTAACCAAAAAAGGTTGGGAACCACTGGTCTACACTAAAGATAAAGATTACATGATATACTGTGCTCAGAACTAATTTGACAAAGAGAATAATTAACTACTGAGTTAAACAAATATATTCCTTTAATTTGCATCAGAGAACTAGTAATTTTTTATATATATTTTTTTAACTAGTAATATTTTTCTAAAAAGAGAACATTGTACCTTTAAAATGTATAAGGTTCATCAGAATGAGTTTGTCCGAGCCACCGTGACTGAGCTTCAGGTCTCTGACCAGTGTCTCCAGTGCTGTGTTGTTGTTTACGCTGGCCATGGCCTTCTGGGGTTGGGCAATAAGATTCTTGAGTAACTTCTGGTAGTCTGGCTTTGGCTTCCCGTCCACGTGCAGGCTACTCCACACCGTCAGCTGAGAGCCACCCCACCCACCTTCCTCCAGCCGTGTGAGGGCAGACAGCATAGCCTCTTCCCGCTCCTCGGTCGCATGCCCCAACCCCAAGGTTGTGAGCAGCTCGGTCCAGGTGAAAGTGCCAGGGCCAGAGACCCTGGAGAGAAGACCAGGACCTGCATCCCTAAACGAGGTCCTGAACAGGGCCGAGACCAGGCCCAGGGGGGAAAATAGGAGGCTGTGGCCCAGCCGGCTGCTGGCAAGGTCATGGTCGGGGCTGAAGGCCAGGGCAACATTGTGTCCAGCTGCTGCTGCTGGGGGCCCTGGCCCTCCTCTCCTCCCCTGGCGGTCCTCTGGGTGGGTTCTCTAGCAGTGCTGCCAATGCACTGAATAGTATGCCTAAGAGCCCAGATAGCACTGTAAGCCATGTTATGCTGTTCATTATTAACACTTAACATTAACACATGGTGAGTGGGTAGCAGAGAGACACTCAGTCCCCAGATGGCCCCTGGCCCCTTCTCATCGCTGCCTGCTGTGTGTTTGCTGTTTACACTCAGAGATGAGCTGAGAAACTTTTTAAAAACTTTGTTTCATGTAACATTCCCTTCAGTGGTAGACCCTCTGCTGCACTGACTTCATACACAAACTCCCAGCCAAATAAATGTGTTTATCCAACGTATGAACAACATCTGTCATTAACCATTTACTGTATTTTGACTGTGGACAATGGAGCACACACCCATTCTTTTTCAAATATATTTATATATATGCACACACATACACACATTCAAGGTATGCTTATGTTCACAGAAGATAAAAGTAATGTAATAATCAAAATTACACATCAAATATGATCAAAGTTTTCTTTTTAATTAACCCCCAATGTTCAGCTCATTATTGGAATGTGTTTGCAGCTTGTTAATACTAGTACGTCTGTTGAAATGTCAATGTGCTTATTAATCACTGCTTGCTTGAACTCACAATGAGACCCATGCTAATTAACTACCTGGCAGTCAGTTTGTTACCAGGCTTACAGCACTGGAACTAATCTGAGAGACACGACTTACCTGGCCTTATGTTGCCATCTTGTGGCTGAGAATACACTAGTGTAATTAACTTAGTTCGGTTGGACTGCGGTTGCTTTGTTGAACTCATTTTATTAAGAGGTCTAGATTAGAGAAAGACAACCCAGACATCCTGCATCCCTAAACGAGGTCCTGAACTGACAGCACTCTCAATTTATTGAGTTCATAGGCATGTACCTTAAACTGGTAACTTTGTCAAAATTATATTCACAAGTGTAACCATGATTTAATTGAGTCTGAGGTGTCTGTTGAACAGAAGTACAGATGGCGAGGATGAAGAGACAGTAAAGAATCCACAGAACCAGCAGCAGCTCCAGCTCTGACATCACACCACAAGGGGGCGCTACATTCCTAGAAATAACACCATCACTGAAAGACCAGAGAAACAGCCAACATAAATGATTGAAACGTGGTGACAACCAGAGCATTGAATTTACCTCGAGTTAACTGAAGGCAATTCCTTGAGACAATTTCAGTGTCGGTGTAATGTTCAGAGTAGAGAATATTCACTGTATGAATGAACATAAGGCACTGCATCTCAGTGCAAGAGGCTGTCCCTGGTTCAAATCCAGGCTGAATGACATCCGGACGTGATTTGGAGTCCCATAGGGCGGCGCACAATTGGCCCAGCGTCGTCCGGGGTAGGCAGTCATTGTAAATAAGAATTTGTTCTTAACAGACTTGCCTGGTTAAATAAAAGTGAAATAATCTTAATCTTCCTTCACAACCTCTCCTTTCTCCACCTATTCTCCAAAGCCATCCTCTGCATTCACATCTTCCTCCAACCTCTGCCATCTTATCTATGTCTAGCCATTTCTCCTGTCTTTTGTGACATCTAGCCTCTTCTGCTTAGGGACTGTGTGCTTTCCCTCCCGCTGCTCCTGGTTACTGGACTGTCCAGCCTCCTCCAATTCCAATCCCACCTCGGCAGAGCTCTTCTCTACCTCTAAGTTCTTTATTTTCCTCCTCTTCTACACTCATTTCTTATTTTACACAGTCATGCAACTTGTCACTGTCCTGTACAATTTCTTCCCTGAGATAATCATCCTCGTCACTCCACTTCTTTCTCCTCTTCACTGTTTTCGTGCTCCTCCTTTTCCTCCTCCTCGCCAAAGTCACCCTCCTCCCTCAAAGCTGTATCATCCTCTTTCTCCCCCTTCAGCACTCACCTCTTCCTCCACAACCACTCTCCAACCTCTGCCATCGCTCTGTCGTCCATCTATTTCTCTGTCTCTTTCCTGTTGCTCAGGGACTGTGTTTCCTGCTGTTGTTTGTCACCATCTTCTCCAATATCCTCCTCCTTCACAACCTTCTCCTCCTCTTCAAAAGGTCTCTTCTCCACTCACTTCTTCCTTTAAATATTCCTGTTTGCCACTTCATTGTTAATGCTCTCCTGAATACAGCACAGTGTTCTGGTCTTTAGACTGGGCTCCCTCTCCTTTCTCAACAGCACCATTCCTCAGGGTGACTGACATCTCTATACGCTGTGGCTCACATTCAGCTTCACTGTCTATCACCTCTGTTACATTCAGATCTAATACCAACCGGGGGTTTGACTCCAAGCCACTCGCTGTCGGCTCTAACCCCAATATTACTCCATAGAGCTTCCTTGTTCAGGTCCAGAACGTAGCTATACGCATCCTCGCATGAGACAGTGTGTCGACACCTTTCTCTGGGAGAAGTTATCCTCGTCCACACAGAGCTCGCTGTACGTCTGCTCCTCAGCCTGTCTTCTCCATCCAGATCCACACGTCCTTGTCAGCAGAGTGTAGATTGAGATTTAGCAAGCCATTTGACTCAGTGTCACTCACAGAGCTCCAAGTATCTTTACTCGGACCCAATGGGGCATTTGACCCTCTGGGAATGATAGTACTCCTGATACACTGATTCCAATCTCCCCTATGGTGCTTTGAGGGCCATGTTGTGAGAGAGTCATAATGGATACTGGATTGGGCAGACAAAATGTGTTCAGCCAAGGGAGAGGGGGTTATCTGGGTCTCCACTACAGGGCTGGAGGTCATCATCATCCATGGCAGTTGCTCCCTGGTCCTCTCTTAAACCAGAGACAGAATCCAGGTCTGGGCATCTGGTGGAATCAGAGGTCTGGTCAGGGTTGGGGACAGTGCTCTCTGCTGGGTTGAAGGTCTCTGTTGTTGGCTAGTATAGTCTCTGAACAGGATTAAGCTCATGTCAAAGTCAGATGCACTGTCCTATTGAAAAACAAATATAATAATTGAAAGAAGCCCATATTATTGTATTTTATTAAGAGCCACTGTCTTGTCAAAGGCTTGTAAAGAATATTGCCCTATACATGTAAATGGTTGGTAAAGAAACATTTGAAAGAATAGCGTAGTGTGGAACAATTAGACATGACATTCATCCAGTCCAGGCATAGGCGGAAATCCCAGGGGGGACGGGGGGGACACGACCCCCCCACCCTGGGAAAAATATGACTTTTCCCCCCCAATATATCACTGTAAACATAACTATGTAATTTCAATAATATTAATAATACGCAATGAAAGCACTTGTGCTGATTATAGACACTTAATAGCGCATTTTTAAGTTTCACAAGATTGCAACCCCCCCGCCCTTTGCCTCACGATGGTTTGATCCACTGCCAGTTCTTTAGCTTGCAAGGTAATAGAGGGTTCGTATCTACTGTCCGAAAGGCACATGTACGTAACTGAAGTGAGGTAATTCAGTCAATTGCGCCATAGCAATGTATATATTTTTCTAATGTTGCAGGGTTCACACACTAGCTGAATTTGCAGAGCTAACGCGCAAACTAAAGCAAACATTAACTATCAAGCTAGCTAGTACCTATTCCATTTATGTGGCGTCGTCAAAGATGGAATATTTGCTATCGTCAGTTTATTCCAAGATTAGCATGCAGCTGTAGTGCTTCAAAGTCCCTGTGATAAGGTTAGCGATAAACTGAAGTCCAAACTGAACAGAACTACACTCTCTTATACCATTGTCTTAAATATATTTAATGGTCTCGTTGCAAAAGCTAAATTGTCGCTAGTGATTTTTTATTTTTTTTCACCTTTATTTAACCAGGTAGCAAAGATTATAGCAAACACCACAGAAACGGAATTGGTGCTCGCTAGCTTTGCAAATTCAGCTATTGTTGGAAGCTAGCCAATATGAAACAAACTATGTTAAAATTACAAAATGTTGCAGCATGTGTTGTGTAAATGTGTGTGTGTGCAGCTAGACCGGCCAGCCAGCCAGTCAGGTAGAAAAATGTCAGAAAAAAGTAAAAAGACGGACATCAGAGTATTTTTCAGTACACCAAAACGCAAAGTAAGAACTCTAGTAGCCTAATATCTCAAAGACGAGTTGATAAAATGTTCATAAGAAAGAAGTGAAATGCTAATGGAAATGTTTCACAATGATGTCATTAGGCAGAGCAGGCAACAGATGGCACACAGACAGCTGAGTTGGGGACAGATATGCAGGGACAGACTGGCAGAGACAGGGAGTCTCAGGTAAGTTTGTTGAGTCTTTGTTTGGCAACATTATGAAAGGTTCTCAATTTTTTTGATTTGTAAAATAGGGACATAATTGGAAAATGCCATGGATACCCCCACTCTCAACTTAAACTGGTGACTAAACTAAGATTTGTTAAAGGCAATGGTATTGCTGTTGTGATTAATTGTGTAGTTTTGGGTACCGGTAGTTAGGAGTACAGCAAACACCTTATTTCTTTTCTAGGAGTCAGACTGTGAGTCAGTGAGGGTGGTGAAAGGGAAAGAGCCAAGGAGAGAGACTTCCGAGGACAGTGTCACAGCCACGGCAGGACCAGGTGTCACCCTTGTTGCCAGCAGCATCAGTATAGGGGACAGTGGCACAGCATCGTCCAGTTACCTCAGTGATGGCACAAAACCATATCAGCCACACCCACAATTTATAGAACCGCAAACTCTTGCCAACAGAGTGTTGACGTTTCAAGAGAGATGGTTTCGCGATTTCCCCTGGCTACATTATAATCCATCAATAAAAGGAGTGTTGTGTTTTCACTGTAGCCAAGGGTTTTCAAGCCAGCCATCTTTTGGCCAAAGAGCAGATGCTGCCTTCATTAGTGCAGGATTTAGGAACTGGAGAAAAGCCATTGAAAAATTCACAGCACATCAAAACTGCCAAACCCACCGCCACTTTGTAACTGTAACAGCACACCAGCTAAATCCAATCAGTGTCCAGTTATCCAGCGCGTGGGGTAAACAGCAGGAGGACGCAAGGCATTGCTTGATGAAAATTGTTAGTTCGGTGCGGCATGTAGTAAGACAGGGACAAGCCTTTAGAGGCCACACGGATGACAGTGGGAATTTATACCAGCTTTTGAAACTCAGGGCAGAAGAGGATGATCCCATTTTACTGAAGTGGTTAACAGAGCGTACCACAATGTACACAGGCCCCAAAGCACAGAATGAAATTCTGAACATCATGGCCAATACAGTCATTCGAGGCATTGCAGCTGAGATTAGGTCTCTTCCGATTGTACAATTTTCATTAATTGTTGATGGTACTCAAGATGTCTCTGGTGCTGAACAGGAGAGTGTCTGTCTGCGTTATGTTGACCGTGACCTTGTCCCTCACGAGGACTCGCCTGTTGTCTCCGACACCCTGTCTCTGGTATGCAGGCTGCAGTCGAGTGTGTGCGGTCATCTCTTAGGGGCAAGAGAAATGACGAAAGCTACCTTGCACTGTATGAGAAAGCAACAACTTTGATTGACTCTATTGAATCCATTGAGACGCACTCAAGACGATTTGCTGGCAAAGCAGTGGATCACTATAGGGCAGAATTTTTTTAAGTGTTGGATGGTGTGGAGGTTCAGTTTGGCGACCGTTTTGACCAGGACAGTCTAAACGTCCTGCAAAAGTTGGAAAGAGCGCTTCTCACGGGCGAGTTGGATGAGTCTCTAGATCAGTACCCTGAGCTGAACATAGATTCTCTTTCAGTGCAGATCCCTCTCTTTCATAACAAATACCCCTGTAGCAGCAGTTGAGAGGCAGCAGAGGTCCTCAGGAGGCTTCCAGTGGAGGTGCGGGGGTTGTTTGACCAAGTTGAGGTGCTGATCAGAATTTTGTTTGTGGTGCCAGTGTGTTCATGTGAGGCTGAGAGGAGTTTCAGTGCACTCCGCAGGTTAAAGACTTGGCTACGGGCCAGCATGGGCCAAGAGAGACTGAACGGCGTAGTTGTCTGTAATGTACATAAAGACAGGCTGGACAGTCTCAAGAGGGAAAATATCTGCCAGCAATTTGTTGGATCCATTGAAACCCGCAAACATATGTTCGGTTCTTTTGTTCAGTAGTGTGTATAGCAGTGGTTCTCAACCTTTTTTGGGTACTGGAACCCCTGCATATTTTGAGGCAAGGCAGGCAAGGTTTTGAGCGGTCCTCAGGGACCTCCACCCCCTCTATATTATATGTAAACTTACTGGAAACCTTGTGGTACTGAATACGTTCATTACACTTTTTTTTATTTCACGGACACCTTGCAATTAGTCCATGGACCCCTGTTTGAGAACCCCTGGTGTAATTGATATTTGTTATTTTGTTTAGTAGTTTTCAGTTTTTAGTACATGACAGTACACTTACAAATTATTATTTCATGTTATTTTATTTAAAATTGCATACTTTGTGTGACATACTTGTCCATAGCTGCTGTTTGAAGAGTTGAGACACTGACTGAAGGATATTTTGTTTGATTTATTTGGGTTTTTCATTGAAGTAGTTATTTTGCTTTTAGAACTGTACTTATTTTAAGCTTTTTGTTCTTGTAAAGATATTGTAGTAGACTCAGGCCAGGTGCACATATTTAATGACTATATAAATGTATCACAAAGTCAAATTAAAAGGTCAATTCAATACGGAGACCAACTTTGTGATGGTTCTCAATGGCGATTCTTTACGATGAGATCACACCATGTTCATTGTATTTATGAAAACTACACCCATACAGTGTACAGTACCATTGCCGCCTAATGGCCTTTCTTGATATTGCTGGTTGTAAGTACGAATACCTGCATACATACTGGACTGATAAGGAACACTGCTATAACTATTATTAGTAGTAGTATTATAATGATTTAAACAAGTTGGGACAACCCTTCAGTTAACTACTGTACGTAACAATTATCCATTAGTAGTGATTATGGTCCCTCAATATACATTTAACATATTACAACGTAGGCTATGTGTTACAGCACTACTTTTGTTGTCCCCCTCAGGAATTGCTCCTGAGAAAATTTCATGTAATTGTCCCCTCCAAGGTTGATATCAGATTTTCGCCCCTGAGTCCAGGGTAGTTTTCTAGGAACTGGGACAGGTTATGGACTGCTTATCTGGAGTAGTGTGTGTGACTACTCTATTAGTAAAAAGAAACAAGATATTACTCAACAGAGACTTGTGTCTACTGATGATATACAGTACATTGTTGTGCAGCAAGAGCCACTGGGTTCATCTCGATGCTTGGTTTCCACTGTGTATTAACAAGAAGGGAGTTCACTCTGTTGGATGTCAGTCTTATCGTCAGGCTCCAGTAGTGGTGGGATCCCCCAGGCCATGCCGTGCTATCCTGAAGGCTTCCTCTACATTCTCCCTGGACAGTGTGTCTCATGTCCACTAGGCCTGGATCTATCGACTTAACCGGAGCCAGGAAGGACAGGCCACTGCACCACAATAAATAAGGGATACTGTGGGGAATTCATAACATAGGCTACTGTAACAACAAAACAATGTACAGTAGGCCTACATCAGAACACCTCCAGTGAAACATGGCCAATATTAGACCACCAACACAGTAGGGCTGATGGATCCTTACCAGTTTACACCCTGTCAGTTACTCCAGTAAAGCCATGAGGACCCTGAATGTCTGTGAACAGTTCCTCCATTTCCAGATAAAGGGCACACTGGGAGAAAAAAAAATGTACTTCTTTTTTTTTTATCCACATCTGATATCAATTTTTTCCCGCTACAGTGGTCCTGAGTTACACACTACTCAGGTCATCAATGTCAAATATAAAATGTCAGGACTACAACTGAAGAGGACTAGACAGTTGGTTAGTGTAGTTTCAGAGGGTGTGCCTCAACTCCAACCCTGTCCAAGTGCATATTTAGCTGCCTGGTGAAAGTCTTCTGGATAGCTTCCCTCTCACCTGAGAGATATGTTTGATGATGTGCCATTCTGCTGGCATTATCACAGACACTGCAGAGAAAGTTCACACTGAAATAAAAACGTGCATTGTTTTCATATGTGATGTTTTGAACACGACCGCGCTGTAAAGGGTGCAGAGAGTAGGAAAGAACAGGCAAGGCCCTACAGGTGATGGTGCAACGCACAAAAATATGAAATAAGGACAAATGTGAATGCATATCCATAACAGTCTATTAAAATACAATCTCAATTGAGAAAGTTTGACTTCATTGAATGCGATTGTTTCTCTTTCAACACCATCTGATAAAAAAAAAATATCTGATAGATTTCATCAAGCCAAGGACTGATAGGAACCTGATTGTTTGAGGAAAAAGATTTGGGAATCAACAAGGACGGGTCTATTAAATTATTCAAATTAGCTTGAAGCACATTCAGTCACCGATCACTTATTTCTCCAATAGATTCTTCGGTTTCAAAGAGATTTGCATTCGTCTGCCTTGCCATCAGGACGCTTGGAGATGTCAGACCCTAACGTGAAGAATATCCACATTTTACATGTTCAGGCTGAACAGGACTAACAACGTCTAACAGTGGTGAAATAACTTGTTATTTAGTTCCACACCAGTAAAAAAACAAGTTGTGTCGTGTCAAACAGAGAATCTAACCTGAACACACGTTATAACCCTTCCTAGGGCGTAATCATAATTAACCTGAAACTGGTAATGTAGGCCTGTTATACAAAATCTATACACACAAAAGTATATGGACACCCCTTCAAATTTGTGGATTCGGCTATTTCATTGCTGTTAAATTATAAAAATCGAGCACACAGCCAGGCAATCTCCATAGACAAACATTGGCAGTAGAAAAGCCTCACTGAAGAGCTCCGTTACTTTCAACGTGGCCCCATCATAGGATTCCACTTATCCAACAAGTCAGTTCATAAAATGTCTGCCCTGCAAGAGCTGCCCCAGTCAACTGTAAGTGCTGTTATTGTGAAGTGGAAATGTCTAGGAGCTACAACAGCTCAAGCGCGTGAAATGATATAGTCTGTCTTCGGTTGCAACACTCACTACCAAACTGCCTCTGGACGCAACATCTGCAGAAGAACTGTCAGTCGGGAGCTTCATGAAATGGGTTTCCATGGCCGAGCAGCCGCACACAAGCCCAAGATCACCATGCGCAATGCCAAGCGTCGGCTGGAGTGGTGTAAAGCTCGCCACCATTGGACTCTGGAGCAGGGGAGCCGCGTTTTCTGGAGTGCTGATTCAAGCTTCACCATGCCAGTCAAACAGACAAATCTTCATTTGGCGGATGCCAGGAAAACACCACATGTCCCAATGCGCAGTGCCAACTGTAAAGTTTGGTGGAGGAGGAATAATGGTTTGGGGTTGTTTTACATGTTTGGGCTAGACCCCTTAGTTCTAGTGAAGGGAAATCGTAACGCTACTGCATACAATGTTGACATTCTAGACGATTCTGTGCTTCCAACTTTCTGGTAAGTTGGAGAAAGGCCCTTTCGTATTTCAGAATGACAATGCCCCTGTGCACAAGGCGAGGTCCATACAGAAATTGTTTATCAAGATCGGTGTGGAAGAACTTGACTGGCCTGCACAGAGCCCTTACCGTAACCCCGTCAAACACCTTTGGTATGAATTGGAACGCTGACGGCAAGCCAGGCCTAATCGCCCAACAGAGACTGACCTCACGAATGCTTTTGTGGCTGAATGGAAGCAAGTCCCTGTAGAAATGTTTCAACATCTAGTGGAAAGCCTTCCTAGAGGAGTGGAGGCTGTTAAAGCAGAAAGGAGGGGACTAATAAGCTGTTTGACGAGCATGTGTCCACATACTTTTGGTCATGAATTCAAACTTGTAGTAAACTATATCTATACAAGAAACAAATGGTGGAGTTTACATGCAGATATATAGACCCTGCCTCTTTGTTGAAAATCTCAAACTTATGTTAATCAGAAACACAATGCAGAAGGCTGAAGGGAAATTAGCAAACTTTTATCTGAACAGAAACAGTTTTGGATTAACAGCTGAGGAACCTAAAACTACAGTATGTGGCTGCACAAGTTTTGCATATAAAATTAGACACTTGACGATTTCAGATGGCCCCAGAAAATGTACACAAAAAAAAGAGTAAACTGAAGTCAATTCTGGAGGTAAATATTGAAAAATAAAAAGTTCTACACCCACAGAGACATACTCTGGTAGCAGCTTCAGAGGGTGGTTTGTGTCTTCATCCAGATTACAGAAGTATGGAAAACTTTTCCATAGATGTGTGTGAACGTGTTCTCTGTTGACTGTGTAGGAGAAAGAGACTTCCACAGTCCAGCTGTACTCTGATCCTCATGCTTCACTGTGAGGGATCCCTAAAGGAGGACAGGAGAGATCGCTCTGAAACCCACCATGATCTACACACACACACACAGAGAGAGAGCAGGGTTTTTTTTAAAGTAGGACAAAGAAGGTCATTGAATTCCAAAGCTGGGTCAGCCAACAGCTGGTGAGGGCCAAAGACTGGATCCCAACTTTACAGATACTAGTGATAGGATGTGGCAACTCGACAGTGCATGACAGGAAAACCTTCCCCTTGCAAACAATGTCTGGTTACCGCACATGGCTTTTTCTTCCTGCTTCAAGAAAAGGTGAGGGTACATGTGGTTCCGTCACCGCCGTGGAAAGCAGGGTTCTCCGTAGAGAATCTGTCCAAGGAACATCGCACGTGAAACTCCTGAACCTCCAGAAGTCACGCCTTAGCTTCCTTATTTTACTTTATGCAACCTTGTTTCGCCACAAGCAATTGTCCTTGCAAGAGTATATCACAAGGTTGCAAATGGATGTGCATCTTTAGCATGTTACACGACCAGCAAGACACAGCCACAGGCCCTGGGGTGTAAGTATTAGTCCTAACTAATATTCAGGTAGGTAGTTCCCTCCCCGTTCCGTTTACTTCGGATTATGACATTTTATGCAACAGAATCGGCGCCCCAATACTTACATATAACTAGTTACCTACTCCAACACAAACAAACCCCAACATTTCCCATCAACTTCTGTTGTGAAAATATATAAAGCACCGTTTTCATAGCAATACAATTAGTATAGCGCTACTCATACAATTGTACAAACCTGTGTCGAATGTATGCATGGTTTCCATCTACAATCTTCGTTTAAACTGTTCTGTTCTTACCGGAAGCGGAAGCCACTAATGACGTCGTATAACCGGAAGCTTATTTTCACATATTACGTTAAAACCTTTAAGAATTACAAATTGTCAGACGATTCTGTTAAATATATATATATTATCTAGAACTATAATTATTATTAAATAAAATGTTTTTGTAAGTTATTTCTTCACCCACGCTTGTGTAACGATTGTTATTGCCGTTTACGTGAACCAATGGCAAACGTGCCGGAATTTATGCTGTCCAATCAACCTTCAGATGTAGTTGCTTCCATCTTGACATATCGAGGTTGATATTTGCGTCTGAACTGAACTAAAAAAAAACATAGACTTTGTACTGTCTTTGGCTAAACTGTGTTGCTGTCTGTAATTTAACACAATATTTTGCTAAAGTCTAACGAAAACCATGAACAACCTAATTCGGTCAACTGTTCGCTGTTTTCGGTTGAGTTCTTCGGTCTATCCACCGAGGCAAGTTTATGGACAAAATGTGTTGTTGCCAACATTGAAGTCTTCGGCCCGGTTCATGTGTTCGGCGCCCTTACAGAAAGATCTTGGCGATATGGTGAAAAAAGACAAGGTGGTGGTGTTTATGAAAGGGACGCCTGCCCAGCCGATGTGTGGCTTCAGTAATGCCGTGGTTCAGATACTGAGGATGCATGGTGTGAATGAATATGCTGCATATAACGTGTTGGATGACCAGGATCTCAGACAAGGTCAGTACAGCTAGCTACCGTTACAGCTATAACGTAAGCTATAGCTACTGTCACTTTTTACTTCCTATACTAGAGTATTAGACTACTTTTTTTTTTTTTATCTCGCCTTGATATATTTGATTTTTTTTATAGAAATGGTTTCAGTAAAATTACTCATCTCAATGTGGCTGGCTGTATGTATGGTACATCAATCACCCTGTCCAAAAGTCGTTGTGCGCCTTTTAAAATGGTATAGTAGGTTCAAAGTTTTATCTGTGTTCTGCAGCAGGACAAAGAGGGCGTGGTTCATGTCAACGTTAAGACTACTTATGTGCAGACATTTATTAGGCTTGTATTAGCCTTTTCTGTGACTAGGTAGTATCCTTCATTTTTACCATGGCTGTTGCTATTCAATGGGTCTAGGAGAGACGTGCAGCAGCCTGAACATAGGGAAATGCCTACTTCCAACATAAGTGTGTCAGTTGTGGTAGATTCATCTTGCAACACCCGGCACACTGCTGAAATTGGGACATAATACTAATAGGCTGACCACACTGTTCGCGTTGCAAAATAAATGTAGAAATCTATGTTATTCTATTATTGCACCCACACTGCACGAGTGTCTGCGTTGCCAAGTGCTAAAATAGAAGTCCTTTCTATTTCTGACGCAGATCGCACTGCAAGTCCTGCCTCTCCCATCTCCTCATTGGTTTATAGAAGCAGGTACCCATGTGCCATCTCCTCATTGGTTATACCCACGTGGGTGATTTGAAAGACGAACTCTGTTGCTGGTCGGTGTAGTAATACTATGAAAGTTTAGATGCCAATTACCATATAAGTTCAAAAGATGGAAAAAGCCTGGAAGGAGGAGAGATGACTGGAAACGATTTGGTTGACCGTTTTTATGTGTGGATTAATTGTCGGAGTAGAGGACCTTGTGCGGTTTGGGTTCCGTGTTAAGATGGTGCCGTACTGTAGAGCAGCGGTTTTGCAAACTCCGACCCAACTTTGCTATTTTGTGATTATTTTTCCATTTATTGATACTTTATTTTCACGCAATGTATCTGCTGTCATTTCTTATAACCGACAATAACTTTTGAACATCAGATCGGCTGTTACTTAACTCAATTCTTACTTCGACTCTTTCTGTAATTCCGACCCAATTTTCGGGGTATCCAAGAGGAAACGCCGGCGTTAGAGGCAAGAGAGGAGGAGTCCCTTCGAGGTTAAGGCAGAACCGGTCACCTCCTCCCTCCATTTTATTGGCCAATCACTTGATAATAAGATGGATGACCTCCGATCGTGGATTTGCCACCAAAAGGACTCTCGTAACTGCAATATTCTCTGCTTTTCTGAAACAACATAAACCCCATGGGGAAGGGTTTGCCGTTTCATCAACAACAAATGGTGTGCTGACTCGAGAGCAGTGTAAGTCTTGACCCATTGTTCACCCATCTTGGTGTACCTGATGGTCAAATGCCGACCCTTCTACCTACCGAGGGAGTTTTCAGCTGTTATCATGACAGTTATATACATTCCACCTCAGGACATGACAAATAACAAGCTGGGACTTAACAAACTGTACAAGGCTATAAATAAGTAGCAAAACTTGCACCCGGAGGCTAACTACTTTTAAAAAAAATTTATGCCAGACTACACCTATTGGTGTATTGCCTCCACCTATTGTATGGGATATTGAAACAACAAAAAATAATATACTCCATTGCGGGAAGGGGGGTTGAGATAATACAAAAATCTAACAACCGTCCCACTCCTTCAGTCACATTCAAATCACATCCTTACTCAAGCTGCCTGTGAGGACCGAGCATTCATCGACAGGATTCCTTGTAATGCCTCTGCAGCAAAGTCCCTGAGTCCCAAAAAATGCTCAGCCGCACTCACAATGATGTCTATTTTCTCTGTTTCCCCCTCTGTTTGCGCTGTGCAGTTGATAACCAAAGTAATAAACGCAAACAAAGTCCACTGTAACATGCAGCATGTCAGGAACCATCTTGTCTCTATTCTTACTACCATTACTTCTTCAACTTCACGCCTTTCTTCTACTCTTCTCAATGCCTCCGGATAGGAGACATTCTGAACAGACCTTATTCTTGCCACCTCTGTCTCCTTCACCCTAACAGGACACTTCAGAAATGCAGGTGCATGTTCACCACCACAATTGCAGCATTTAGGCTCAGCTGGCATATAATTTTCCTCCTGTCTACATACACATGACCAAATAATTTACATTTGTCACTGCATGGGTTTGGGCACGAAGGCACTCACAGGGAATCTCATATAACCCAAATACACATAAGGGAGAAACAATGGAATGGATGGAGTGGGCTTCCGCACCCCGTCTACCATGTGGGTCAGTCATTGTACACCAACCACTTAATCCCACTCTTCACATATATACTTTGCATTTACTTCTAGCGCCACCCCAGACATAACACCTTTGATAGGCGCCCTGATTCGAAAAGCCACACAGGATACATTCCAATCCGACGTCTTCTTGATGCACAAAGCACGCTCCTTCTGTTCCATAGAAATGCAAAAAAAAGTAAATAAGCCCACTTCTTGTTATTCTCATCGACGCCACCTTATCCAACACATCTACAATTTTAATAGTGACTTCAAATGGATCTCCCAGGTAACAATATCAATCAAAAACCCTTATTCCAACCAAAAAGACTTAGAACTAGGTTTGGATTTACTAGTTTCCACTACCATCTCCTTTTGCATTCACCACTGTAATCCAATTCTTCTCACTGTCATCTACGCTCGACACGTCATCTAATTCAAACAGAACATCCACTTCCGCCAGGCTGCCTTCCTTGTTGCTAGTCATTTTAATTATGCATCATTAAGACGCTTGATTCCCAATTTCCATTAACAGTTCTCCTTTGCCAATAGGGTCCACTGTTACTCTAGCCACAAGTAAGCATACAAGGTCCTCCATGTCGGCAAATCAGATCATGACTCCGTACTCCTGCTTCCTTTTTTACAAGCAGACCCTCAAACAGGAAGTACCCGTGATTCGCTTTGTCGAGAAATGGTCATCAGAATTAGACATTACGCTAGCGCTGATTGGAATATGTTCAGAGACTCTGCCGATATCATCGACGAACTAACCACCTCGTCCCTAGCTTTGTTAGGAAATGCATCCGCGACGTCCCCACAGTGAAGGTTCGCTGCTTCCCCAATCAAAAACCCTGGATTAACACAGGTTGTCGCTAAGATAAAGGACAGGGCTACCACATACAGGACTATCACAGACAACAACTCTTAAGGCTACGGCTGAGGACTGGAACACATACAAGACGTCCCGCTATGACCTCCGCAGAGTCAGCAAACAAGGTAAAGGACAATCTAGGAATAAAGGCTCTGATACCTGACGCATGTGGCAGATCTACAGACTATTACGGATTACAAAGAAAGACCCAGCTGTGATCTGCCCAGCGATACCTCTACCAGACGAACTGAAGGCATTTTATTCATGCTTCGACAATAACACCGTGATGTGCGTGAAGGCCACCACCAACATAGAGGCTGATCTCACTCTGAGGCCGTCGTGAGTAAGGTCTTAAATCATGTCAACACTCAAGGCCGTGGGGCCGGACGGTATTCCAGGGTGTGTTTTCAGAGCATGTGCAGAATAGCTGGCAGGCATATTTCCGGTCATTTTCAACCTCTCCTTATCTCTGTAATCCCCAGGTCTTAAGCTGACCACAATCATTCCTGTTCCCAAGAACACTAAGGCTTCATGCCACAATGACTACCACCCAATAGCACGTACATCTGTAATCATGAAGTACTTTAAAAGGCTGATTATGGCACACGTCAACCACAACCTCTCCCTCAATGTCAGTAAGACCAAGGAGTCCACACACGTGCAGTCATGAATAAGGCATGAAAGGTTTGGCATGGGCCCTCAAATCCTCAAAGTTCTACAGCTGCACCATTGAGAGCATCTTGACTGGCTGCATCACAGCTTCGCATGGCAACAGCACCACTCTCGATCGCATGGCCCTACAAAGGGTGGTGTGGACAGCCCAGTACATCACTGGGGCCAAGCCCCCTGCCATCCAGAACCTCTAAATCAGGCGGTGTCAAAGGAAAGCCCGGGAAATTGTTAGACTCCAGCCACCCAATAGACAATTCTCTGCTTCCGCACAGCAAGAGGTACCGGTACATCAAGTCTGACATCAATTGGCTCCTGAACAGCTTCTATCCCCAAGTCACAAGACTGCTAAATAGCTATCAAAATGGCTACACAGACTTTCAGTTGACACTTTTTTTGCACTGTCTCTATGCATACACAGAACTCTACACACTCGCGCACACTGACACAACGACACACACACTCCATTTGCTCAAACACAACATGCACACACATTTATACTTACTCTACTCACGCTCACACACACACTCACATACAATCATCATATATGCGGCTGCTACTCTGTTTATCTCGTATCCTGATGCCTAGTCACCTTACCCCTATAAATATCTACCTCCATTGCTCCAGTATCCCTGCACATTGTAAATATTGTATTAGAACTGACCCTGTATATAGCTTACTTGGTTCTTGTGTTCTTATTTTTATTTCTCGTGTGTTCTTGTTCTACCTTTTTTATGTTCTTTTTAGTATTATTGATTATGGCATTGTTGGGTTTAGAAAGAAAGGGATTTCAGTGTACTTGTGCACGTGACATTTAAAACTTTAAACTAGAGGTTGACCGATTCTGATTTTTCAGAGCCGATACCGATATTTGGAGGACCAAAAAAGCCGATACCGATTAATCGGACATTTTTATTTTTTAATATGTATTTGTAATAATGACAATTACAACAATACTGAATGAACACTTTTATTTTAATTTAATATACATAAATAAAAATGTATTTAGTCGCAAATAAATAATG
Source organism: Salvelinus fontinalis (assembly GCF_029448725.1). Lineage (NCBI taxonomy): Eukaryota > Metazoa > Chordata > Actinopteri > Salmoniformes > Salmonidae > Salvelinus > Salvelinus fontinalis. Next base: position 8,972,708 of record NC_074684.1, on the reverse strand, counting down.
AAACATGTTCAATTTGGTTTAAATATTGCAAAAACACAGTGTTGGAGAAGAAAGTAGAAGTGCAATATGTGCCATGTAAAAAAGCATGAGAACATATGAAAGCTGGTGGTTCCTTTTAACATGAGTCTTCCATATCCCCAGTTAAGAAGTTTTAGGTTGTAGGAATTATAGGACTATTTCTCTCTATACCGTTTGTATTAAATATACCTTTTACTATTGGATGTTCTTATAGGCACTATAGTATTGCCAGCCTAATCTCGGGAGTTGATAGGCATGAAGTCATAAACAGCGCTGTGCTTGAAACATTGCGAAGAGCTGCTGGCAAACGCAGGAAAGTGCTGTTTGAATGAATGCTTACGACCCTGCTGCTGCTTACCCTGCTCAGTCAGACTGCTCTATCAAATATCTAATCATAGACTTAATTATAATATAATAAACACACATATGAGCCTTAGTTTCCAGATTTTACCATATTAATGACCTATCATTTCGAAAACAAAACATTTATTCTTTCAGTGAAATACGGAACCGTTCCGTATTTTATCGAACGGGTGGCATCCATAAGTCTAAATATTGCTGTTACATTGCACAACTTTCAATGTTATGTCATAATTATGTAAAATTCTGGCAAATTAATTACGGTCTTTGTCATGAAGAAATGGTCTTCACACAGTTCGCAACGAGCTGCCAAACTGCTGACTCTGCTTGCACAGAACGCAAAAGTGACACAATTTCCATAGTTAATATTGCCTGCTAACATGAATTTCTTTTAACTAAATATGCAGGTTTAAAAGAATATACTTGTGTATTGATTTTAAGAAAGGCATTGATGTTTATGGTTAGGTACATTGGTCCAAAGACGGTGATTTTTTTGCACATGTCAAATCATCACCCGTTTGGCGAAGTAGGCTGTGATTCGATAATAAATTAACAGGCACCGCATTGATAATTGCAACGCAGGACAAGCTAGTTAAACTAGTAATATCATCAACCATGTGTAGTTAACTTGTGAAGATTGATTGTTTTTAATAAGATACGTTTAATGCTAGCTAGCAACTTACCTTGGCTCCTTGCTGCACTCGTGTAACAGGTGGTCAGCCTGCCACGCAGTCTCCTCGTGGAGTGCAATGTAATCGGCCATAATTGGTGTCCAAAAATACCGATTTGTTATGAAAACAACTTGAAATCGGCCCTAATTAATAGGCAATGCCGATTTAATCGGTCGACCTCTACTTTAAACATAATGGAAGTGTTGGATGGATATTGGTAATAGTTACACATGTGAACTCTGTTTTATTTGTCTTTCTTACAGGAGTGAAGGACTTCTCCAACTGGCCCACAATCCCGCAGATTTTCTTAAACGGCGAGTTTGTGGGCGGCTGTGACATCTTCCTACAGATGCACCAGAACGGAGACCTGGTAGAGGAGCTCCAGAAGCTGGGGATCCGCTCTGCACTGCTGGATGCCGAAAAGGAATCCAAGTAGACAAACCCGTCGGTCGAGTCCAGAGAAAGCTAGAGGTTGACTGTATTGCCCAATCTCTGGTTGACGTTTAGGCCCGTTAAACCTGCACTTGTGTAGATCTGAGAAAATTGGTTAGATATACTTGTAAACCATATAGGGGACGCTCCACCTTGTAAGTTCTCCAAAGACACTGGCAAGGTGGAGCTACTAGAATGTTGTTACATACATTTGAGTCATTTAGCAGACACTCTTATCCACAGCGACTTACAGGAGAAAATAAAGTGAAGTGCCTTGCTCAAGGGCACATTGACAGATTTTTCACCTAGTTGAATTGGGGATTCAAACAAGCGGCCTTTCGGTTACTGGCCCAACGCTCTTAAACGCTAAGCTACATGTCCAGTAATTTCAGATCTACACAAGGGCCTAGGGTGATAGGGGCTAAGGGTTGATTTGGGATCTGGCATTTGAAGTGGTGGCTGAGCCCCAGTGTACCTTCCACAAGCCCTATAAGAAGGTGTGTGTGATACTATAGAACCTGCTGAAGACCAAACTGCACTCAGGTGACTAGGATATAAGATGCCAAACCAACACCCATATGATATCTCCAAAACCCACTGCCTGTACAGTGCCTTCAGAAAGTATCCACACCCCTTGACTTTTTCTACATTTTGCTGTTACAGCCTGAATTTAAAATTGATTACACACCATACCCCATAATGTCAAAGTGGAATTATGTTTAGACATTTTTACAAAATAATTAAAAATGAAAAGCTGAAATGTCTTGAGTCAATAAGTATTCAACCCCTTTGTTATGGTAATCCTAAATACATTCAGGAGTAAAACATTTCTTCAGTTGCATTGACTCACTGTGTGTAATAATAGTGTTTAACATGATCGTTGAATGACTACCTCATCTCTGTACTTCTAACACACAATTATCTGTAAGGTCCCTCAGTCGAGCAGTGAATTTCAAACACAGATTCAACCACAATGGCCAAGAAGGTTTTACAATGCCTTGCAAAGAATGGTACCTATGATGGGTAAACAAATGTCAACACAGACATTGAATATTCCTTTGAGTATGGTGAAGTTATTAATTACACGTTGGATGGTATATCAATACTCCCAGTCACTACAAAGATACAGGGTCCTTCTTAACTCAGCTACTGAGGATGGATCAACAACATTGTCGTTACTCCACAATACTAACCAAAATGCCATGGTGAAAAGGAAGCCTGTACAGGATACAAATATTCCAAAACATGCATCCTGTTTGCAATTAGGCACTAAAGTAAAACTGCAAAAACTGGCCAGGAAATATCCTGAATACAAAATGTTGTGTTTCGGGCACGCACAACAAATCACTGAGTACCACTCTTCATATTTTCAAGCATGGTGGTCTCTGCATCATGTTATGGGTATGCTTGTCATCATCAAGGACTAGGGAGTTTTAAGGTAGCAAATAAACAGAGTAGAGCTAAGCACATGCAAAATTCGAGAGTAAACTCTGGTTTAGTCTGCTTTCCAACAGACACTGGGAGGCAAATTCACCTTTCAGCAGGACAGTAACCTAAAACACGAGGCCAAATATATACTGGATTTGCTTACCAAGACCACATTGAATGTTCCTGTGTGGCTTATTTACAGTTTTGACTTAAAATCGGCATAAATCTATGGCAAGACTTGAAAATGGCTGACTAGTAATGATCAACAACTAACTTGACAGAGCTGGAAGAATTTTAAAAAGATTCATGTGCAATTATTGACCAATCCAGGTGTGCAAAGATGATACTAAGATGTATTGACTCAGGGGTGTGAATACTTGTGTAAATGAGATTTCTGTATTTCATATTCAATGCATTTGCAATCATTTCTAAAAACATGTTTTCACTTTGTCATTATGGGGTATTGTGTGTAGATGGTTAAGGGGGGAAAAACGAATACATTTTGAATTCGGGCTGTAACAAAATTTGAAATAAGTCGAGGTATGAATACTTTAAGGCACTGTATATGTTTCGTTTTCAAATGCAGTATTTCACACTTATTTTCACTGAAGCATTTGTAGGTCCGCTCAAACGCAATAATCCACTTCCTCTTTTCTTTCTTCCTCAAGATGTTCACTTACCGGTATCCAGTTGAATTAGATAAGGGGAAAGTAATGTGATGGGTACCTTGCTTTTGTCTTGTTTAATTTGTCAACTCAGTAGTCATGTCAAGGAAGTAAGGGAGGTTACACTTTTTAAAGTATTCGAACAGGGTCCTACTTCCTGACAATCAATACATTTCCACCTGCTGCTTACATACATGTATTATCTAATGCTCATGTAGTACACTGTATATTTAATATATTTTACATTTAAAGGATATGTATTTGATCAATTAAATATTTTACAACACATGGGCAGTGTCCTGGAAATTCCTGATTTGGATTATGTTGCACTCTCGGATGCCTTTAAGGCTATGGGTAAAGTATTTTGTAGTTGGTTTACATCAGCCTACTGTTCTTGTAACAATTGCTTATCATTTTGTTGCCAGAGTCGCTGGTTGTTGCTTTAGGGATCTCTGTGCCCTGCCTGTAACATGATCTAGCCTAAGGGAAATACTTGAGACTATATGGCCTATCCCTCCACCTGCTCTCTCAGTATACAGTTGAAGTCAGAAGTTTACATACACTTAGGTTGGAGTCATTACAACTCATTTTTCAACCACTCCACAAATTTCTTGTCAACAAACTAAAGTTTTGGCAAGTCGGTTAGGACATCTACTTTGTAAAATGACAAGTAATTTTTCCAACACTTGTTTACAGATTATTTCACTTATAATTCACTGTATCACAATTCCAGTGGGTCAGAAGTTTACATACACTAAGTTGACTGACTTTAGTTGACTGACTGGTGCACTTCACAAAATAGATGGTATCATGAGGTTGGAAAATTGTGGATATATTGAAGCAACATCTCAAGACATCAGTCAGGAAGTTAAAGCTTGGCCGCAAATGGGTCTTCCAAATGGACAATGACCCCAAGCATACTTCCAAAGTTGTGGCAAAATGGCTTAAGGACAACAAAGTCAAGGTATTGGAGTGGCCATCACAAAGCCCTGACCTCAATCCCATAGAACATTTTTGGGCAAAACTGAAAAAGCGTGTGCGAGCAAGGAGGCCTAACAATCCTGACTCAGTTACACCAGCTCTGTCAGTAGGAATGGGCCAAAATTCACCCAACTTGTTGTGGGAAGCTTGTGGAAGGCTACCTGAAATGTTTGACCCAAGTTAAACAATTTAAAGGCAATGCTACCAAGTACTAATTGAGTGTATGTAAACTTCTGACACACTGGGAATGTGATGAAAGAAATAAACACTGAAATAAATCACTATTATTCTGACATTTCACATTAAAATAAAGTGGTGATCCTAACTGACCTAAAACAGGGAATTTGTACTAGGATTAAATGTCAGGTATTGTGAAAAACTGAGTTTAAATGTATTTGGCTAAGGTGTATGTAAACGTCTGACTTCAACTGTATTTTGTAACCTAAAAGCTGGTTCTATAGTTTGTTTCCACACTAAGGTTTATCAGCTCAGTCCTGTTAGGGGAACATCAAGATCCTGACAACTAAAATAAACAAACTCTTCTGTTCTAATTGGCCTTACTCCAGTCCCGAGCCAAAACCTGACTACAGATCCCTTCACTGAAAAAATATGGACTTGGTCATGTCACGAGAGTTTAAGCTATAACAATTATTTTCCCTGTAAATTGTGAAATCTAATCATGCATAATGGAGGGTTGAGCTGTCCTGTCTTAAAGTATTTGGCAGTGATGTACTTTGACTAAATGGAGCCTATCCTAGTATTGTACTCTATCAGCATGATCAACCTGTTTTTCATGACCTCCAAGTGACAGTATTGAGGAACTGCAGTTTATGAAATAAGGAATTCTACCAAATGGCGTCTGTAAAGCACTGTCACACCCTCCTGTGGAATCCGGAGGAATTTTCACTTCCTCCTTGGTGGAGAGAGGACAATTGACTTCTCACTGTTAGGTACTTTACCCTGAAGACTCAAATGAAAGTGTATTTGCTAGTGAAAACAGGACCCTTCAGAACTGATTCTAATATTGGTCCTGGACATTTGTGTGTGGGATGATTCTTTTGAATCAATAAAAGTTACTAACTTTTTCCTTAATGTATTTTATAAAAATACACCCTAATTACATACAAAACAAACAACAATGACATCAACAGCTGAACAGAGGAGACAAGCCGAGAAAGCGCATGTTTGAGATTGACTACATAGCAGTTGGTGACTAGACGGACTGATCTTCCAATTATAATAAGTAGCCATTTAGAATGCCAGATTTGTAGAACAGTCCGTCTGCAGCTGCCAACTGCAATGTAACACTCAAACGCGCACATTGAGGAAAATCGGTGAGGTTGAAGTTAGGGGGTAAAGGTCAGAGTTTCATGAGGAAGCGCAGCACCAGGTCCCTGAGAGCGGTGCGGAGTGGCTCGTTGTCGTCACACACAATGTGTGTCCCGTCCTCCTCCAGCTGGATCAGGGTGTCCTCGGCCTGCAGGTGCAGAATGTGGCCGTCTGCTGTCTCCTCTACCTTGACCTCTGTGATACCGTGCTGGGAAGGAAGAAGACAGCTGAGCCTAAATGGGTGCATATATGAAGACACCAAAGTGTAAGGCAGAAGCTCTCCTGAGACAATTGGTAGCTTGGAGGGAGAGCTATCACCATACTGTTTACATGAACCCTGTCTCTTAAGATATGCTGATGCCAAAGGAATAGGGGAAAAGGCATACACATATGTAATCAGTGTCCAACGCTTTGAAGGTGTCCCTCTCACCCAATGAGAGATAAATATATACATAAATAAATGGACACATCCACTGTCACGTGACATTATTTATTCTTATGTTTAGACTCAATAGCGCATTGAAGCCAAATTAAGTCGGATAAGATGGCATCTCATGGCAGAAATAATATGCGCAGTTCCCACAAGTGATGTTGCAGGCTAGCTCAGTGCTGCCCCCTCTCATTGAGTAACTCAAGTTGAAGTCCGACCAGGGTACTGCAGGCTGCCATTAGCAACTAAATTATCCTTATAACCTCTGTGTTCGATTCTAAAATAATCAGTTCAACGACATACATCTGGTGTATTAGAAGCAACTACTGGTACCGTGATTGTCTTTATTTACATGAAGATTGCCATTTTTCCATTCACTATAATGGGGGGGCCCTGTTTTCTGCAACCAATGACTGCAGTGCTGCGGTCGGCCTTTAACCTCCATGGCTCCAATAAGAGGGGGCAGTCGTTCTCCCCTGTTCTCACCTTGTGTAGCATGGCTAAGAAGGCTTCCAGAGGTACAGCTCCACTGAGCAGGGGTTTGGGGGCCAGCACTTCTGGGGGTTCCTCTACGACACGCTTCCTCTTCTTACTGGGGGGCAGCGGAGGGGGCTTGGGGACTGGCTGGTAGCACACAGACAAGATAGTTAGTGGTGTAAACATCACAGCTTTGCTGCTGACACTAATGAATTTTCCTTTCTGGGCAATTTACTTATTCAACACATAATTACGCACACACACAAAACCTACACTCACACTGACCTGCAGCGTATGCTTGTTATCCTTGGACTGCAGAACTGCGGACACAGTTGCTACAGAGATGCCAGGTTTGATCTCAGAGGGCACTAGGGATTTGGCCAGCTACAGAGGGACGAGAGGTAGGGGTTTAGAGACTGTTAGAAAAAAAAACTAAACAACACCCTAATGTTCCATTTAGTGCACACTACTTTTGGCCAGAAGGGGTTTATATATTGCTAGCCCCGATTTCCAGGCTTCTTCAAAACAGCAGAGTGATGAACGAGACTTGGGAGTATAGAAACGCCAGACAAGTGTGTTGCAACAGGCCCTACCTCTGGCAGCAGCTGGATGCGTTCCCAGCGGCGTCTGAAGGGCAGGCCCAGCACAGAGCAGCGGCGATAGGGCATGGGAGGGGGCTGCAGCTCCAGCATCAGGTCTGAGCGGTGGGACTGGGCTGGTGGGGGCTGGGTGTACTGCTCTGGACACACCACATGGAGAGGCTGGGAGGGGAGGTTATGTGCAAAAAGGTAGAGGAAGAACGTGTCCAAGGTGAAAAAAAAGGAACATTGCATTACACATGTATAATTGTGGTTGATTTGAACAAACTCAGTATCTCCTCACTTTCATTTTGAACTCAACATAGATTCATTCACTTTAAAAAAAAAAAGAGTTCCAGATATTGAGTGAATTGAGTACCTGGACCTCCTTGAGCAGCTTGGAGACCTGGTGGAAGTTGAGGCGAGTGTCAATGGGACAGTACACACACTTCATGGCTAGGGGCTGGTACGGGGCTAATGCATCCAGGTAGGAGAAGTCTGGTTCTATGGGAGTAAGAGAACCATTTCAACAGTTAATTTATTAGACCACATATTTTAGGCACATTGGGACCACGGAATCTGGCGTTTTTGTTTTATATAGTCTACTAATTATATTTCTTATGGACCACAAAGCTTTAGGGGCAGGTCAAGTCTCTTGTGACAGACTAGCTAGCTAGCACAGGATTAGGGACATGGTACCATGGCTGGCAACTTGCCATGTTCTGGTACAGTTGTACTCACCAGTGAAGATTATAGTGTTGAGGCTGGATTTGCCCCACAGTTCCATGAAGTGTACCACGTCCCCGAAGCGAAGAGACGGGTGTCCGGTGAACACCACACACGGTTGCCGGAACTCACTGCTGAAGTCGCCATGGATACTGGGGTAGTGCTTCAACTTGTTCGTCTGAATCAGCTGAAACATATATAGACACAAGTGTCAGAGATAGGCCAACATACAGCTATAGCTAAATTGTAAAGAACATTTTGGTTAAAATGTATAAAGTTATGATAGATTGAGTAAGTCAAAGATGCAAATGAAATGCATGGTGCAATGTAATTTCATATGGCAGCAACTCTCTTTAAAACGAATGAATTTAAAGACAGAGCCTTACCTCTGCGTGAGGGAAAGGAGGTTCTGGAAGGTAGACCTTGGACTGCTTATTGTGACAAAGCCTGTTGGATGTGTAGGGAGAGGGCAAGTTTGCTACCAACAGTCATTTTCTATTTAACCCAGGTTAACCTGTTTTACAGGTTTGTCTTATTGAGATTTTTTTTTATTTTTTATTACAAGAAAGAAATGGCAAAGTGAAATCTACAGACAGCTCAAAAAGCACTGGTCATACAATGTGCTAGAAGAATTTGAATTCTATGGCTCTGGAACTCACCACTCTGCGAAGATCTGTGAGAACTCCAGAGAGCTGTTGGCAACGGGAGAGATAAAGTAGAAGGGGGTGGAGCCTAGATTGGCGTTCTCTATGAACTGGTAAAGACACTCCAGGAGATCATAGATCACCCCCGAGGAATAGCATGGCACCAGCACGTTGCCACCCGCACGGATCGTCATGGCTACAAGCACAACAGACAGTTTGGTCCGACACAACGTCATAGGTCAACCTGTAGTTAGCTTTCTGTGTACCTGTCTAAAAGCAAATATTAGCTAATTGTACTGTTGATGGAGCAATGGGCACTGATGAAAGCCAATGACCATAGGAGTTGGCAAGACAGTACAAACAGACCTGGGAACAGGACACCACATACCTAGGTTACTGCAGAAGTCCCCTAGCATGCCATCTGGGTTGGCGGTTGGCATCTGTGTGAGGCCCGTCAGAATCAGAACGTCACTGTTCTTTAGGGAGCTCTGATCCATGGGCTGTGGATGTGTGGTGAGGAGGGAGGAGCCAGAGACGTATGAAACCTTCTCATAATGTGATTGGATGATCCAGTTAGAGCTACCCAATGAGTAACCAGAGCTCAGGGGAGTGACCTGCACGGCGCCAAACAGCTCCTGGAGAGAGAAATTATAAAAGTTAGCTTAAGTTATTAGGTGAATTAGTGTGTGTGTTTGAATTATAGTGCACAAGACGGATCTCTTACCACTTTCTGCGAGTAGCCCACGAGCTGCACCTTGCTGAGAGCAGAGTTGACATCCTGCATACTGTAGCATCTCTTCCAAGTCGACACTTCAACAGCATCCTTCAGCGGGCCAGGGAGCAGCCTAAACAGACATTCAGTCTCTATATCAAGGGTCTTTAATATTTTCTTGCCCAGGGACCCCCATCATCTTAGCAAATAAGGGAAAGTAATCAACATTTTAAAATGAATAGATTTGGTAGATAGTTTCCTTATTTTGACCTCCCCACATTATAATTAGAAGAAATGTAAACTCTAACATACCTTTCTAGCCAACAGGCTAACTTCAAACTAGAGAAGTACATTTCCTGAAGAAAATTAGTTTTTGCTAGGTTTTTTAAAAAGTATTTATGATATTGAAATAAGTTGTGTAGTAGTAGTGACTGCTTAAGTAATGGTAGGGACTGGTTATTCCTGGAAAAGTAGTTAGATGGAGAAATGTATTGACTGACTGACTGGCTAATTGATTGGATAGGATAGCCTGAACATGTGAAAGCTGGTTTGGTGTCTCTAGCTTGAACGGTTTAAAATGTAATGGCTAAACTCGTCAAATGTGAGCATGTAATTTATTTTAGAATGCATTGTTTTGAATTATAATGACAACACTGGCGCGTTGTCCGCTTTGACACCTCGCTCATTTAGAACACTAATCTATTTTTGCGTTCTATCGATGGCGCTGTATCACACAAAACAAAAAGAGGTTATTATTCACCTTTCAAGTTCATTTGAATTGGAAGAGGTAGCTATGGGTTGAGGCTTTACCATGCATGCTAAATTAGACCAATTCGTCCACTTAAGGAAACACAACATTGCTATCAGCAAAGATGATTGAAGAATTGGCCTATCCTGCTAGTGTAACCGGTGTCATGAAAAGAGTGTGCTCTCAGTTTATGAATTACATGTATATCATAAATTGACATATCCTAAACTAATACATGGAGGGCATTGGTCAGGCCTGTCACCAAGCCCATACCTTTGAATTTCCTTATACTTCCAGCAGGTAGCAGACTGGGCCTTGGGAACTCTCTCCATGAAGTTTACCAGCTCCTCCATCAGAAGTCTGAGGGCAGATAGGTAGAATCAGCTGGTGATATCCAAGATCCCCTTGACATTTTGTCTGGAATGTTGCCATTCTAATGATTCTAGAATGTGATTCTAAAAAGTGAATTGATAGAATCACATTCTAGAATCACTAAATTTTTCTGCAATGTTGCCAACAAGTCCTTACATTCCCTGTGTTGCCAATCCTAGTGATTGTAGAATGTGATTTGCCATTTTTCTGAAATTGTTGCCAATTCTAGAATGTGACAGATGAATCTAGTCACGGCAGTCACCCTCCCTACCTGCCGATCTGCAGCGTTGGTTCTGTGGCGTACACAGTCCCAGTGAAGCCTGTGTGCTCGGTGATGTAAGGCAGGGCCATCATACAGTGGTAGTTGGAGATCAGGATGACATCTATGGTGGACAGGTCCAACAGCTCTTTCTGAGTGAGGAAGATGGACAAAGACACGATAAGTAAGACTACAACATTAACATGGGATGATGTTACCCACAGTGAATTATGAAGTGCCCAGGATAATTTTATTCACAGGTTGAAGGTCTGAATTATATCCAGGTTTACATTACCTCAGGGAGACAGAACTCTGGCTGTGAGTCTACAAAGACACGACCTGCACACTCTTTCAGCTCCTGAAGGTAAACATGTGTGGAGGAATGTTGGTCAACTCAAATTATGAATAAATCCATAGTAGATGAAATAGGCATGAAACAAAATGTGACCTCATACCTTCTCAAGGTTTATTGTGCCATCTTTAGACACCCATCCAGGGAGCTTGGAAAGCCTTGGGCTGGAAAAGAGAGAGGGTACTCTATCATCACGGCATGGCAGATGTAGGGGCAAATATGGCTTAATGGTAAATGTCTTTGTAATGTTAACCTAAGGGATTATTTTGGAGGGAAAGATGTAGCCTCGTTGAGAACCAGGCTTCCATAAATGGGAGTCGTGACAACAACGTGGTTTTCGAGGTATGCAACGCAAGACCACCCCAATGCTAACTGCTTTGTGGCCGATGTACAGCAGCACTGTTGTGAACCACAGGCGGCTGCTGAGAGGACGGTTCATAATAATGTCCGGAACGTAGAGAATAGACATGAACATAAACCATATGTTTGATGTATGTATTTGATACCGTTCCACTAACTCCGCTCCAGCCATTAGCACAAGCCCATTCTCCCAAATGAAGGTGCCACCAGCCTCCTGTGTTGTGAACATCACTTTAGTCTCACCTGTGCACCAGAGGCAGTGGTAGAAACTGCAGGACAGAGGTAGTGTCCAGCCCACAGTCCAACATGATGGTGGTGGATTTGAATTTGAGGACATTGCAAGGCAGGGTGGGGTGACCTGACAGACAGTACTGAAAGAAAGAGATGTTACGCACATGTTATCTCTCAACAGGCATGATAGCTAAGTTAGCTAGGACAACAACAATAGCAACTTGCATAGCAAATGCAAAAGAAAAATGGTCTTGCCATAATTGGTTGTTGGCTTGTCAGTGTTCAAAAACGTGCAAATGTGTGATAACTAATTGCAGTACGTTAATTGTTAGCAAGGTAAAGTTAACATACTAGTCATGGCAAACAAAAAGAGCTACCGGTAATTGGCTAACCAGCTAGCCTAGCCAAGTAGCCATATCAACTGCATTAGCATACAAAATATAGTGCATGTTAATGGTAAATTCTCCTCATGTTGGATCAACTCACCAACTTCATCTTTATCGATTATAATGTAGACAAATGAGGTCTATCTAAAGCATTGTGGACAATTCTTACTTTTGGACTACCGCTTTGTTGAAAACATAAAATGTTGAATTTACCACCCCCTACAGTTGTGGAGTACCAAGTGTCCTTGCATGAAAGAGTTCCTCATTGACCTGTACACTATTGGGAGATAGGGGCTATGCATATTCATGCCATGAGGCTAGTAGCGTAGCATCTCTCTCCATTGAATACAGACGGTTGACGTCTACAACCCTCATTCAATATTCAAAAATTGATTACAATAATGAGATGTATCCACCAATCCAAAGAAATAACAGGCGGAAGCTAAACAGCCCGCTGTTCCGCTTTGTAGTCAATGACTCCCATATTTAGTAGTGAGTGGAAACGCCAAGCGGATGCTTCACATTTTACATCCAGCGAAATATCTGTCTCTTTGTTCTATCTGTTATTAAAAGTGGTCCACCGACTGACGTAGATAGTTGTTTAGTGTTAGCATTTGCTATCTAGAGACTGACAGCTACAGGGCACGGTCTTGGCGTCTCTCTCTGCATGGCTTCTATGTAGTAATATGTGTGTGTAGGTAGGCAATCTGTTTGAGATTATTTGCGTTCCATCATGGAATTAATGTAACTTTAGGGAACTAACTTCGCGTTTATCCAAAGATTATGGATATACTGTCAAAATACATGTCTCTCCCCTAACAATGGTAGGGTAATGGCGTGCAGTTGGAAAATATGGAACGAGATTTATTTTGACCGAAATTCGGCAAATATTCTCATCGATGAAACATTTGATCTCAATACAGTTTTCTGTTTCCAAAACTAAAATCTGTTACGAAAAGAATGGACTAGGATTTGTAGACTTTAGCCTTTGCAAAAAGAAAATTGTAATCGCGTTACCGAGTTATTGCGCACGCGCACTTCAGAGTAGGCGTTACCTAACGGACATATGCAGATCTTTGCTAGAAACGCCAATAGGATCTCGCAGGCTCGTGCTTGGCTCTGCCCACTATGACTCATTTGTTCACATTGGAAACGACAGGCTGTGGCCTGTCTTGGTTTACTTATAAAATATTTGACTTCATTGTCCCAACCAATGTTCCCGATTTGTTCCCAACGAAAAACTGCTGCAACGGTAGCTATATCTAACTAACTTTATCAGCTACTAGCCAACCTAGCAACTGAGGTCAATTTAGCTAATGATGGACTCTTATAGCTTCGATGCAACCAATAGTTTTTACATTGTACTAACTCTCTTGGTTGCAACAAAGCTAGCTGACTCGGTGACATTCTAATGTGTTTACTTCCTTTGACAGATCTGAGGTGCAAGTTGAGTCTATTCGCAGGAATGGGAAATTCAAACTCCTGTAGTAACAATCTAGGGATCCCCCCAGCAAAAGGGCCCAATGCCGTGGGATGTTCAGATTTCATGATGGATCACTCTGTAAAGGTAATCAGTGTTGTTTTAATTTTCCTAAATGCAAAACTAACTGGTAACAACTGAAGCTGTCAGTCTGGTCTCATAGACTAGACGTAACATAGTAAACGTAAATCCGTGAGACTGAAATTAGTATGACATGCTAACTTTGGTATGGTTACATAAGATACAAGGTTACTTAATAAGGCATTAAGGTAAAAACGAAAGGGGGGTGGATGGTTTCTTTGATTCTTATCATGGACAACTTTAGCATTTTAGCTAATTAGCAACTTTTCTACTTTTTTTTGTTGCTTCTTTGCAACTACTTATCATGTAATGCTTACCCTCCCCCAAAGGGGAAAAAGTATTTTTTTTACTGTTATTTTCACTGTCATTTTACTTTTTATTTTTTATTTCTTTACTTATCTATTGTTTACCTAATACCTGTTTTTTACTTAAACATTACACTGTTGGTTAGGACTTTTAAGTAAGCATTTCACTGTAAGGAGTTGTATTCGGTGCACGTGACAAATAAACGTAGATTTGATTTCCCTAATCTGAACCATTTTAGCTAACCATAACCCTTTAACCTAACTTCTAACCTTAACCCCTAGAGCTAGCAAACGTTAGTGTTAGCCACCTAGCTAATGTGAGCCGCAACAAATTGGAATTCGTAACATATCTTACGTTTGTACAGTCGTAACTTATTGTACATTTTGGAAATTCCTAACATTGTATTAATTTAATTTGGAACTTTGTACAAATTGCAATTCATAACATATACGAAATGGATGATGGAAATCTACAAATGAATACAGACTATATGAAACATCATACCAAATGAGTGATCATACTAAATGGAGTGTCTCGGATTCACCTACAGAATAATAGGAAATGTTCTGAGACCATGCTGAAACTGTCTGTCACTAGGGTACCTTCTTTCGGCTATACTATCCATGTGTAGCACACGAGGATGCTGAAAAACCAGACTGGATCCCAAGCAAAGAATATTTCTATGGGCTTGCAGACTTCATGAATATCAACAGAGGCCTGAGTGAACTGATTTTTAATTACCTCTTTGGTAAATATATTTATTCTATGATAAATTACCATTTAGTTTATTTTAGCTATAGTGATCCTGGAACATATCGTACAACTCATGTAGGCTAGATGTACCATGTTTTAGGCAGTACCATGTTTTATGCAGTGTAAAGTATGTTATTCGATCACTCACAAACTGTATTTGAGTTGTTATAACATGTTTTTTTTGTAAAGGATCTTTTAAGATACCTGCTGCCATGAATGCCCCATATAAACAGAATGGGAAGTGTCCAGTAGTTGTCTTCTCTCATGGACTTGGAGCTTTCAGGTACAGACAGAAGTTACCATTTAATTGTTCATATTACATGTACAGTGCCTTCAGAAAGTATTCTCACCCCTTGACTGTATCCACATTTTATTGTGTTACACAGTGGTGTAAAGTACTGAAGTAAAAATACTTTAAGGTACTACTTCAGTCGTTTTTTGGGGTATCTGTACTTTACTATTTATATTTTTGACAACTTTTACTTACACTTCCTAAAGAAAATATTGTACTTTTTACTCCATACATTTTCCCTGGCAACCCAAAGTACTCGTTTATATTTTGAATGCTTAGCAGGACAGGGAAATTGCAAAATTGACACACTTGTCAAGAGAACATATGGTCATCCTTACTGCCTCTGATCTGGCAGACTCACTTAACACAAATGCATCTTTTGTAAATAATGTTGGAGTGTGCCCCTGGCTATCTTTAAATTTTAAAAACAAGAAAATGGTGCTGTCTGCTTTGCTTAATATAAGGAATTTGAAATTATTTATACTTGTATTTCTACTTTTGATACTTAATTATATTTTAGCAATTACATTTACTTTTGATACTTAATATTGCCAAAATAGTATATTTTAAACCAAATACTTGTAGTCTTTTACTAGTACTATTTTACTGTGTGACCTTCACTTTTTCTTGAGTAACTTTTTATTAGGGTATCTATACTTTTACTCGAGTATGACAATTGGGTACTTTTTCCACCACTGGTGTTACAACCTGAATTTAAAATGGATTAAATTGAGATTGTGTGTCACTGGTCTACACACAATACTCCATAATGTCAAAGTGGACTTGTGTTTTTTGACACTTTTAAAAATGAAAAGCTGAAATGTCTTGAGTCAATAAGTATTGACCCCCTTTATTACCGACTTGTCCAGTTTAATGCCACTCTGTAACACAACAAAATGTGGAGAAAGTCAAGGGGTGTGAATACTTTCTACATTCTCCACATTATCTTATCTTATAAGGACATTATTTTATGCCTTATGTCTTTTCCCTCCAGAACTTTATATTCAGCCATATGCGCAGAACTGGCCTCACAGGGCTTCATAGTAGCAGCAGTGGAACACAGGTAATCCACATGCTCTTTACACACACTCTCTCCCATTCTCTACACACGCTGTACACAGTCTGTCCACTTCATTCATGAAAAGAGACTTTGAAAAGCGCTCCTGAATCCAATGGACAGAGGAAGGGATGCTCCAGTCTATATTACATTTACTTAAGCTAACAATGACAGAGGACTCTCCATAAATACACAGACCGTCTCCCCCACATAGGCTACAGGTGTGAGCGGCCTGCCTGTTTATCTCAGGGTGGGAGTGGGAAGGATATGCAGACAATGGTACAAATTAGGTCATCACATTTCTATCCGTATGGACTGCTGGGACTATATGGATAACATAATGGCTGTTCTATGGCCTAACCCCATCTGTCATGGGGTTATGGCCTAAAGCCCACCACACTATACAGGTTAAGCTTTCTGCTGTGAACTTCAGTGTAATTTTTCACATGCCAGCGTTTTTTTAACATGTCAGTATTTGTGCTGCTGAAAGATATTTCTTATTCGTTGTTTTACTCTAGGGATGAATCTGCCGCTGCCACATTCTTCTACCATGGAAAGACTGAAGAGCCCGAGGAGAAACAAGAGGAGTCTCCGCCACTTAAACCCAAACCTGAGGCCCCAGAGAACCTGGTAGAGGAATGGATGTACTACAGAGCTCTGAAACCAGGCGAGATTGAATTCCCCCTCAGGAATAAACAGGTATACATAGTAATATACAGAAATGAATATGTCACGCACAATGTAATGTGTAGATTTCGTTATCATCTTGTTTGAATCCATTCCTCAGTACCCTACATTTTGAGTGATACATTTGACTTACGAATGTAATACCACTACTGCCGTAACATTGAGGAATATTGTATTTCTCCACATTTGCATTGCCTCCTGTTAGGAAGACAAATGACAGTTTGAAATTGACTGTCTTTCTAGGTGAAACAGAGAGCCGATGAATGCATAAAGGCTTTGGATATACTCATCCAAATCAACTCGGGCAAGAAGGTGGAGAACGTGCTTGGGACAGAGTTTGACTGGATGACTTTGGCGGTGACTATTTTATGTTTGAAATGGAACAATCAGCGACCAGCAACTCTTTAACCTTTTGTGTTCTCTGCTGTTGGGAATGGCTAAATACACTGCCTTTAGATAACGCTCAGCTTATTCGCGACACACCAAGTTAAACTCTTTATAACCCCTTTTTCTTTTGTAGAAGAAACAAAATAAGCAAGGCCACCTGTTTTCATCAGTTAAATTATAGATTTTAAAGGGATATTCTTCCACCTAACAGTTTTTGATAGCTGTTTTGACATTCCTCCACATTGGATAATAAACAGGCCTTAAGAGTTGTGCATGAACAATCGATTAGTATTCAGGTAACTTGTGTAAAAACTTGTAGTACGATTACTTGTCTTCTGTTTGAATCATACCCTGGCATTTCAATCATATCCTATGACGCTGGTAATGAATGACATCACCCTGTATCTTCCCTTTCTCCCAGAACTCTATGGACTTGTGCCGGATAGCAGTGATGGGCCATTCTTTCGGTGGAGCAACAGTGATCGAAGCACTCAGTAAAGAGATGAACTTCAAGTAAGAGCTATCCTTCTCAATTTAGTCACATTTAAACAGTCGTTTCAGTTTTCAAATGTAGATTACGTTTCTCTCTCGACAAAAGTCTAATCAAAAGTAATCAAGTGGCACATTTAAGATCTGGTTTCGATGATTGGCTGGAACGTGGTGCTTTAACACCAGAGTTGTGAGTTTGATTCCCCCATGGTTCCATATTGTAAACTGAAAATATACAGTGTCACTTTGGATAGACATGCCTACTAAATCAGTGTTTCTCAGTGTGATGTTGCAGACCAGTCCTTTAGATGGTTGGCTTATACCAATAAGTCTGTTTTTCAAGTGCTGTGTGTTTTAAATATATTTCTGCACTATGAGGTTGGAATAATACTGTGAACTTGGGAAAATGATGCTCTTTTAGTGTTGACCTGTTTGAAAAGACTACCTGAAATATCAGCCTGTTTTGATGGGATGGAGTTTTGGCCTGCTGACATCACCAGGCGGTATATTAGTTAAATGACCAATAAGAAAGAAAGGGTTCCAACCTTTTCTGCCAATAACAGCCAGTTTTCAGTTTCCCACTCAGTCCTAGTTAAATTCTTGCTTGAGAAATTGGTCTTTGCTGAGAAGCAATTTGTTTATTTTTTACCATTTTTTTTTTTTTTTTTTTAAACAATCAAAGCAAGGTACTTAATTGTTACCCAGAAATGATTTGGTATTGAGATTAAAACAGCTGCATTGGACCGTTACCCTAACACCTAGCGACCTTGTCAAGAGGTTCGGATCTCTTGGCTACCCCCCAAACTCACAATAATATTATTTGTACACTGAAAAAAAATAAACGCAACATGCAACAATTTCAAAGATTTTACTGAGTTACAGTTCAATTAAAATAAATTCATTAGGCCCTAATCTGGATTTCACATGACTGGGAATACAACATTGCATCTGTTGGTCACAGATCCCTTTAAAAAAAAAAAAAATGCAGCGTGACACATATCCTTCGCATAAAGTTGATTAGACTGTTGATTATGGCCTGTGGAATGTTGTCCCACTCCTCTTCCATGCCTGTGCGAATTTGCTGAATATTGGCGGGAACTGGAACACGCTGTTGTATACATCGATCCAGAGCATCCCAAACATGCTCAATGGGTAACATGTCTGGTGAGTATGCAGGCCATGGAAGAACTGGGACATTTTCAGCTTCCAATAATTGGGTGTAGATCCTTGCGACATGGAGCCGCCGTACATTATCATGCTGAAACATGCGGTGATGGCGGCGGATGAAAGGCATAAGTCGGCTTCAATCTCAACATGGTATCTCTGTGCATTCAAAATTGCCATGGATAAAATGCAATTGTGTTTGTTGTCCGTAGCTTATGCCGGCCCATACCATAACCCCACCGCCACCATGGGGCATTCTGTTCACAAGTTGACATCGGAAAACCGTTCGCCCACAGAAGATGAGCATTTGCCCACAGAGGTTTGTTACGACGCCAAACTGCAATCAGGTCAAGACCCTGGTTAGGACGACAAGCATGCAGATGAGCTTCCCTGATATGGTTTCTGACAGTTGGTGCAGAAATTCTTTGGTTGTGCAAACCTACAGTTTCATCAGCTGTCCCGGTGGCTGGTCTCAGACGATCCCGCAGTTGAAGAAGCCGGATGTGGAGGTTCTGGGCTGGCATGGTTGCACGTTGTCTGCAGTTCTCAAAAATTAGGTTGGAGATGGCTTGTGGTAGAGAAATGAACATTCCATTTTCTAGGAACAGCTCTGGTGGACATTCCTAGTCTACATGCCAATTGCACGCTCTCTCAAAACTTGTTGCATTGTGTTGTGTAATAAAACTGCACATTTTAGAGTGGAGTTGTCTCCAGCACAAGGTGCACCTGTGTAATTATCATGCTGTTTTATCAGCTTCTTGATAATCCATCCACTTGACAGGCGTAACATATTTTGGCAAAGCAGAAATGCTCACTAACGGGTATGTAAACAAATTTAATGGGAAAAATATTGAGCGAAAGTGTTTTGTGCGTATGTTACATTTCTGGGATCTTTTATTTTAGCTCATGAAAACAACACTTTACGTTCATATTTTTGTACAGTGTAAATGCTATTGATCTCCTCAGGTGTGGCATTGCCCTGGACGCGTGGATGTTACCCCTGGACGAGGAGATCTACGCCAGGGTAAAGCAGCCCATCTTCTTCATCAACTCTGAGAAGTTCCAGTGGGCCGGGAACATCATGCAAATGAGGAAACTGGTCCCACCTGGCTCCTCCTCCACACAGAGGAAAATGGTCACCATTAAGTACGGAAAGAGTATACATTCATTGTGTCTGAGATGACAATGTGAACGTTTTGTTTTCCACACCGATTTGGTTTAGCTGATCTGTGCACAAAAGACCAAACAAAACAAACGCCATCTCTGAATCCACTCTGGTCTGCTGTCATTTATCTCGTGTCTGGCACTTACAAAACCACTTCCTTAATTGAAACCAGTCTGTCAGTGCAAAAAAAACTCTTGAGTTGTATATCCTCCTCAAAGGAGGAACCTCTTTTCACAGTCCAACTTCACAGTTCACAATCCAAGAACAAACAATTGCCTCTATGTGAGAAGCACATCGATGACATTTGTGTTGTCCTTTTTGCTTCTGTGGCTGACCCTGACTTTGGACTCTGCAGGGTCTGTGTGTGTGTTTTTCAGGGAGTTGTGTTAACCGAAAATACATTTCTGTGATCTGAAAATGATAATGGCCACTTAAGTATTCTTCTTCTTCTATTCTCCCACCACAGGGGAACGGTTCACCAGAGCTTCCCAGACTTCACCTTCCTGACAGGCAATTGGATCGGGAAGATCCTGAAGCTGAAAGGAGAAATCAACCCTCAGGTTGCCATCGATCTCTGTAATAAAGCATCGCTAGCATTCCTGCAGCGACATCTAGGTAAGGGTCTGTATGGTGTTCATTTGATTTGTAAAAGAGGGTTGCTTCAACAGTTGCCTGGAAACCAGATGTTGAATTGCATTCTCTGTTGGGCAGAAATTAGCGTTTGAAGCAGGAAAGTTTCCTCTCACGACCTCTACAAGCTAGACTGTTTAATGAAATGGTATTTTAACGTACTTTACCGCTTGGTCCATTTGGTGGTATGAATGTGATGCAATATATCCAAAGTATAATTACATAAATTTTCAAACCGCTGGTAGTGCTTTCAGATTTCTATCGCCTGAAGCATGCGCACAATCTAAAATACATACACGACACACATATATGAACTTGCCGAGTTCGTGCACGAGAGCACAACCATCGCTTTGAAAAGTTGACGCAATTATAATTTCCTGTCGATGTCTCTCATTCCTACTGCCAAAAGGACCAACCGCACAGACAACTGGTAAAGTACGTTAAAATATAATTGTATTCAAAGTTCTGGCTTGTAGAGTTCGTGAGAGGAAACTTTCCTGATTCAAACTCATTTTTGCCCGACAGAAATCAATTTCAGGTTTCCAGGCAGCTTCAACAGGTGCATCAGACATGTTCAAATGTCATTCTGTGTACGGGAGATTCTTTCCTTCTGAAAGTTTGTCCATTTAATAAAACAGGAAGCAAAGTCATATCTTTGTGTGGGTAATGTGTCAATTGTGTTTTGTCTTTGTTTTGCAGGTATGGATAAAGACTTCAATCAATGGGACCATCTAATAGAGGGCAAGGACAGCAACCTCATTCCAGGCACCAATGTCAAAGAACTACCTTAGTTCAATTCCATCTAAACTATGCACTTTACACAGAGGGATGTTTGATTTCCAGACAATACCACTAGCTGAACTCAAGGAGACAGTATTTGTTGCACTGAGCTTTGAAATTGTTTAATCATAGACATAATGTAAAGTAGATGCAAAGCAATTTCTACTACAGGCTATCTTTACAAGTAGCTAATTATGATTGCTTGGCGAGGGTGCATTTCTCCAACTATTGAGAAACTGCTTTTTTGGTTTCATAGTATCTATATAGAGCAGCTAAGAACACAATCTGCTGTACTCAGTATATTTTACATGAACAAAGTTATGGTTGCAGTGTGCTATGTGATTATACACCTGTATGGGATATTATTCAAGAGTACGGTTTAGAAATTGTTTGGGATCAAGGAGTCTTAATATAGTTTCAAGATTCCATTTTATAACCCCTAGATGGTTAATGTGATTACGACTTTGATTTATTATTTGGTGTTTATTTAGCATGATTGCACAGAGTACAGATTGAGATCATGTAGCGTAGATACAACAAGAATCGACTAAATTGGTTACACTTAGCTCACAAAGGATGAGACGTTTCTTGATTCCTTTGAATCAGATCCATAAATGTGTCGAGTGCCTTAGCCTACAGCAGCCTACCCGTGTCCTTCCACCTGGGTTGTATTTGTTAGTCGCCAAACGGGAAACTCACTAACACAACCTGAACTTGCCAATGAGAAACCTCTCCTTTTCCGTTTTCTGTTGCAAAACTTTCAGTAGTGTGCCCTAATGCAGTTTCTCAACTCCTCGGGTTACCCCCGACAGCACATATTATTGTTGTAGCCCCAGACAAACTGATTCTACTCAGAGGGCTTGATGATTAGTTGACAAGTTGAATCGCGTGTGCTTGTCTGGGCCTCAACAATGTGTGCTTTTTGAGGTATTGGAGGACTGGAGTTGGGAAACACTGCCCTAATAAATACAACCCTGGAACACTCAAATGTAACAGCTTATTTTCTATCCTTCATTTCCATGCTTTTCATTTTTACACTACTGTAATCCAATGCATCTAATTTGTATGCAACTATAAATGGATACTGTGAACATCGAGTATTTGTGTCCTTGATCAGTGACAATTGTGGCGATAAATATGATCATAAGGTCCTATGTGAAGATTATGAACCATCACTTTCCTGTAATGTTCTGGAATGTCATAGAATGCAAGCTACATCTACACTAGATTGTGGAGAACAATGTAGATGTGGTGGTATGAGAAGATCATGGCAGCTGCTGTAAAGACAAAGGAAGTGCAAGATTGTGTAAACAAACATTCTCATCTCACTGCACATTTCCACTTTTTTTTTTTTTTTTTTTACAGGAACAACTATTTTGTGACTGTTGAATTTAATTCTAAGGCTTTCACATTGACATGTCTGATTTTTCTAACTTCAACAATAATGGAATATGTAAATCTAGTGCTTTATTTTTGAAACACTGGCAAAATTACAAAAACATTTTGAACATATCAATCTTGCAGTGTTCCATAAGTGCACTAGACTGGTACAAAAGCCCTGGATGAAAGAGTTCTGTTTAGAACTACTGAAACAAATGTCAACAACCATCCTAAAATCGTGTTGTTATTTTACCGAATGTCCATAGCACCAAATAGTTGAGAAAAATTGACAATCCCCAAGGCATTTCTGATCAGCAGCCGAATAGCTAACTTGAGCCAAATGAGGTGAAGTCTGATTGTCATGATCACATACCCGAAACAATCTTCTTTAGTACAGAGTAGATCCTCCTATAATGGAATAGAACATTATTAGTGTCATTCAAAGTTTGATTCTTGTTTAAAAAAAAATTATAAAAGATATGTAAGATGCAACTCTACTAGTCGAAGAGTTCTGTTACCTTGTCCTGTGTGGAAGCACTGGATGTAACCTCCACATTGGTTACCTCTTGAGTCTCAGCTCCCTGTTCTCTGGACACTGCAACATTTACATTGTCATCAATACGTACACAGAAATAGAACAGCCTGAAATGTACCCAAAGGTTTCATATTCTCACTAGATGTATATGCAGACATTCTATGAATCCGTAAGATGTCATCATATACCTAAACAGTCTTCATTAGGACGAGATGTTGATTCCCCAGGTAGATCATCCTATAAATGAACAGAATATCACAAGTGTTCCAGTCAATGAGCATATCTTTATACAACAACTCCCTCTCTAGATTACTACTTCAAATGTCCTTACCTTGTCCTGTGGGACTTGATACAACCTCTGCATAGGTAGCTTTCTTCATCTCAGCCCATGGTTTGTAGACACAACTGTAAAAGGGTATTTACAGCGATAATTGAAATCAACAAACTATATGAGTGCATTTGTCCCTGTATGGATTTGGCTGACACTAATCCAATCAGCTGTGATTACATAACTATACAGTCTTCGATGAGACGTATAGTCACTCCAAGACATGAGGTGATTTCCTCAAGCACGGCATCATCCTAAAATGGAACAGAGCATTTTGAGTATTCATAGTTGAGTTTGATGAAGACGAAGTGAATGGCACTCGTTACAACCAAACTCTTACCTTGTCTGTGTGGGACACAGCATCAGTTGCTGGTTGGATATCAACTAGCTGTTCTGTAAGCACGTCTGGAAGGGCATTGATCATTTACATACACAGAGTGCATTTTGTTGTTGTTTGCATTTGACTCAACGTGTCAAATTAACTCTCGCAAGGTGTAGATCACAGGTGTCAAACTCATTCCACGGGGGGCCGAGTGTCTGCGGGTTTTCGCTCCTCCCTTGTACTTGATTGATGAATTAACATCACTAATTAGTTAGGAACTCCCCACACCTGGTTGTCTAGGGCTTTATTGAAAGGAAAAACCAAAAACCTGCAGACACTAGGCCCTCCGTGGAATGAGTTTGACACCCCTGGTGTAGATGAATAGCTCCAGACTGCAACCCTTTAGTCGCATTTTGCAACCCCTTGACTTGGCTGTGCGAGTAAAAAAATATATATTGGTCGCACTGGTGCGAGCTGCACGTTCTACCTGGCCCCCTCAATAAAAACATCCTACTTATTGGGAGGATAAAACCATGAATTTGTTCAAAAGTAAAGTAATAAAAGAGTATGCCCGTCAGCTGTGCTTGCCTTGCTGAGACCGGCTGCTGTAATGAGCGAGCCTTTCACACTCACTCTCCCCCCTTGTGATTGTATAACATTTCAATATGCAATTGCAGAAAAACAACATCTTTGGAAGCAACTAGTTGTCCGTATCAAAGAGGGGAGATTATCAGCTTTTATTAGGTATAATTGTTATTTCTCAACGATCCTTATTGAACTCAAAACACAATGTTTTACGATCAACATACACTACATGACCAGAAGTATGTGGACATCTGCTCGTCGAACATCTCATTCCGAAATCATGAGCATTAATATGGAGTTGGTCCCCAATTTGTTGCTATAACAGCTTCCACTCTGGCAAGGCTTTCCACTAGATGTTTGAACATTGCTGCGGGGACTTGCTTCCATTCAGCCACAAGAGCATTAGTGCTCTGATGTTGGGCGATTAGGCCTGGCTCACAGTCAGCGTTCCAATTCATTCCAAAAGTGTTTTATGGGGTTGAGGTCAGAGCTCTGTGCAGGCCAGTCAAGTTCCTCCACACCGATCTCGATAAACCATTTCTGTATGGTCTTCACTTTGTGCACGGAGGCATTGTCATGCTGAAACAAAGTTGGAAGCACAGAAATGTCAAGAATGTCATTGTGTGCTGTAGCATTAAGATTTCCCTTCACTGGGTCTAAGGGGCCTAGCCCGAACCATGAAAAACAGCCCAGACCATTATTCCTCCTACACCAAACTTTACAGTTGATACTATGCAATCGGGCAGGTAGCGTTCTCCTGGCATCCGCCAAACCCAGATTCGTCCATCCAACTGCCAGATTGTAAAGCGTGATTCATCATTCCAGAGAACGCGTTTCCACTGAGTCCAATGGCGCCGATTTTTATACCACTCCAGCCGACGCTTGGCATTGCGCATGGTGATCTTAGGCTTGTGTGCGGCTGCTCAGCCATGGAAACACATTTCATGAAGCTCCCGACGAACAGTTCTTGTGCTGACGTTTGAACATATCGGTACAAATGCAGAAACACACATGAAATGGAATGGCATGCAAAAACAGGTAAAAATATATAATCTGCCTAAATATATCATCAAAGGTGTATCATCAAAAGTTGTACACAACAAATAGGCAAAACACCAAATCAATAGATAAGCATATCAAATGCCTTTAGTGATGGAGAATGTCATTTGCCTAGTTTGAGAGCTCTTGCCAAGAATGATCTTTGTTGCCTTGATCTCGTGAGAGCATACTGTTGCTGTGTACGTGTTAGACATTTGTGCAGAGCACTTGTGTGATCGTGCAGGAGCACAAGTTGTAGGAAGTGCCAATGATGTGGCTGCAGTGTCTCTGAATGCCGTCCAAGTCCTTGGGTAGACAAGAGAAATGATTCCACTCAATGATATGTTCTGTTAACATGTAGACCATGTCACTTGATTTATTTCTGTCCTGTACACTACTTAAAGAAAAATAAAATGTACACAGAAATAGAGGAAGGAAGGAATACCATTTCTGATTAACTAATCAAATTAATATGTCCATAGTAACCTTTCCTGCAGTCAAATGACTACTGGCCTCATGGTTGTAACATTATCAATATGTTTCATCATTTCGTAATTCATGTATATAAAGTCTAATATTAGCATGCAAACTCATAATTGAATACATTTCAACTTTATATCTGACATGGTACAGGTGTTTTCTTTTTTTCAGCACATAACCATATGTGTAAGGAGTATACTTTGAAACATCAAGGCTAGTGCATAGCTCACTGAGGTGTGAAATAATGGGCAGTGGTGTGAAGTACTTAAGTAGTACTTTAAAGTATTTTTTACTTAAGTCGTTTTGGGGGGTATTTTTACTTTACTATTTATATTTTTTACTACTTTAACTTTTACATCACGACATTCCAAAATAAAATTATGTACTTTTTATGTGATACATTTTCCCTGACACCCAAAAGTACTTGTTACATTTTGAATGCTTAGCAGGACTGAAAACTGGTCCAATTCACACACTTATCAAGAGAACTTCTCTGGCCATCTCTACTGCCTCTGATCTGGTGGACTCACTAAACACACACACTTAGTTTGTAAATGATGTGTTTGTGTGTGTGAAGTTTGCCCGAGGCTATCTGTAAATACATTTACATCTGGTTTGCTTAATATAAGGAATTTGAAATGCTGTGTACTTTTAATTTTGATACTGAAGTATATTTGAGCAATTACATTTACTTTTGACACTTAAGTATATTTAAAACCAAATACTTTAAGACTTTTGCTCAAGTATTATTTTACTGGGTGACTTTCACTTTAACTTCAGTCATTTTCTATGAAGATATCTTTACTTTTACTCAAGTATGACAATCGGATACTTTTTCCACCACTGATAATGGGTCACCTGTGTGACATGAGCCACAATAATGATTAGCCACAAAAGTGGAATTTGCTGATCACCTTCAGAATAAAAGTCCCTTATTAAAAGTAATTCAAACGTATACAAATTGTGGAATCAAGCCATATATTTGGGCTAATTGAAGCTGAACAAGGTTGGAATGTTGTTACGTTATTTAAAATGAAATACAATAATGAATTTGACAATTGACAGAAAAACTGTTGAAATCCCACGGTGGATGCGATGGACTGCATAATTGCATTGGGGGCATGCTCGCATGCGCTGTACAGCCTTACCTATGGATTGTGCACCCATGAAATGGAATATCAGTCTCCTCAGTAACACCCACAGAACACAATTCTCAAGAGTTTACACAAATATTAGCATCTTAGCTGTAATTGCAGGACTTTGACTGTGGGAAATCACCTCACTGTTCAGCCTGTTGTTGGGTATTGGACATTCATATGAGACATATAGGACTTTCATAGCGCTTATTACAGGACTCTGAAACCACTGTGAAGTGAGACACATTAGCTCACCAGTCAACCTACTATGTGTATTGGACATTCATATTGTACTGTACAGCCTACTCAGTGACACGCGCAGAACACAACTATGTCGACGCTAACATTTGTGTAAACTCTACATAGTTGTGTTCTGTGTGTATCACTGAGGTTGCTGCACAATCCATAGGTAAGTCTGTAGAGTAGAATATGAATATTAAAAATGCACAATAGGCTGACTGGGAAGGTGATTTCCCACAGTCAAAGTCCTGCAATAAGAGATAAGATGCTACTATTTGTATAAACTTTACATGGTTGTGTTCTGTCCCACTGGGCACAAACGTCAAATCAACGTCTTTCCCATGTTGGTTCAATGTAATTGCATTGAAATTACATGGAAACAACGTTGATTCAACCAGTGTGTGTGTGCCCAGTGGGGCGGTGGTCACTGAATAGGCTGATACCTCATTTCATGTGTGCACAATCCATAGTTAAGGCTGTACAGTGCACACAAATATGCCCAAAGCAACTCTGCAGTCTAATATATCCACAGTGGAATTTCAATTGTTTTGTGTTTATTGTCAAATTAATTAATTATTGTATTACATTTCTAATTATGTAACAACATTCCAGCCTTGTATAGCTTTATCTGTCCAAACATATGGCATGATTCCCCTATTTGTATTCGTTTGCATCACTTTCAAAGAGGGACTTTTAATTTGAAGGTGAACAGCAAATTCCACTGATGTGCCAAATAGTTATTGTGGCTCATTTCACACAGGTAAAGGAACCTATGCGAACTGTAGATGGTGGTGGGAGAGCTGGCCTCTGTTTCATGCTAAGCATAGCGCTTTCTCTCACTACTCTCTCAATGCATTATGTTACCGGTATTCACAAATGTCGCCAGGAGTCAGTATAATTCTCAATCATCAGAAGATATCAGAACTTTAACTGTTTTTGGTAACCTGCAAAAAAAGGTGTCGATGCAATTCGCTAAACAGTAAAAAAAAATAGATTAGGTCTCGATGTCTTGCCAAGGCTGCACTACAGCATCTACTCACAGGCACTAACCCACTACTGGACGGCACGGGGGATTTGACCTGCTTCGTTTCCGACCTGGGCCGGTTCACCCCTCCTTACATTTACATTTAAGTCATTTAGCAGACGCTCTTATCCAGAGCGATTTACAAATTCCTTAGACAACCTGGTGGTCCCGAGCTCCCCCAGGAACACCATATCGATACCGAACTTAGCATGGACACCCGTTCAACGTAGCATGCTGCAGCCCAGAGCTCCTCAGCTCACTTGATCCACCAACCTCAGCCTCCCAGTGACTTGGATTACAGGCACATGCCACCGTGCCCGGCGAGAAACTCAGCTGCAGGTTAAGGTGATAGGGGTAGGAGTCTAGGACGTAAATGCGAAGGCCGGCTGTAGGCTATAGTCCTTTGCATGGGAAAAACTAAGAAGTGCTGCTGACTAGGTTGTAAGAAATAAAATAAAGTTTATGCTTTACCATACATTGTGCAAGTAAAAAAATTGTAAAAAAATAAACACACAATGGGTCTGACATTATGTTTTTTATACATTTATTTAAAAACAGTTTCAGAAATTAATTTTTTTTAAAGAAAAAAAATCATTGTGCTCATTTAGAAATCTGTTTAGGCAAATAAAAAATAGTGATAAACAAACCCCCCCAAAATCTCTATGCTGACTTCATTTACAATGTACAGGAAAGAAAAACGTACATAATAGATTATGCTATAAAACAAGAAGACTCGTGTATCAATACATCTTCCAGCACCCTATGGGCTATTATCAACATTGTAAACCATTTATAATCCTCTCTTACTCAAACAGTAAAGCTACAGACAATTCAATGTCTTGGTCCAGCACAGGGAAAATTAGAGAGGAACAAGGGGTCATTTCTCCAGGACCTGAAGCTCAATACCAGAGCCATCTTCTTCTATACAGAGAACAAAACAACAACATACACATCAGACATGTCAGACCATTCATTCTACAGCAGACCGTAAAGATGGAATAGTTAATATGGGTTTAGAAGGACAACATGGTTGTCAAAGCGCTATTTATGACTTCATTCCATTTCAATTTACAGATCTGAAGAATAGAATATGTGAGAGCAATTAGTTGTATGCTCCAACTGGCCTATGGATTGTGGAACCGTCTGTAATGTTTAGGTCTATTCAGTACTTTGGTATCTGTGAACACTGAATGTGTGGTTCCTGGGGGAGCTTGGAACCTAAATCGAACTGAGGTGCATTCAGTTCGATGAAATGTTTGCTACGTTGTGTGACGGTTTGTACTGAATGACACGTTTCCCCAAATCGTTCTTCAACGTTCTTGGACAGATCTTAAGTTACGTTTGCTGTCTCGTTGCTGTTGGTAATCAAGCCCACTACTGTTGTGTCGTCTCAAACTTGATTGAGTTGGAGGCGTGCATGGTCACTCAGTCATGGTTGAACAGGGAGTACAGGAGGGGGCTGAGCACGCACCCTTGGTGGGGCCCAGTGTTGAGAATCAGCAAAATGGAGATGTTGATTCCTACCTTCACCACCTGGGGGCTGCCCGTAAGACAATCCAGTAGCCAATTGCACAGGGCGGGGTTGAGACCCAGGGCATCAAGCTTAATGATGAGCTTGGAGGGTACTATGGTGTTGAATGCTGAGCTGTAGTCGATGAACAGTTATTCCTCTTGTCCAGATGGGATAGGGCAGTATGATGGCAATTGCATCATCTGTGGACCTGTTGGGGTGGTATGCAAACTGAAGTGTGTCTAGGGTGGCAGGTAAGGTGGAGGTGATATGATCCTTGACTAGTCTCTTAAAGCACTTCATGATGACAGAGGTGAGTGCTATGGGGTGATAGTCATTTAGTTATTTTTTTTTATGTAATCTTTATTTAAATAGGCAAGTCAGTTAAGAACAAATTCTGATTTACAATGACTGCCTACCGGGAAACTGCCTTGATCAGGGGAAGAAGACAGATTTTATTTTTTTACTTGTCAGCTCAGGGACTTGACCAGCAACCTTCCGGTTACTGGCCCAATGCTCGAACCACTAGGCTACCTGCCGCTACCTGCCATTATCTTTGCCTTCTTGGGTACAGGAACAATGGGGGCCATATTGAAGAATGTGGGGACAGCAGACTGGGATAGGGAGCGATTGAATATGTCCATAAACACACCAGCCAGCTGGTCTGCGCATGCTCTGAGGACACAGCTACGGATGCCGTCTGGGCCGGCAGCCTTGCGAGGGTTAACACATTTAAATGTCTTACTCACGTCGGCCACAGAGAAGGAGAGGGGGGTTCCGCAATAATTGCAAAATGCACACTGTTTTTTCGTACTGAACGCAGCCCTGGGTAAATGCCTGTGACAAACACGCTAGTGGTCATCAAAACATTGGGTGGGCGGTTACTCCTGGTTGTGTAAACAGTGACCATGGCAACCACAATGTAAAATGTACACAGAATTAGAGGAAGGAATGAATACCATGTCTGATTATTTAACTAGGCAAGTCAGTGAAGAACAAATTCTTATTTACAATTACGGCCTACCCCGGCCAAACCCTAGCCCGGACGACGCTGGCCCAATTGTGCGCCACCCTAATGGACTCCCAATCACAGCGGTTGTGATACAGCCTGGAATCAATCCAGGGTCTGTAGTGATGCCTCTAGCACAGATATGCAGTGCCTTAGACCGCTGCGCCACGCAGGAGCCCTTAAGGTATATTTCAGAACTTCTGTGATGTATATAAAGTCTAATATTGGGATGCAAACTCAAAATGGAATACATTTCAACTCTATATCTGACATGGTACCGTTGTCTTCTTTATTTTTAAGCCCATAACCATGTGTGTGAGGTGTATACTTTGGTTTCAAAGTAGATGTGTTTAAGACTACCAAGAAACACTTTGTGTGACCCTGATTTAGCTCACTGCAGTAAAAGGTTGTTAAGGAAAAGTTACTACAAATGAACTATAAACTATTAGCACTAGATGGAGCAAATACATCAAGGCTAGTGGACAGCTCACTGAGGTGTTGTGAAATAATGGGCAGTGATGTAAAGTACTTAAGTAAAAATATTTTAAAGTACTACTTAAAATGTTTTTGGGGGGTATCTGTACTTTGTTGTACTATTTATATTTTTGACTACTTTTACTTTTACTGCACTACATTCCTAAAGAAAATAATGTATGTTTTACTCCATACATTTTCCCTGACACCCAAAAGTACTCAACACTCAAAATTACATTTTGAATGCTTAGCTGGACAGGACAATTGTCCAATTCACACACTTATCAAGAGAACTTCCCTGGTCATCTATACTGCCTCTGATCTAGCGGACTCACTCATGTCTGAGTGTTGAAGTGTGCCCCTGGCTATCTGTAAATAAATAAAAAAATTAGAAAATGGTGCCGTCTGGTTTGCGTAATATAAGGAATGTGAAATGATTCATACTTTTACTTTTAGTTTTGATACTTAAGTATATTTTAGCAATTACATTTACTTTTGATACTTAAGTATATTTAAAACCAAATACTTTTAGACTTTTACTCAGGTAGTATTTTACTCGGTGACTTTCACTTTTACTTGAGTCATTTTCTATGAAGGGATCTTTAATTTTACTCAAGTATGTCAATTGGGTACTTTTTCCACATCTGATGACTTCTGAGCAGAAAGTGGAATGACCGGATGGAGAAAAAAAAAGGCTAGGGCAAAACTTTTTTTGCACTTGGCCACAAATATTTGGCATTTATAAAATAATTTGGCAGTTATAAAATAATTTACACACCACAAAAACCACAAAGACACACACACACACACAATGAGAAATTTAGATTATGTGTGCTACTGATTGAACTCAGCCAGCAGCTCCTGAAGAGGAATATCACCATGGTTGGCACAGTTAGAAAGAACAAGCCTGAGCTCCCCCCCTGCACTCCTCGCAACAAGGGGGAGAGAAGCCTTCTCATTAAAGTTTTCCTTTACCTCCCACCACCACTCTAGTTTCTTACATCCCAAAGAGGAACAAGAATCTGGTCCTCCTTAGCACACTTCACAAAACAGCTGAGATCAGTGATCGTGAGGACAGGAAGCCAGCCATCATCCTGGACTACAACCACAACAAAGAATGCGTGGACAACCTATACAAGGTGATTGGAACTTACAGCTGCAGGAGGATGACTGCCCGCTGGCCCCTGGTCATCTTCCATAACATCATTGATGTGTCCTCATACAATGCCTTCGTGATATGGAACAAGATCAACCCTGCCTGGATGCCTGATAAGTGGAACAAGAGGAGGGTGTTCCTGGAGCAGCTGGGAAAGGCACTTGTAACTCCAGACATTCAAAGAAGGGAGTGCCTCCCCCGCACAGCAACCTCTGCAGCGCTTGTGAAAGCTGTTCAGGGGGCTGAATCTTGTCCTGATCCACCTGAGGCTGGGGCAGGCAAGAGGAGATGCCAATTCTGTCCCCCAAAGAAAGATTGTAAAACAAATACTATGTGCTGCACATGTGAGAAATACATCTGCAAAGTCTATGCACACACACTTGCATACTGTCCTACATGTGCTAATTAGAGTTGATTGATTTATGTTCTTCACGTTTTTGTTTTGTATCTATCTTATTTAATTCTTATTTATTCTTGTTGTTTATACACCTTGTGGCTGGGGACAATGGTTAACAAAATGCGAGAAGGTTAGTATTTTGTAGTTGAATTCCTCATTCTACAGTATATAAGAATATAAGAATATATTGCCAAAAAGGTTCAAGACTGTTATTGTTTCCCTTCAATAAAATGCATTCAAAACTACTTTCTGCACATTTCTGCTGTAACGCTCGTCGTAATCCTCCTCGTCTGAGGAGGAGCAAGGATCGGACCAAAGCGCAACGTGGTTTGAATACATACTTTAATATATTAAACGAAGACGAACGCGAAGAACACTTGACAACTACAAAACAATAAACGACGTGAACAAACGAAAGAAACCAGTACCGTGTGGCGAACAAACACAGACACGGCAACAATCACCCACAAACAAACAGTGAAAACAGTCAACCTTAATATGGTTCCTAATCAGAGACAATGACAAACACCTGCCTCTGATTGAGAACCATATTAGGCCAAACAATAAACCCAACATAGAAACACATAACATAGAATGCCCACCCAGCTCACGTCCTGACCAACTAAACAAGACTGAACAAAGGAAATAAGGTCAGGAACGTGACATCTGCAACTTTCTTAGGCTATACAAGTGCTATCTCTTGCTAAAAAAATGAAAGTTTACACCTATGCAGTACCTTTAGCAATAATAATAATAAACCTCTACTTTAGTAAAGAAAACAATTATGACAGTGGGTTGTAATAAAAAAGAGTGGTGTTCACTGCTTAAATGCAGTCTTTCTGCATCGTAAAGAGGGAAAACCCAGATATTCACAAAGTTTTGATGAATGACCAGTTGTTTTATCATGCAAAATAGATTTGGGTTTTAAAATTCAATTAAGCTGCTTTATTTTAGGGGCTTAGTGAAGGCGGGTAATTTTTTACCCTAAGGACAACGGGAGTATACAGAATGTTACGACTTAACAAGGGTTAAGGATCAAAAGTAGAATAAAAGTATAACTTATTTCAAATTTCTTATATTAAGCAAAGCAGATAGCACCGTTTTCTTGTTTTTAAAATGTACAGATAGCCAGGGGCACACTCCAACACTCAGACATTATTTACAAAAGATGCATTTGTCTTAAGTGAGTCTGCCAGACCAGAGGCAGTAGGGATGACCACGTGTTCTTTTGATAAGTGCATTCACAATTTTCAAAATGTACCAGGTACTTTGCGTTGGCAGGGAAAATGCATGGAGTAAAAAGTACAACATTTTATTTAGGAATGTAGTGAAATAAAAGTAAAAGTTGTCAAAAATATAAATAGTAAAGTGAAGTACAGATACCCCCAAAAAACGACTTAAGTAGTACGTTAAATATGTTTACTTCAGTACTATACACCACTGTCTCTCATTGACCTCGTAGAAAAACTCTTTGCTTGGTTGGAGAAAAAAATTAAAACGCCATCTGCTGGAGGGAGGTAGATGTTCCGCCGAGTTGGGCCTCTCTCTTCCTCTTCCTCTCTGTCTGTATTGATGGTGCGTTCAAGACAACATTTTTTAGGAATGTAGTGAAGTAAAAGTAAAAGCAGTCAAAAATATAAGTAGTAAAGTAAAGTACAGAAGCACCAAACAAATACTTAAGTAGTACTTTTACACCACTGCTGATTAGCGTTCTCTTTTAATTTTAATTTTATTTATTTAACTAGGCAAGTCAGTTAAGAACAAATTTTTATTTACAATGACGGCCTACACCGGCCAAACCCAGACGACGCTGGGCCAATTGTGCGCCGTCCTATGGGACTCCCAATCACGGCCGGTTATAATACAGCCTGGATTCAAACCAGGGTGTCTGTAGTGATGCCTCAAACACTTAGCTGCAGTGCCTTAGACCGCTGCGCCACTCAGGAGGCCCAACAGTAAGTCAACAGTGTACTTACTTTACTGCGGGAAAACATTGATATGTTTGCTGTAAAGTACTGGACAGCAGATCATTAGTATAGCTGGTAGGCAAGGTTATTTACATTTTACATTTCAGTCATTTAGCAGACGCTCTTATCCAGAGCGACTTACAGTAGAGTGCATACATTTTATTACATACTGAGACAAGGATATCCCTACCGGCCAAACCCTCCCTAACCCGGACAACGCTATGCCAATTGTGCGTCGCCCCACGGACCTCCCGGTTGCGGCCGGCTGCGACAGAGCCTGGGCGCGAACCCAGAGACTCTGGTGGCGCAGCTAGCACTGCGATGCAGTGCCCTAGACCACTGCGCCACCCGGGAGACAGTTATGTAACCTTATTTAGTCCTACCTGCTACGGTGGGATTTAAATTAATTGTTATTCACACATTTGTTTTTGAGGTAGAATTACTGTCATGTTAATGATGCCAAATTGCTAACCTTATTTGCACCTTCTCTATTCCAGAACCAATGGGTGTCCGCGAGTCTTATCACCTCTCAATTAGGTAAGCTGTTTCAACCTGGAACACTATCATTCTGCTTTGGTCTGTTTCAGACATTGGAGGAAGTCCTGAAGAGCAGGAGTTTTGTCCCAGGCCAACTCTAACACCTGACTTAAATAATGAACATACCGAATCACGGCGATATAGGGGTGTATTTATATATAATGCAAGCTCCACTCTCAAATTGAAGTTTAACTTGTTGATATAAAATAAAATAAAACAACTTTTCTGTTAAAAATAAAGAAATAAATTAAACAGATCTGATCCCTACACAGGCTCAAGGGGAACCTGGGATAGCGGGTCTTCCAGCACCAGTACCCCTTTCAAGTCTTCAGATGTAAAATTCTTGAGTCCCAAAAACTTTGCTGCCGCAGCCACAATAATATCCAGTTTCTTCGACTTCTTTGAGACTTGTGCTGTACAGTTTATAATTGTGGCAATGAACGCAACAAAATCCACCTTTTTAACACACCTTATCTTTTGTCTGACAGCAAACATTTACTACAGTCTGTGGTGTATCCACTACCATATCTTCACTAGCATCACTTATTTTCTCAATTATTTTAATCACCTCCGCATAGGAGATTCGATTGACCGCTCTAACTGTTGCCACCTCAATCTCCTTCACCCTTACCGGGCACTCCAGGAACTCAGGATCATGATCCCCACCACAATTGCAACACCGTCTTCTACACACCGTTCTTCAGTATATTCTGTTCGTCTGCACACACTTGAAACATGGCCAAATCCTTTACAATTCCTACACTGCAGTGGTTTGAAAACGAAAGCTCTTACGCCGTATCTTACATAACCAAGCTTCACATGGGTCGGTATTTGCTCTTTATCAAAAAACAACAGAACAGACAGACTTTCTTATTTTTCTCCATTTGCCCAGCGGGTCAGACGCCAGAAACCAACCACACCAGGAATTCTCTTCAGGTATTCAACCTGAACATCCGTCGTCACCCCTGAGATGACTCCTTTTATGTGTGTGTAACGGATGTGAAATGGCTAGCTAGTTAGCGGGTACGCGCTACTAGCGTTTCAAGCAGTTACGTCACTTGCTCTGAAACCTAGAAGTAGTGTTGCCCCTTGCTCTGCAAGGGCCGCGGCCTTTGTGGAGCGATGGGTAACGATGCTTCGTGGGCGACCGTTGTTGATGTGTGCAGAGGGTCCCTGGTTCCCACCTCGGGCGAGGGGACGGTTTAACGTTCTACTGTTACATGTGCTCTACTCCGAAGTTCAAAACACAAAACTTCTGTTGTCCGGATTCTTTTGAGGACCACTGCAATCATCCTCAGCTCTTCAGAAATACACTCCTGGTCACAGCTGACAGACTCCACTTTTCCAAGCGCATAGTTCACCATTTTCGACACCTCAAATGGGTTTCCCACGTGCATCCTTAACTCAATAAACGCCGCAAAAAAAATACAAAATAAAACGCATCCCAACAAGAAGCGATTCATTATCATTTACACATGTATCCTCTACTCCAATTTTAGCCAATTTCCTTTTTGTTCCAGTTTTCGTTACTACTACTACCAAATTTACTTGACGCGCTGCTTAATTTGAACTCAGCATCCACTTCCGCCAACTTCCACCACTCGTGCTCTGATCCGGTAGCTGCCTTTAGGTTCCTCTCCATCTGTAGGCTATTGTACTGGCCTGTGTGTTAAAGTCTTTCATATGTGTAGTAGTTTGTTGCATCATATTGCTTAGTTTATCATTTGTGTCAGCTTTGAGTTCAATCTAAGCCACAGATCATTAACTTCCTCCATTTTGTACTTGACCTCTATCGACGCAGACCCGAATTCATTCAAGCAGCACTTCGAGAGCAAGCATTCCAAGTCTACAATGGTCCCAGTACTGGTTGATGTGCAAGCCTAAGTGACCACACACAAATGTACCTACAGCTGGGGTAAGATTCTTCCATCATTCACACACACAGTAGACATAGTGTAAACCACCATGTTGTCAACAAAAGGCTGTCCTCAATGCTTAAGTTGCATTGCCTATGGCTCAATTTGTGGATATGCTGTGATCACTCATCGTCTTTAATGTTGTGATTCACTGTCACGACGTCCGCCGAAGTTGGTCCCTCTCCTTGTTCGGGCGGCGTTCGGCGGTCGACGTCACCGGCTTTCTAGTCGCCACTGATCCATGTTTCATTTTCGTTTGGTTTTGTCTTCATTATTACACACTTCTATTCCATTAATTATGTTCCTTATTTAATCCCTTGGCTTCCCTCTCTGTTTTGTGTGTTATTGTTTGTCATGTGGGTTCGTGTTCTTGTGCTTTGGATTTTTGTGTTCCGTGTTGGAATATTATTCTTTCATTTTTTGAGTAAACTGTCGGACTATACTCATCTCTGTGTCCTGCGCCTGACTCCACCTTTATCCATTTCACCAACACCCTCACAGACCCACGATTTGAATGCTGCAACTGAGACGGAATGACAATGAGGGACACACGCGAGACCCCGAGTATGACTGAACATGGGCCGGATATTTGTGATAACGACCTAAAAGAGGTGCAGAAGCACACCAGCACCCCATTTTATGTGTATTCCATGGCCAACCATCTCTCTAATTACCCCTTATTCCACACTGTAGCACTCACTTCGGTAATCATGAAGCGCTTTGAGAGGCTGGTTATGGCACACATTAATTCCACCATCCCAGCCACTCTAGACCCACTCCAATTTGCATACCGCCCTAACAGATCCATAGACGACGCAATCTCAATTGCTCTCCCTCAACCACCTAGATAAGAGGAATACCTATGTGAGAATGCTGTTCATTGACCACAGCTCAGCATTCAACACCATTGTCCCCTCCAAGCTCGTCATCAAGCTTAGTACTCTGGGTCTGAAGGCCTCCCTCTGCAACTGGATCCTGGACTCCCTGACATCACTTCCTTCACGCTGACACAGGGGTGTGTGCTTAGTCCTCTCCTGTACTCCCTGTTCACCCACGACTGCGTGGCCATGCACTAGTCCAGCACCATCAAGTTCGCTGACAAGTCGACGGTGGAAGGCCTGACCAGGCCTACTGGGGGAAGGTCAGTGACCTGGCAGTGTGGTGCTGGAGCGACAACCTCTCCCTCAATGTCAGCAATACCAAGGAGCTGATCGTGGACTACAAGAAACGGAGGTGAGCACGCCCCCATCCACATCGACGGGGCGGCAGTGGAGCAGGTAGGTACTGCTACTCTCTGTTTATCATATATACATAGTCCCTTTAACCATATTTTCATGTACCGGTACATACTATGTCAATCAGCCCGACTAACCAGTGCCTGTATGTAGCCTCGCTAGTGTTATTTTTCACTGTCTTTTTACTGTTGTTTTTATTTCTTTACTTACCTATTGTTCACTTAATACCTTCTTTTTTTTTTAAATTGCACTGTTGGTTAGATCCTGTAAGTAAGCATTTCACTGTAAGGTCTACACACCTGTTGTATTCGGCGCACATGACAAATAAACTTTGATTTGATTTAAAATAGTTTCAAGTTCCTCTGCGTCCAAATCACTAAAGACTTAAAATAGTCCAACGCAACAGTCATGAAGAAAGCGTGACAGTGCCTCTTCTCCCTTAGGAGGTTGAAAAAGTTTGGCATGGTCCCTCAAATCCTCAAAAGGTTCTACAGCTGTACCATTGAGAGCATATTAACTGACTGCATCAGTGCTTGGTATGGCACTAGCAACGCCCTTAATCGCATGGTGCTACAGAGCTGGAATGGCGCTACAGTGCAGACAGTCCAGTACATCACTGGGGCCGAGCTCCGTGCCATCCAGGACCTCTATATCAGGCGGTGTGAAAAGAAGGCCCGGAAAATCGTTAAAGACAACCACCCAAGCCATAGACGATTTTGTCTGCTGCCGCATGGCAAGAGGTACCGGTGCATCAAGTCTGACACCAACAGGCTCTTGAACAGCTTATATCCCCAAACTATACGACTGATACAGTAAATAGCTACACAGACTTTCTGAGTTAACCTTGTATGTTTATTGACCTTTTATTTCAGTTATTGCACTGTCTCTATGCACACTCACAGGACCCTACACACTCACACACACTGTCAATCAAGTGAACTGGATACCCTCATTGTGAAGAAGGTGGATTTTGTGGAATTTATAGCCACAGTGATTAATTGTACAGCACAAGTGTCTAAGAAGTCCAAGAAACTGAAGTCCAAAAAGATGGATATCATTATATCTGCAGCCAAAAAGTTTTTGGGGCTCCAAGACTTCATGGTAGAAGCACAAAAAGGACTATTGTCGCTAGGAAATGTTCTGCCCTCACAGGAGGCTTCTGATCCTGATTAGAATGAGATTTTTACAGAAAAGCAGGTTCATTTTGTTTAGTTAATGAATGTTTTGGTAGTTTGTATCTTATTTTATTTATTTTTACCCAAATGTTTTCCTTTTTGGGACCCTTAATATTCACAGTAGGTGGCGGAATGCACATGTAAATGTTGCGAACGCCATTATACCATAGAAGAAGAAGCAGAAGAATCATCATCAGCAGAAGAATCGTCTGGAAACGGAAATACGTAAACAAGCTGCGTCTGTCCGTGTTGTGTCGACGACCAAAGCAATACGCAATTTGTGTTCTTATAACAGTTTGTACAGATATACAACCATGGCTATGCAAGCAGCTAAACGAGCTAATGTAAGTTCACATGTATCATATTTTTTTGTGTTCAAATGATAGCTACAATCAACCGAGTCAGGTTTACTATCTAGAAATACAGAACTAGCGTGGTAGCTGGATGGCTGACGACGCGTACTGTTAGCTAGCTCGCTAACTTAGCTAAAGACGTTAGCTAGCCACGTTAACGTTATTAAGAAACGCTAAATAAAGGCGGATGGCTTCATCGATTAATTTGTATTTTATTAAGACGTTAACTATTACACAGCTTAAACGTATTTTTTCGTAGGGAAATGATAGCGTGCCATTTTTACTGAAGTCTCGAGCTAGAAAGCTAACTATGCGAGTTGACTAGCTAACGTTAGTTAACGTTAGCTAGTAACGTTGGTAGCTTGCTTGCAACTGCGTTAGTAACGTTGACATTACTGTTTATAACTTGGCACAGTTGTTGATACTTATTTTACTTGATTTGGTTATAAATAAAGCCCCGTTTGCACCGGCACTTAAAATTAGAGCTGGCTCGAATGTAATTCTCAAATTTGAGCTGGGTCGAGGGAAACGCAGGCCTGCACAGCCCGGTTTCACAACTGGTGTCAGCTCAATAGAATTCGGGCTGGTGACGCCTTTATTATGCGACCACCAAGCTGATCACTGCTGGATGCGCCACAGCGGTCTAAGGCACTGCATCTCAGTGCTAGAGGTGTCACTACATACCCTGGTTCGATTCCAGGCAGTATCAAAATTGGCCCAGCATCATCCAGGGTAGGCCGTCATAGTAAATTAGAGTTTGTTCTTAAATACCGTGCCTAGTTAAATAAAACTAGTGGTGCATGACCCCGACCCTTGTGATTGGAGTCGTAGGAGTCAACTCTGGCTCTACTCCCTAAGTGTGCTGAAACAATGCACACACAATACACCATCTCGTTAGTCCTACTAGGAAGACTACATTTGCATTCTAGTGGACTGACATGAGCATGATGCTGCCCGTTTGCCTAAAAAAGGCCTATTTTTTAATATAGAAGGTGATGTGTGCACTAGAATATTACAGTGTTATTTCTGCTGTGTGAACCCTTGACGGATCCCATTGGATGATGCGTGCACTCTACGCTGATAAGCCTATTCTTTTCCATGTTATAGCCTTGTCCAGACAGGCATTACTAGAGATGTTGGTTCTGTCATTATTATCCAAGCATGTGCGTTATTCCAGCCGATGATTCACACAGGATTTGTTTTTCCAAAATGCCCCTTGTAATTATTTTTCTTCAAATTGAATTGACTCTTATAACATTAAATAAGCTATAGGCAATACTTTTTATTTCACATTTAGGCCTAATTAAACTGATGCATTTGGCAATGTTCAACTTCACTGGCTTTGAAGAATAGTTTAGCCATTCTCATTGATAGCCTAATAAATACTTTTGGTGAATTTACGAGACGTTGCTAAATATAGATTACCAAGATATCGTCTATGCGCACGGGTCTGACTCTGCCTGGCCTGATCCGCTCTTCCTCGCCTGCTCCTCTTTCTCTCCACTATAAAGAACGCTAGTGTGTGTTTGATCTTAGGTCCGTTGCGTGTAGAATAGCTCTGCCTACTCATTGATAGCCCCTACTTTATTGAACTTGTGTGAGACATTGCAAGCCAAGAAATACAGCATTGCGATAGGACTGTCCATCGGTAATCAAAAGATGTAGGCAGTCTGCCTACTTGACTGGTGGCCGACAAGCCTGGCTGTGCCCCTCCAATCTTTTTGTCCCTCGCTAGCTCGCTCTTTCTTTGCTGTCGTGGTGAGGGTGAATTAAATTCTCCAATATCTTGCTAGCTAGAGAAGCCAGCTGCAGTCACATATTGGCTACCTATCAACTAGAGGTCGACCGATTATGATTTTTCAATACCGATTATTGGAGGACAAAAAAAGCCGATGCCGATTTATTTAAATAAAAAATGTATATCTATATATCAAACACACATTTTTGTACAAATGACAATTGCAACAATACTCAATGAACACTTTTATTTTAACTTAATATAATACATAAATACACACACGCACACAGCTCTGAAGTGACAATGATACTGAAGAGTCTGCTTAGAAGACAAATACTCTCAACTGTTTGAATAAAAATTGAGTTTAAGTTACCTGTGATGAATGTTGAAAACAAAAACTTTAATTTCTATATGCAGGAAATCCTATTTTAATAATGGGCATGGTAAGAATTGACAACCAAAGTGCGAGTCATAACCTGTCCCAGACCTGTTGTTTTTCAACTCTTAATGATCAGCTATGAAAAGCCAACTGAAAATTATTCATGATTATTATTTGACCATGCTTGTCACTTATGAACATTTTTGAACATCTTGGCATAGTTCTGTTATAATCTCCACCCGGCACAGCCAGAAGAGGACTGGCCACCCCTCATAGCCTGGTTCCTCTCTAGGTTTCTTCCTAGGTTTTGGCCTTTCTAGGGAGTTTTGGCCTTTCTAGGGAGTTTTTCCTAGCCACCGTGCTTCTACACCTGCATTCTAGCTGTTTGGGGTTTTAGGCTGGGTTTCTGTACAGCACTTCGAGATATTATCTGATGTACGAAGGGCTATATAAAATAAAATTGATTGATTGATAATTCCCATGACACCTTCTAGCAAAATCTGAAAAGCGGTTCCTTCATTTATTCCATAGGATATTTTTAGATTCACTTAAAATAAGGTCTGTGTTTCGTGTAGGCTTACATCACCGTGCCAATTTTATAACTGTGTAGATATCCATAGGACGAGGTAACTCTGATCAATATTGGCTAAATATAAGCGGAGATTTAAAAAAAATGTAGAGTGGATTTATGAAAATATGTTGACAAACGTTACCTTATCCTAGTGAGATTTACACGGGTATCAAAACGTCGAGGCGGTTTAAGCCTGCACGAAACACAGACCTTATTTGAAAGTAGATCAAGACATTCTCTATGGAAGACATGAACGGTAAAATAACGAAGGAACCCCTTTCAAATTCAGCCACAAGTTATTACAGGAATTATAACGCGTCGACTATTTCTCTCTAAACCATATACCTTTGACTAATCCGGAAACTATCACCTCGAAAACAAAACGTTTATTCCGTTCCGTATTTTATCTAACGGGTGGCATCTATGAGTCTAAATATTCCTGTTACATTGCACAACCTTCAATGTTGTCATAATTACGTAACATTCTGGCAAATTAGTTCGCAAAGAGCCAGGCGGCCCAAACTGTTGCATATACCCTGACTCTGCGTGCAATGAATGCAAGAGAAATGACACAATTTCACCTTGTTAATATTGCCTGCTAACCTGGATTTCTTTTAGCTAAATATGCAGATTTAAAAATATATACTTGTGTATTGATTTTAAGAAAGGCATTGATGTTTATGGTTAAGTACACATTGGAGCAATGACAGTCATTGATTGTTTTTTATAAGATAAGTTTAATGCTAGCTAGCAACTTACCTTAGCTTACTGCATTGGCTAACAGGCAGGCTCCTCTTGGAGTGCAATGTAATCAGGTGTTAGAGCATTGGACTAATTAACTGTAAGGTTGCAAGATTGGATCCCCCGAGCTGACAAGGTTAAAAATCTGTTCCTAGGCCGTCATTGAAAATAAGAATGTGTTCTTAACTGACTTGCCAAGTTAAATAAAGATTAAATAAAGGTGTAAAAAAAAAAAAAATAGGCAAATCGGCGCCCAAAAACACCGATTTCCGATTGTTGGTTGATTTCAAAGTGCCAATGGAGACATGGCTTAAATGGAGCTTATCAGTTATGAATTCTTTTTCCTTTGCAGATTCGATTACCACCTGAAGTCAACAGAATACTCTACATTAGAAATCTACCATACAAGATCACAGCTGAAGAAATGTACGACATCTTTGGGAAGTATGGACCAATACGACAGATTCGAACGTAAGTTGAAGATTGTGGCTCTGGATGGGATCAGCCCAATTCTAGGGATAATCTTCTTGTGTGTAGTCTGCAGAACTGTGGCAGGTGTTCAACCACAAAGTCTCATCCTTGTCTTCTATGTCTGTCTTGTTGTGCCCTGTCTTTCAGTGGAAACACACCGGAATCAAGAGGGACAGCTTACGTGGTCTACGAGGACATTT
Source organism: Salvelinus fontinalis (assembly GCF_029448725.1). Taxonomy (NCBI): domain Eukaryota; kingdom Metazoa; phylum Chordata; class Actinopteri; order Salmoniformes; family Salmonidae; genus Salvelinus; species Salvelinus fontinalis. The sequence goes on along the minus strand of NC_074684.1, from coordinate 8,928,381 downwards.
TTGATGCCAAGAACGCCTGCGATCACCTGTCTGGATTCAACGTCTGTAACAGATATCTTGTAGTTTTATACTACAATGCAAACAGGGTACGTAGATCTATGTATGATCTATTCTATCAAGAACTTGGCAAAGTGTCTTACCATTGTCGAAAAATCATCTCAAAGGGGTATCTAGTAGGGATTAATAACGTTCATCGCTTTGTAGATAGAGAAATTATACTGAACAAACAGTGTAGGCAATGGTGGTACGTGACATTTTACCCTGTAGGTGTCTGGAGGAAGAGTCCAGCTCTGTGATCATTTTAATTAAACTGAGACAAAGCAATTTGATGTTGCCACGAGCAACAGGATGAACCACAGATATTGCAGACAGGCGATGCGAGATGATGCACTCACACAGAGGACCTGCATGGGTGCGCTACTGCGCTTCACTCTGCTGCAATGTGAAGCTGCGCAACCAATACATCGGCGAAGTTTAGCCTCGCTCTTCGCACTTGTTATGACCAAAGTTACAACGTACCATCTCCCTAACGTGAGCTGCAGTTTTAACAACTCGCGCTGATCTCTGAGACATGATATACCGCACGCAAAAGGCCAAGGCTACCTTGAAGCGGTGTAGTTTTGCCCTTTTAGTCTATTTGTCTTGGCAGCCAGAGCATTGCAGAGATGTAGATTCACAGAAACACAATATCAAATATAAATTCACAAATCTCAATAATAGTATAACTAAATAGGAAAATGGCCCTTGGAAAATCCCTTTTGGGGGCGGAGCCTTGCCGGCTTGTCGTGGAGGGTGGGGTTGAGCGCACCCGCTGACCAGAGTGGCCATTTGTGGTGTAATTGTATCAAATGTCCAATGAAATTGGGAGTATAGCAAGTGAAGTGATCAATACAGCTAGCTAGATCATCCCATGTAGAATGCACTTTGTCTTTTTTTTTTTAAATACATGCCTAAAATGTGACACTGAACCTTTCAACGTGTGCAAGCCGGGTGAGTTGCCATTTTCCTACTAATATATACACTGCTCAAAAAAATAAAGGGAACACTAAAATAACACATCCTAGATCTGAATGAATGAAATATTCTTATTAAAAACTTTTTTCTTTACATAGTTGAATGTGCTGACAACAAAATCACGCAAAAATTATCAATGGAAATCAAATTTATCAACCCATGGAGGTCTGGATTTGGAGTCACACTCAAAATTAAAGTGGAAAACCACACTACAGGCTGATCCTACTTTGATGTAATGTCCTTAAAACAAGTCAAAATGAGGCTCAGTAGTGTGTGTGGCCTCCACGTGCCTGTATGACCTCCCTACAACGCATGCTCCTGATGAGGTGGCGGATGGTCTCCTGAGGGATCTCCTCCCAGACCTGGACTAAAGCATCCGCCTACTCCTGGACAGTCTGTGGTGCAACGTGGCGTTGGTGGATGGAGCGAGACATGATGTGCTCAATTGGATTCAGGTCTGGGGAACGGGCGGGCCAGTCCATAGCATCAATGCCTTCCTCTTGCAAGAACTGCTGACACACTCCAGCCACATGAGGTCTAGCATTGTCTTGCATTAGGAGGAACACAGGGCCAACCGCACCAGCATATGGTCTCACAAGGGGTCTGAGGATCTCATCTCGGTACCTAATGGCAGTCAGGCTACCTCTGGCGAGCCCATGGAGGGCTGTGCGGCCCCCCAAAGAAATGCCACCCACACCATGACTGACCCACCGCCAAACCGGTCATGCTGGAGGATGTTGCAAGCAGCAGAACGTTCTCCACGGCCTCTCCAGACTGTCATGTCTGTCACATGTGCTCAGTGTGAACCTGCTTTCATCTGTGAAGAGCACAGGGCGCCAGTGGCGAATTTGTTAATCTTGGTGTTCTCTGGCAAATGCCAAACGTCCTGCACGGTGTTGGGCTGTAAGCACAACCCCCACCTGTGGACGTTGGGCCCTCATACCACCCTCATGGGGTCTGTTTCTGACCGTTTGAGCAGACACATGCACGTTTGTGGCCTGCTGGAGGTCATTTTGCAGGGCTCTGGCAGTGCTCCTCCTTGCACAAAGGCAGAGGTAGCGGTCCTGCTGCTGGGTTGTTGCCCTCCTACGGCCTCCACGTCTCCTGATGTACTGGCCTGTCTCCTGGTAGCGCCTCCATGCTCTGGACACTACGCTGACAGACACAGCAAACCTTCTCGCCACAGCTCGCATTGATGTGCCATCCTGGATGAGCTGCACTACCTGAGCCACTTGTGTGGGTTGTAGACTCCGTCTCATGCTACCACTAGAGTGAAAGCACCGGCAGCATTCAAAAGTGACCAAAACATCAGCCAGGAAGCATAGGAACTGAGAAGTGGTCTGTGGTCACCACCTGCAGAACCACTCCTTTATTGGGGGTTTCTTGCTAATTGCCTCTAATTTCCACCTTTTGTCTATTCCATTTGCACAACAGCATGTGAAATTTATTGTCAATCAGTGTTGCTTCCTAAGTGGACAGTTTGATTTCACAGAAGTGTGATTGACTTGGAGTTACATTGTGTTGTTTAAGTGTTCCCTTTTATTTTTTTGAGCAGTGTATATATTTTAAACAAGGTTACTTACCCGTAAAATGTTTTGCTTTGAGAAAAGTTTAATGTTTACCGATAAAACCAGAGAAAATCGCAGCTATTGCGTCACTGACGTTTGTGGCCACATCTCGTCACGCTCCCAGTGCAGCACCCTGAGAACCACGTTGACGGAGGTATGACGGTGCGTTCTCGTCACGCTGTCTATGTAGTTTCACTGCTCGTTGTGGAAGTTGGCCCGATATTGCGGTTTACTATGTACATCACTGACTCTACCATTAAGGAGCTAATGCAAGGTAAATGTTGTAATCAATGTAAAAAAATTAATTGCCTGTCTGATGTGTAAAAAAACCGATGTATAGTTTTGCTCTTGAGCATGTATAAATCATGGTTTCCATTTCACTCTTTCTCTCACAGGCGTTCCAGAAGATGGACACAAAGAAGAAAGAGGAGCAGCTGAAGCTTCTGAAGGAGAAATACGGCATCAACACAGATCCCCCAAAATAGACTCACATTTTTCCCCTCTTCCCCATTGTCCTTCCCTGGTACAGAATGTGCAATTTGACAAGTGTGAAATTGTCGCAAAATTTAGCATGCAGGTATTTTCTGCTTTTGTTAGATTTCATTGCGTTTGGCAGGCTTGTTTGTCTTTTTACTTAATTTGTTTCTATGGTGCATATTGAACACATACCATCTCTGAAAAATCTTCCACAAAATGTATGCATCAAAAATCTATTCGTACAAATTCACTTTTAGATTTCAGATTCTGTCAAATAAATGTATTTCGGTAAAATTGTCCTTTTTATTAAAGCTGCTGGCCATACGTCTTGCATGAATGCACATCTGTTATAGCACTCTTGGTGAAAAAGTAACGAGTTCCAGGTCAAAGTACAGGTATAGGTCACAATCATTGCATACAGGCAGGCACACGACTGCCTGCAGTTCTATTATATACACACAATGCGTGGGGCGTGGTCTTTCACACTATCCTGAACCGGAGATCTTTGCAGTCAGTATTTCACAGTATAACATCAGCCTGTTTTATTTTGTCTCCGCTAACACCGTATTTGTCATGGGGATAGTTCAGCTTGTATTTAGAGAACTGAGATGTTCTGGGAGTTGGTAGATCTATACCCAAGACATCAACAAGAGGACAATCTCTACCATTGGTTTGCCTGTGTCTTCTAATATCACTAACACAAGCGACATCTGGTGGCTATATGCAGTACACTTTCAGAAAACAGCCCATAGTTATTTTATTAGTTTAAATCACAACACGAGTAGTGCAGCCATGTTATCAGGGACACAATACATGCTACATGTACAAAATAATCCTTTAGTTGACACTGTTGCCTTTGCTTACATTTGGTATCTGATTAATATTCGTTTTAAGTACAAACATTTCTGGGCAAAGATGTTCATGTGAAGTTTCAGATTACAAACGGTCAGCCTAATTTCTTGAGGAATGAAGGTGGTCTTGACATCGCAGTCAATTTGAAAATAAATGAATCCTCCCAAATGTGCAGATGGCATGTGAAACAAAATGGGTAGTTAGTTACCAAATTACAACTAATGATTTATATAAGCAGTGTGCAATCTTTAAACAAGGCGACAGTAAACATGTCCTCCCCCACCAATGATGCAGCGTCCTCCCTTGGGCCAATTGGGATCATGTGACAAACACATTTCTGTTAATTACTATAGCGCCTGCCTTGGTAATTTAGTAAACGCTGGATATCTATGGCGAGACGCATTATTCACCCAAGTTTCGTCCAAATCGGGCCAGAGCTGTCTGTGAGATTGCGTGTGACCATTGTACGGAGACAGATCCACAGTACCGGGACAACGAAGGTGTACAGGTGAATTACTTAATATTTCCAGTCAAGCTGAGGTCTCATAGCCTGCTGCCAGATCTGTTTGTGCAGTCTTGCCAACTCTTATGTCGCACCGTGACAACATGGCACAAACCGATCTGGGACCAGGCCAGGGGTCTCGGGCTATTTATAAGCCTTTGTCTTTATTGGAGGATAGGATACACTGCACCTGAAAAGGAAGGAGCTACTATACAGTTTGTATGCTTCAGTGAGAGGGGAATAAAAAAAGTACAAAAAGTTGATCAATAAAGAGGAGCGCGTCGTTGGGTACACATTGGGTAAACTGTATAGCCCACCAAAACATGGCTTATGGGTTTTTGTTCTCTTGGCTTGGTTCATAAAGAATGGCATTCACTTGTTCTTACAACACATTGCTCCTTTTTTACACTCATTTTTAAACTGAAAGAGACAAACAGTATGAGATAATATCAATCAATGTCTAACACAATGTCGCACTGGTCTCAGATCATTTCCTCTTTATATCTATTGGTGGTTTAATAAACTCATGACAGGAACTTCATTGAATTCAGCACATTGATATGCAACCTGTATCTTCATTGAAGAGATGGTGTGATGACATAGACCAAAACTAAATGGAGCAATAATATGTAGGATAAAATACACTTGAAACTTCTACATTGTTATTGGGCTGAGCAAATTTTCAGATAGATGTTACATTGCCTCTCATTAGTTATGCCTCATAGGCTATACTTCCCCCGACAATACTGATGTGGTGGTTTTATTTCAATGTATTTCATTTCTTTTGGTCCAATTCTGCCAAATATTTTTCTTGTATTCATACAGACTTTTGGTTTTGTCATTAAATATGCCACATTCAATATCTCCTCATTCAAAATGGGCTCATGAGATGGTAGAATTTAAATAGGGGTATGTTTACTATTATTATTATTAACTATTATTATCTACAGGGAACATGCTCCCACAAAAATAATGTCTTGACAAATCACAAACAATCCACCCCATTCATCAATACTTGTGACCTATACTGTAATATGCTTTACATATTCAAATATTTGATGTTTAACGGCATTTCGTTATTAGGCTTTGTCTTCGTTATTCTTATAGGATGCAAAATAAGGAGATTATTTTTAAGGCAAAACCTAAAGGCATGCAAATGAACTACATTTATATTCACCAACAGTACAAGCACATTTGGAAGGAAACGTTTGTGATGAATAGGCTACTAATCCATCTCTTTATCTATCCAAATCTAATCTTTTATAAGAATAGATACTTGGTTTATCAGAAACAGTTACGTTACCATAGGAATTTGATTTGGTTAACATTACTCAATATATGAAACACGTAGCTAGCGTCAGTAAACTCAGAACAATAAATTGTAGCGTAATTCAACATAGCACATCACTGATGCTCCAGTGGAATGAGTGTATGGAAAATACTTTGCACACTTCACATTTTGGCAGTTGATTTTAAATAATTGAAATATAATATTTATATATTTGTGCGTGGTGTGAATGTGTAGTGAGTGTGTGGTTTGTTTGTATCTTGTGGGGTGTGTGTAGCTCGTTATGTGTGTGTATATGTACGTATAAATTGTTCCTAGCAAATAACATTCTCATGCACACAAGTGTTTCAAACATCAAGAAGCGGATCCATTGAAAGGTAGTCCAAGCATATTTTTTTCAGTGGAAATAGCTGCAAACTGAATGGAACATGAATCTTCTGTGCAGTCTATGGCGGTTCTCAAGCTCCCCTCTCCTCTATTTCTGCAGGTCACACTGCAGGAGTAATACAATGGAGGGGTCACTCTTTGCTGCCTCTTTGAACTCGTCCAGTGATATCTGGTCGTCGTTGTTCTTGTCCATCTTGCTGAAGATCTTGTCCACTCGCTGCTCGGGCGTCAGGCCGTCCTCATTCATCTTCATCATGATCACAGTCCCCACCATCTTGTAGATGGCCTTCACAGAGGGGGAGAAATTATAGTTCAATCATTGTTTACTAAAGTAGAGACATTTATAGGTCAAACACGTTCTCTGAAAAACCCAATCTGACTTGTATTCAAGGCACCTACTGTACGAGGGCATAAAGGGCAAGAGGAGGAAATGTAAAAATTCAGAAGATAAAGAGTCAAATCTAAAGTGCAGAACAAAAGGCCTTTTTTGAGAAAGACCCCGTAACCAAGACTAATATTTCAACACCTTAAACTCATATGACACGAATAGCTGAACCATAAAGATTTGGATGCATCTTAAACGGTACCATATTCCTTATATAGTGAACTACTTTTGACCAGAGCCCTATGGGCCCTGATTTAAAAGTAGTGTACTACGTAGTGAATAAGATGCCATTTGGGACACAGGATATGATTCAAGCTTAATCTGTACGGGCTGAACTCTACCTCAATGATCTCCAGCATCTCCACTCGTGTGATCTTGCCATCTCCATCCAGGTCGTACATGTTGAAGGCCCAGTTGAGTTTCTGTTCGAAGCTGCCTCGAGATGTGATGGACAGGGCACAGATGAACTCTCTGAAATCGATGGTGCCGTCCCCGTTCTTATCAAAGGTCCTGAATGCATGCTGGGCAAACTTTGAAGCATCTCCGTAGGGGAAAAACTGAAAGAGAGAAAAAGAACAGAAGAGATCCCATTTGTATTAGTTAGAAGGGGAACCCCAGCCTCACAAGCAGGTTCATCAATCATTCAAGACGATACCACTTGTAGCTGTCTATACCTTTTGATATTAGTTCATGGCACATACAGTACATGATGTGCCTGATCACCATCCTACTAAGCTGTGTGTGTATGCATGGGACTCTGGGTAAGTGTATGTCTGACACTCAGCGTGTATGACACCAGCCCCACAGCATATTGTTGAGATCCCGCAGTGGGATGCAATGCGGACCTAAGCTTTATAGTCAGTCTGGGAGAGGGAGATGGAGAGGAGAGATGCATAGAAAAGAAGGAGGAAAGGAGCGAGAGAAGTGGAGAGTGAACGAGGGAGAGGAGAGAGCAGAACGCTCCCTCTGTTCATCAGATGGAAACATTGTGGTGCTTCGACATGATTAAGCTCTCAGAGTGCAGACTTGTCCAGCCATTGACTTTAACAGTGTCTGCCTGCCTACTTTAGAAGCTATGTTGTCTGCAGCTCAAATGGCTCCCCACTAGGTCTGGTCAAAAGTAGTGCACTTTTCGTTGCACCCTGTTCCCCATTAGGGTGCACCCTTGAGTGTTCCTCCCCCCAAACTCACAGCTGCAACAAATGCACCCAGTGATTAACTGCACTGTTTAGTGCAAACCCGAAAGGCTTAATAATATTATTTAGAATTCTGCCTAAATCTTCCACAGCTACTTCCACTATATTCCAAAGACATTTATAATCACATCACAAGGACAGCATCAACAAATCATACATATTTGTCATATTTTTAAGGAGGATGATGTCCTTAGAAGCTCTAAAAAAAAAAAATCGTTCCACACAGCTCCTTTTCACCGACGCTGTTTTTATTGAGTGTTAAATAAACACATATTAGGATTTTTTTCCCCAGAAATTCTGGTTGAAGGACTCTGGATTTCCTGCTTATCCCACACTGATTCTGGGAATATTCAAACTGGGATTTCTGTAAAACATGAACATTTTTGTGGAGAATTTTTTGACACATCCATTTTCCTATTCCTTGACCTACTGTGGTTCAGACAGTGCCTCCGTGGACAATACACAGAAGGACAGGGTAGAGGCTAATGGGCTGTGACGAAACACCATGTGAGATATGATGACTTTCTTTTGCTGTATTCTAGTTGGGAGGCTGTGGTTCAGTTGGGTTCTCCAGGGGAAAAGGCGAATTCATTAGAGGTGTTGGAGAATATGAGCTCTGTTCCGCTCTCAAAACGCATGCCTTACAATGGGGTGTGCCACTGCCAAAGAAATCCCTACAGATCTAATTGTTTTCAAAGTGTTGCTCTGGTTTGTCCTGTAGCCGTTTCTCACACTAAAAACAACAAAAACACTGACTCCTTTGAATATAATGAATGTATGAAATGCATTACGTATGGGTTAGGAATGTGTTATGAAGGTACCCTTAAAATAAAAGTTACCTAACACTCACTGCCTGGCTTTGCATAATGACACTTCCAGAACCCACACCCTGTTTGAAATCTGGACAGCACATAGCCCAGAGCACAGGGCAAGGCTATAAATTCTAATGGCAGCTAGCAGAAGGCAATAGTCCTGGGGAGTGAATTCTGCAAACTGTCCATCTGCAGAAATGTCCTCCCATAAAAATCTGCTGCAGTGGCAAACTGATCAGACTGCAGTTAAAAGTTAAAGGAAAGAGAGAGGGAGGCGGAAGATGGAGGCAGACGGAGAGACAGAGGAAGATAGAGGGATATGGCGAGAAGGGTGAGGAAGAGAAAGAGAGACAGATCGAGGGAGAAAGAGAGATGGAGAAAAAATGACACAGGGAGTGAGTACAGTTACATGCACACAATAATACTATTATTGTAAATAGTCAGATTAATATAATTGATTGAACTTTTACATGCTTTGCAAGAATAACTATTTCCCTTATAATCCTGTTTAAATGGATACATCCGAAATCAGGCTACCTGATGGGACTTTAGTAAATGCAGAAAATCGTCATTCAAAATAAACCTTCTATATCACAGCAACCATGTTATTTTTGGGAAGCCTATTTGATTCTGGGGTTAGACATACAGTATAGAGTCTGTATGTGAAAACTATTTCTAAGATACATACTTATGCGTACTTCAGTTATGACCTTATGCTGATGAAGATAACCAGAATAAAGTGTTAAGATGACTAATGCCATACTCGGCCTACAGCCATAATCAGTTTAATATCGAATTATTAGTGTGAATGCAGTCATACTCAGTGAGAAACGGAGAGATAGCGAGAGAATGAAAGTGAGAGAAGAGGGAGAGACAGAGATGGACAGACCGAGCGAACCGTGAGTAGTTGTGGGGTCAGCCTTTCTGTTCCCAGAGAGCCTGGGTGTTCTCTGGGTGTTGTGGGTGTACCAGAGCCTTGGGCCAGGCCTGTGTAACCCTGCCAGGATGTAAGGCACACTGATACAGCATGCACAAATGCAAATTTGGGCTGGCCCTGCTGCTCCATATGGCCTGGCACTGTCTTGCTGTTCCTGCTCAGTCAGGAGGAACAGGAGAGATGGGAAGAAAAAAACAAACCAAAGGAAAAGTCCTGCAGAAGTGGAGAGGGGTGGGGAGAGTGAGAGGGGGGTGGAGAGAGGGAGAGCGGTGAGAAGAGAGAGAGAGAAGGGGGTGGGGAGAGAGAGAGAGAAAGGTGGAGGAGAGAGAGAGAAAGGTGGGGGAGAGAGAGAGAACGGTGGGAGAAAGAGCGGGGTGGGGAGAGAGAGGGGGGGATAGAGAAAGAGTCCGCTGCTGTTCTTCCTCAGCTTGTTCCTCTGTGCGAATCTGTCAGGTTATGAAACACTTAGTTATGTAAAAGCACTAAAGAGAAGAGGGCCAGGATGAAAGAACTGACTGTGAAACTCTTTGATCTTGATGTATCAGTTCCTTGATAAATCAGAGTGATATTATACAGTTGAAGTTGGAAGTTTACATACACCTTAGCCAAATACATTTAAACTCAGTTTTTCACAATTCCTGACATTTAATCCTAGTAAAAATTCCCTGTTTTAGGTCACTTAGGATCACCACTTTATTTTAAGATTGTGAAGATGTCACAATAATAGTAGAGAGAATTATTTATTTCGGATTTTATTTCTTTCATCACATTCCCAGTGGGTCAGAAGTTCACATACACTCAATTAGTATTTGGTAGCATTGCCTTTACATTGTTTAACTTGGATCAAACGTGTCGGGTAGACTTCCACAAGCTTCTCACAATAAGTAGGGTGAACTTAGGCCCTTTCCGCCTGACAGAACTGGTGTAACTGAGTCATTGTTTGTAGACCTCCTTGCTCGCACACGCTTTTTCAGTCTTGCCCACACATTTTCTATGGGATTGCGGTCAGAGCTTTGTGATGGCCACTCCAATACCTTGACTTTGTTGTCCTTAAGCCATTTTGCCACAACTTTGGAAGTATGCTTGGGGTCATTGTCCATTTGGAAAACAAATTTGCGACCAAGCTTTAACTTCCTGACTGATGTCTTGAGATGTTGCTTCAATATATCCACAATTTTCCATCCTCATGATATCATCTATTTTATGAAGTGCACCAGTCCCTACTGCAGCAACGCACCCCACCAACATGATGCTGCCACCCCCATGCTTCACGGTTGGGATGGTGTTCTTCAGTTTGCAAGCGTCCCCTATTTTTCTCCAAACATTACGATGGTCATTATGGCCAAACAGTTCTATTTTTGTTTCATCAGACCAGAGGATATTTCTCCAAAAAGTACGATCTTTGTTCCCATGTGTAGTTGCAAACCGTAATGTTTTTTTTTTATGGCGGTTTTTCCTTCCTGAGCGGTAGGACGGCTGTGTGGTCCCATGGTGTTTATACTTGCGTACTATTGTTAGTACAGATGAACGTGGTACCTTCAGGCGTTTGGAAATTGCTCCCAAGGATGAACCAGACCTGTGGAGGTCTCCAATATTTTTCTGAGGTCTTGGCTGATTTCCCCATGATGTCAAGCAAAGAAGCACTGAGTTTGAAGGTAGGCCTTGAAATACATCCACAGGTACACCTCCAATTGACTCAAATTATGTAAATTAGCCTATCAGAAGCTTCTAAAGCCATGACATCATTTTCTGGAATTTTCCAAGCTGTTTAAAGGCACAGTCAACTTAGTGCATGTAAACTTCTGACCCACTGAAATTGTGATACAGTGAATTATAAGTGAAATAATATGTCTGTAAACAATTGTTGGAAAAATTACTTGTGTCATGCACAAAGTAGATGTCCTAACCGACTTGCCAAAACAATAGTTTGTTAACAAGAAATGTGTGGAGTGGTTGAAAAACGAGTTTTAATGACTCCAACCTAAGTGTATGTAAACTTCCGACTTCAACTGTATGTTTGTGCTCATGAACGAGTGCTACAGCAACACTGGAACACGCCCTCCACTCACCTTTTATGGTAACAAAAATGCCCTCATTTGGTGTATGATTTGGAAATGTTGGAACTAGACCATGTCCATTTCTAAAAGAATGTGTAACAGCAAATTTGATCACATTTCTGTAGAGGTGTGGGCAGAATTTTAAAAAATCTTTTGTAATGACTTTTTCAAACACAAAATGCAGACTGCTTTAGGGCTGACCCCAATTAGTTGGTCGTTAGGGTGTTGTTCAACCGAGATTGTTTTAGTCGAGCAGTAACAAATATATATTTGCACCCATCTCTGTTAAGTAATCCATTCTGGAGGCCTAGACTAAAAATATATTTATGCTTGATCCGAAATTGTGGTCGGAGGCGTGTAGAGGCCAAAACGAGCTGCACACCGCATCGCCATGTGCCTCCCATTTTTTTAACAATGCGGAGGGCTCTGTATAGCTCCGCATTGACATGATTGCTTGACGGTAGGTGGGGACGGTACATCCTGTAGACAACACAAACTCACTACTTTGAAAACAGCTCGGCACTGCTCCATGATGCGCAAGAATTATGAAAACCCAGACGTCTGCTAAAACTATTGATGATTGATGATGCACCCAGATTAGGGTGACCAGACGACCCCGTTTTCCGGGGACAGTCCCCGTTTTTGGTGGCCTGTCCCCGGAAATGTCCCCGTTTTTAACTGTGCGTTAAAAACAGGCCGCAAAGTGAAATATTTTACTTGGCAAGAAAGACCGGGCAGCAGAGCCTACCGGTTGAGTTTCAATCGCGTTGTGCTTGTTTAGGCCAGCAGAGGGGGCTGCTCGCTATATCAGCTTCATTCACTCTTCTTCTACTAACTACTTGCTCGCGATAGTTTTAGAGAAAACTTCTGTGGAAAACTCGGCCAGAAGCTAGCAAGTGTCATGTGAATCCAACATCACCGCGAATGTATTTTCAAGCCAGGTAAGTTACAATCGTTTGAGATACCAGCTAGTGATGTTATAATGTCACAATTTATTATATAGATAGATTATCTGCTCTATAAGGTTTTAAACAGGTTATGCTAGTTAACGTTAGTTATGTAGACTAAATTAGCTAGCTAGGTTAGCTAGCTACTGTAGTTAGGTTAAAAAACGTTCACATGTAAACATGCAGTTAACAGGTTATTTTGAAAATATGATTATATTAAATGAATGCACAATTAATTACCATAATATTTTTTGTAGATTACAATTTTAATGGTTTGGCATTATAATAAGTAGTGTGAAAATATATTTAGAAATGTTCATGGATAACATAGCAGTGGAGAGGAAGGAGAGGAGGAAGACTGGATAGGAAGAAGAGTGAAGGAGACAGAGGAGGAAAGGTAAAGATATGGTTACAGAGCCTGCCAATTTATTATTCCAAACAATGTTTTAGAGATAAAATACAAAAATGAGGCAAGTAATGGGAATCTTAACCAAAATATTTTATCTAATAGTATGCTATTTATTAATAGAGATTGGAGAGGAAGGAGAAGGAAAAATTAAGGGAGTAAAAAAGAAAGAGAGTAAGAAGAGTGACACAAGGAGAGTGAAGAAGAGCAGACAGAGGAGATACAATGACTCTTTCCAAGAAACGGAAATGCACTTTTGAAAAACATGATGAGAGAATTTCCATTTATACGCTCAGTTCAAGACGATAGAATGGTTCACTGCACCCTTTGTAATTCCTCTCTTTCAATTGGCAGCCGGAGAAGAACGGCAGTTGTAGAACATCAGCAGACGAAAAAGCATAAAGCCTCTCTGATTGCCCGTGTTGGTATGCCCTCTGTCACCACATTCTTCAAGAAGGTAGAAGGTGTCTTTGCATACCACACTATGCGACACAATCATAGTCACAGATCTATGGATTGCACAGCATAACTGACACGAAAGCTTTATGAGCCAATGAGCCTTATGAGTTGACATGTGCTAGGACAAAATGTGACGCCATAGTGAGTAACATGTTAGCACCATGCGCAACTACTTTGGTAACACAGGACCTAGACCAGGTTGAATTTGAGTCCCTGTCCATTGATACGTCCAATCATGGACATGTAAAGCTGCTGCCAATAGTAGTCCGATATTGTAAGATATATAATGGCAGCACATCTGTGGAAACAAAACTGCTTGATTTTGTTGAATTGAACGGAGAAACAGCAGAGGACATTGCAGCTGAGGTCCTGGTGGTCATCCAAAAATGTAACCTGGAAAACATTCTCTGCCGACAAATAAATACCAACTTTGGAGAGGACTGAATAGGCTGGGGAGGGTCAATGTCCATACCAAAGTTAAAAATGCACTGAAGCGGTAGGTGATTGGCTTAGGTTGTCCTGCCCACATCATTCATAACACGGCCAGAACAGCTTTGGATATGATGTTGAGTACCTGCTCACAAAGATATTTGGATATGTTCATATTTTCACCGTCAGAGTAGAAAGACTGAATGGCTTTTGTGAGTTTGTTGGCCAGGAGTACCATAACATTTTAGGACACAGCCATGCTCGCTGGCTGTCCATGCTCCATGCTCTAGAAAGAGTGCTGAAAAGGTATGTGCCATTGAAATCCTTTTTTCTTTCTGAAGACAAATGCCCTGTTGTCCTACGAACAATGTTCGAATATCCACTGACTGAACTTTGGCTGGCCTTTGTCCATGGAAACCGGACCGTATTCAGTGACACGATCAAGATGCTTGAAGGCCAGGACCGCTGTGCGGTGGAGTCAGTTACAATTTTGAGAAACGTTGAGGCAAAATTGACTGCAAGATGTGATTACAACTTCATTCCAGTTTTGGTCAGAGGACTTCTGAGAGAGCTAGAGGAAAATGGAGCCATGTCTAAAGAGAGCTTTCTCAAAACATCACAATCATTCTTCACTACGGCTGTGAACTACTTGAAAGCATGGGGAAAGCACACAGATAATCTAAAAGATTTACATTGTCTCCTTTTAAAAAGGCAACCTCAGCGTGAAGAGATCCAGAAGGCAGTGGCTACACTGCAGGAAAAATGCCCCAATGTGACCATCAATGAGGAGGCATTGTGTGACGAGGTTACTGGCCTGTAAGAGTTCCTAAAGGGGGGATCGCTTGAAGAATGGAAAATGTCTGAGATACCGCTTAGTCAGAGATGGAGCACGGTGGTTACCCACTTCAAAGAGAACGACATCCCACACACTAACCTGGCTAGATTAGCGTCTGTTGTCATGTGCTTACCTGGAAGTAATGCACCAGTCGAGTGTTCTCCCAAATGAATGATATATGGACAGCAGCAAGAAATAGGTTCACTGTTCCTACCATCAAGGTCATGCTTATTGTGAAGACCAACTTCAACCTCCCCTGCCAGGAGTTCATGGAGAAGCTGGCCAAAGACAGAGCAATCCTGAAGAAAATGCATTCTTCTGAGAAATATACAGATTAGGTTGGTATAAGTATATTATGTAGTTACCAATCTCACCATCGTCTTATTTCTTTATTATGTTGTTAAGTATTTCACATTGACTATTGTCTGTTTTTTTTCAATTTTTCTCATGTTCTCTTCTGCTCGTATTCTACCCAGACTACCAGGACCACTGAATGGCTGTTCAGAACGGACAGTTCTGTCTTGTCTGTAGTGTTTCTGTAATATAGTTGTTTTCTCTGTCTATCACAGTGTGCCTGTTAGACTAAATACATGAAACCGGAATTGTCCCCCCTTTTTTTTTTTCATATATAATAACATTGGATATTTTAATTATATATTGACCGCCGAACTGGAAATATTCCCCGGTTTTCATTTCAGAAATCTGGTCACCTTAACCCAGATGCCCAATGCACTTCTCTCTACAGAATGCGCTCTCTCCCGCCAATTTGAGCACATTCATTGTTTCATAACTTCATTGTGTGAATTGTTTGCGTTTGATTGTTAGTGTACATCAATTCCCCGTTACATAAATCACCAGCACTACATTTACATTAATTCCTATCATTTCTAATCTACAATGTTTGTTATTTTGGATATTATAATTTCTGCTAATGCATTCAATATTATTATTCCAGTCTTGTCATTATCATTGTAGGAGTGGACACATTGTTTGCAGAGTGCACAACCTATGCTACACTTGTGAGAAACACGTTTTGGTTTATTTATTTCCATTTACGAGTTTTGTCAATTTAGTCATTGTCTTCAGAGTTCCTGTCAATGTTGAGTAAGGACACGCACGAATAGAAGTATGCCTATAGGCTACCTTGCCTGCGCGCAAATGTAGGCATATAAATGTGCCCATCTGGGGATCTGATAATATTTTTGATTGGCACCAACGTACCACCACTATGATCTGTGGAGCTTCTCAAAGTAATGTTTTCTTCACCTCAAACAGCAAGCAAACAATGTCTGTTTTTACATTCATTGAGAATAACAATAGTTCCTCAATGTATTTGAAAAATCTTCACAGCTCTCTCCCTTTCGATAACCACTCAGCATGAAAGGGAAAAATGTCATGCTCTGATCCAGTGGAAACATCATAAAATAGGCCTACATGATGACCTCTTATCAGTGCTTGACTTGCAGTGGAATAGGTTCCGGTACTGATTTTGGGTGCTGGTGCTGTTTATATTTAGGTGCATGAGCTCCATAATACTTTTGAGCTAATATTCTATAAGAAGAACAGGAGCTCAAGCACTGTGAAATTGTGATGTGCCGGTACTCACCTCTTTGTTGCAGACAGGCCATGTGTAGCCCAGTGGCGTAAAGTACTGAAGTAAAAATACTTTTAAGTATGACTTAAGTCGTTTTTGGGGGTATCTGTACTTTACTATAAATATTTTTGACTACTTTCACTTTTACTCCACTACTTTCCTAAAGACAATTATGTACTTTTTACTCCATTCATTTTCCCTGACACCCAAAAGTACTCGTTACATTTTGAATGCTTAACAGGACAGGAAAATGGTCTAATTTACACACTTGGTCATCCCTGGTTATCCCTATTGCCTCTGATCTGGGGGACTCACAAACACATGCTTCGTTTGCAAATTATGTCTTGAGTTGGAGCTTGCCCCTGGCTATCTGTAAATAAATAAATAAAACAGGAAAATGTGACCATCTGCTTTGCTTAACATAAGGACTTTGAAATTATTTATACTTGCAATGTTATGTTTCCTTCCATGAAGACCTGCAAAATTAACTGCTTTAAGTATGCATCAAAGCTCATTGCCAACAGCTGTTTTTCAATCTTTTATTTTTCTACTCTTGGTACATTTTAGCATTTACATTTACTTTTGATACTTAAGTACATTTAAAACCAAATACTTTTAGACTTTTACTCAAGTAGTATTTTACTGGGTGACTTTCACTTTTACTTGAGTAACTTTCTATTAAGATATCTTTACCTTATCAAGTTTGACAATTGGGTACTTTTTCCACCGCTGGTGTAGCCAATGTGATTTATAGGATTTTTTTTTTTTATCAGGATATTTTCTACCTGTAGGCTGCAATATTTTTACGTAGTTGGCAATGACAATAGAAGTTAGGAAACTTTTTAGGTTAGTATCATTTTCATTTACATTCGGATGGAATTTTGATTAACCACATGAACGATTTTGAGATATGAAGACAGATATGAAGTTATTATAAATGAAATTAAAGTGTTTCACGAGAATGTGCATATGAAAACCATAACTGGCACGCAGATCAGTAGAGATGGTAAGATAAATTGTCATTCCACATGAGAAAGGTTGCCGACTCCTTCACTCATGTGGCATATTACCGGCAACTTCAGGAGAATAATGGCAGAATCTGCGAAAGCCAGCAGGAGCGGGAGGAGAATAGTTGGGTCAGGTAAAAAAATAAATATTTCTGGTTATTTAGATCTCTGTCGCCATCTTCAGGCATTTTGTCTTATTTCATCAAACAGAAAACGTTAAGCATCAGACAAGCTCAATGCACATAGTTGCTTTTATTAAAACATATTGGGTGTGACTATAAATGGAAAAATGCAGGTAAAAAGAATTGAACAATCCATTAGCTGAAAGAACAGACAACTTTCGGGTGACCAAGTTTTTTTTTTTTTTTGTCGGGGACAGCCCTATGCTGCCATAGCGTGTGCCAAACACTGGTCGCGCATTGTGCATAATTAATTGTCTATTAAAACCATTTAAAAGTTAATGCTACAGCCAGCCCACATTATGCAAAAGACAAGCTTTTGTCAATAGATGATTGTGTTTCTATCTCCTGTCTTGGAAGAGGCTCAGAGATTATATAGGCTATGATGTTGCGCTCCTATCTAACAGCAATACTGCAGCCTACCCATAATGTCTAGGCAAACGGTCTATTACTTTTGAGTATGCCTGGCTGTTGAATGAGCAATGGACATGCTAACCTCTCACCATTACAATAACAGGGGAGGTTAGCATTTTTGGGGTATTTGTGCGTCTGTAACTTTCTCACTCCGTAATTATCCGTAATAATGGTAGCATCCAACTTATTGTAGAAGTGTTTATAAACATTTTCTATTCTTATTTACAATAAAAGTGACTCAAATGACACAATACATTATTTACCAGCCATTTCTGAATGAAAATACCCTCAAATAATTCAAGCTGTCAGTCTGCACTTCCACCTCATAGTCATTGTATCATTTCAAATCCAAATTGCTGAAGTACAGAGCCAAAACAACAACAACACGTTCAGTGTCCCAATACTTTTGGAGCTCACTGTAAGTCCGTTTATGAGGTACAGAAGCTGCCCCACCAGGCAGCAGCCACATCTTAGCAGGGAGGCTGTAATATGTGTGTGTGTATTTGTGCGTCTGTGTGTGTGTGTGTGTGTAGGCCCAGGCAGCCACAGCTGGCCTAATAAACGTTGATGTCTGTCGGGTAGAGAGAGGAACAGAGCAGCGATGACCGATGCTCCAAGCTTAGCCAAGAGCCCTCCAGACACAACCCAAATCACACAGCACTAAGTGGAACATAAAAGCCTTCATAATCAGAGTACAAGCTGTCACCTCCACTCTTTTCTGCTCTGTCCTCGCCCTATCTGAAAGAGAGTGGGAGAGAGAGAGGGATGGGGAAAGAGGGAGAGAGATGAGTTGGATATAAGAGAGGGAGGGTGTTAGAGGAAGCGGTAAAAAGAGAGAGAGAGATGCAGGGACCTTGCTCGCCGTGGCCACATTAGCTATGCAGTCACACTCCTAACGGAGGCCATTTCACATTATCATAACAGCAGTGGCCATGATCAGGCTCTGGATGCAACAAGGCTTATGCAAGCAGAATGACAACAGCCCTACCTGAGGCATATCACCCTACTCCCTGAGACACACACTGTCTCATAACCACGATAAGAAGAGAACGTTCTCAGAGTAAAAGCTTTTGCTGTTGCCTACATAATATGAAACAGTTATGATCTTTTCCAAATGCTATTTTAGTGACATATTAAGTATAAGAGGATCATACTGCCACAACCATTACTAGATATATACTGTAACAACAACAAAACAACAACTAACATTTATGGAGACTTGCTTCTGTACAGACTCCTATGATGACCCAACCCTGGCTGGCACCCTGTCCCACAATCGTCAGTGTCTTTTGACAACCGACAGGACAGGGCTGGACTGTGTATAGGCCCTGATCGAAAGTAATGCACTATATAGGGAATAGGGTACAATTTGGGATGCACACCTATGTTGGGCTACCCAAATGGATGACCTGCCCTCTTTCCAGTCTCTGCCCTAATGGCCAATAATGCCTGGGCTGGACGGGTACCATGGCGACTCTGTCTGTCATACACAACATTTTCCATTGACAGTGTGTCACATGGAGAGGCAGAGCCTTCTAAAGCTGCATGAATGGGTCAGTGATACACAGTGCATTCGGAAAGTATTCAGATCCCTTGACTTTTTCCACATTTTGTTACATTACAGCCTTACTCTCAAATGGACTAAATTGTAATTTTTCCCTCATCAATCTACACACAATACCTCATAACGACAAAGTGAAAACAGGTTTTTATAAAATGTTGCGAATTTGTTAAAAAATAAAAAACAGAAATACCTTATTGACATAAGTATTCAGACCCTTTGCTAAGAGACTCTAAGTTGAGCTCAGGTGCATCCCGTTTCCATTGATCATCCTTGAGATGTTTCCAAGACTTGATTGGAGTCCACCTGTGGTACATTTAATTAATTGTACATGATTTGGAAAGGCACACCTGTCTATTGAAGGTCCCACAGTTGACAGTGCATGTCCGAGCGAAAACCAAGCCATGAGGTCAAAGGAATTGTCCGTGGAGCTCCGAGACAGGATTGTGTCGACGCACAAATATGGGGAAGTGTACCAAAACATTTCCGCAGCATTGAAGGTCCTCAAGAACACAGTGGCCTCCAACATTCTTAAATGGAAGAAATTTGGAATCACCAAGACTCTTCCTAGAGCTGGCCGTCAGGCCAAACTGAGCAATTGTAGAAGAAGGGCCCTGGTCCGGGAGCTGACCAAGAACCCAATGGTCACTCTGACAGAGCTAAAGAGTTCCACTGTGGAGATGGGAGAACCTTCCAGAAGGACAACCATCTTTGCAGCACTCCACCAATCAGGCCTTTATGGTCGATTGGCCAGATGGAAGCCACTCCTCAGCAAAAGGCACATGACAGCCCGCTTGGAGTTTGCCAAAAGGCACCTAAAGGACTCAAATCATGAGAAACAAGATCCTCTGGTCTGCATGCCAAGCGTCACGTCTGGAGGAAACCTGGCACCATCCCTACGGTGAAGCATGGTGGTGGCAGCATCATGCTTTGGGGATGTTTTTCAGAAACAGGGATTGGGAGACTAGTCAGGATCGAGGGAAAGATGAACGGAGCAAAACACAGAGATCCTTGATGAAAACCTGCTCCAGAGTACTCAGGACCTCAGACTGGGGTGAAGGTTTACCTTCCAACAGTACAACGACCCTAAGCTTCACAGCCAAGACAACGCAGGAGTCGCTTTGGGACAAGTCTCTGAATATCCTGGAGTGGCGCAGGCAGAGCCCGGACTTGAACCCGATCGAACATCTCAGGAAAGACCTGAAAATAGCTGTGCAGCGACGCTCTCCATCCAACCTAACAGAGCTTAAGAGGATCTGCAGAGAAGAATGGGAGAAACTGCCCAAATACAGGTGTGCCAAGCTTGTAGCGTCATACCCAATAAGACTCGAGGCTGTAATCGCTGCCAAAGGTGCTTCAACAAAGTACTGAGTAAAGGGTCTGAATACTTATGTACATGTAATATTTCAATGTCTAAAAACCTGTTTTTGCTTTGTCATTATGGGGTATTGTGTGTGTAGATTGAGGAAAAACTATTTAATCCATTTTAGAATGAGTCTGTAACGTAACAAAATGTGGGAAAAGTCAAGGGTTCTGAATACTTTCCGAATGCATTGTATGGGCTAGGCTAAATGAATGTAGCTGTCACCTGCATTTCAACATCACTTATTAGTATTAGTAGGAAGTTATTGGTTTCTCGCAGTCATAGACTGAATTGTACACCTATTTACAATCATATCAATCATACAATATATAATTATCAAATAGTAAAATCGTAAACTAGCAAAACACTTAATATAATACATGTTAAAATATGCAATGTATACAAACCAACAATAGCACAACAAGGTTTGGGTGTCCGGTTTAGAAACTCCATCTTTAGAGTTCTTAGGAAGGCCTTTCTAAGTCCCCTGGGCTATATGGTGTGTATATGGCATTGATCAGTTTAGTGAAGTATGTAATAGGATAGTTCTGATTAGCTGCCTGTGCGTGTCATGGGAGTTTTCAGTTTGTGGCTGTTCCGGGTTGCCCGTCCAGTAATCTGCTATCTGTTCAGGGGTAGCCAGTCTGGAAACTGGGAATTCTGCAGGGATTTATTGATAATTTCTTGATCAGTAACTGTCAAATAAAATCCTCACGTTGAGACTACAGGGAAGAGTATGCAAGTCGAGATTGTCATAAAACAAAGCCTTCTGTTTAGATTAAATGAATACACAATGTGTAAAAACCAGCTCCTCCCTCGCCAGGGACTGATCATCTCGAAAACTAAAGCAGATACAGTGCTTCGGCCTATCACCTTTCAAATCACATTTTATTTGTCACAATACAACAGATGTAGCCCTTACAATGAAATGCTTACGTACAAGCCCTTAACCAACAATGCAATTATAAGAAAAATAGCCCCAAAAATAAAATAAAAAGAATAGTTAAAGAGCAGCAGTAAAATAGCAGTAGCGAGGCTATATACAGGGGGGTACCGGTACAGAGTCAATGTGCGGGGGCACCAGTTAGTCGAGGTAATTGAGGTAATATGTACATGTAGGTAGAGTAAAAAAAAAAAATAGGCAAGCCAGTTAAGAACAAATTCTTATTTTCAATGCAAATAGTCTGGGTAGCCATTTGATTAGCTCATTTGATTAGTTCAGGAGTCTTATGGCTTGGGGGTAGAAGCTGTTAAGAAGCCTTTAGGACCTAGACTTGGTGCTACGGTACCACTTGCCGTGCGGTAGAAGAGGGAGCGGTCTATAACTAGGGTGGCTGGAGTCTTTGACAATTTTTTAGGCCTTTGTCTGACACCGCCTGGTATAGAGGTCCTGGATGGCAGGAAGTTTGGCCCCAGTGATGTACTGGGGCGTACGCATTACACTCTAGTGCCTTGCGGTCGGAGGCCGAACAGTTGCCATACCAGGCAGTGATGCAACCAATCAGGATGCTCTCCAACGGTGCAGCTGTAGAACATTTTGAGGATATGAGGACCCATGCCAAATCTTTTCAGTCTCCTGAGGGGGAATAGGCTTTGTCGTGCCCTCTTCACAACTGTCTTGGTGTGTTTAGACTATAATAGTTTGTTGGTGATGTGGACACCAAGGAACTTGAGGCTCTCAACCTGCTACACTACAGCCCCGTCGATGAGAATTGGGGCGTGC